>NC_091988.1:10583978-10907103 GCF_044704955.1 Pristiophorus japonicus | reverse complement strand
TCTTAATTTCTAAATGGCATGCTGGCCTTCATAGCAAGAGGATTTGAGTATAGGAGCAGGGAGGTCTTACTACAGTTGTACAGGGCCTTGGTGAGACCACACCTTGAATATTGTGTTCAGTTTTGGTCTCCTAATCTGAGGAAGGATGTTCTTGCTATTGAGGGAGTGCAGCGAAGGTTCACCAGACTGATTCCCGGGATGGCAGGACTGACATATGAAGAAAGACTGGATCGGCTAGGCTTATACTCACAGGAATTTAGAAGAATGAGAGGGGATCTCATAGAAATTTATAATATTCTGACGGGACTGGACGGATTAGATGCAGGTAGAATGTTCCCGATGTTGGGAAAGTCCAGAACCAGGGGTCACAGTCTAAAGATAAGAGGTAAGCCATATAGGACCGAGATGAGGAGAAACTTTTTCACCCAGAGAGTTGTGAACCTGTGGAATTCTCTGCCACAGAAAGTTGTTGAGGCCAGTTCGTTGGACATATTCAAAAGGGAATTAGATATGGCCCTTATGGCTAAAGGGATCAAGGGGTATGGAAAGAAGGCAAGGATGGGGTGCTGAGGTTGCATGATCAGCCATGATCATATTGAATGGAGGTGCAGGCTCGAAGGGCTGAATGGCCTGCTCCTGCACCTATTTTCTATGTTTCTATGTAATGTAGAAAACACGGCAGCCAATTTGCACACAGCAAGCTCCCACAAACAGCAATGTGATAATGACTAGGTAATCTGTTTTTAGATGCTGATTGAGGGATAAATATTGGCCAGGACACTGGGGATAACTCCCCTGATCTTCTTCGAAATAGTGCCATGGGATCTTTTACGTCCACCTGAGAGAGCAGTCTGGGCCTCGGTTACCGTCTCTGCTGAAAGATGGCACCATCCGACAGTGCAGCACTCCCTCAGAACTGTAGTGGAGTATCAGCCTAGATGTTGTGCACAAGTCTCTGGAGTGGGACTTGAACTCACAACCTTCTGACTCAGAGGCGAGAGTGCTCCACAGCTGAACCCACTTGAACGTTTGAATTTCAGCCAGTCATTGCTGTGGTCAGCATGGAAAGCTATGTTCATGGTTCAGGACAAAACCAAGACTTCACAAAGAGGATTGTGATGTCCAGATTAGCGCTCATTTCTAATGTGGAGCAAGAAGCTGAGCACAAGGAAGCCTTTCTCATTTGAGTTGATAGATCAGAAAAAATATAAGCCAGCAATACAAAAATTGAATTCAATGCTTTCTTAGAAAACATTACTTAATTTACAAGAAGTGCTCTTTCATCATTGCATTCAGAAAGTGGTAGAAACTATACAATCTGTTGTCCAAAACCTTTATAACTGGACATCATGAATTTGACTCGAGAGAAAAAAATGAGGAAATTCAAGATAGAATTAAAATCGGCATTGCTAACAAAGACCTTTCACAGAAGCAATAAATTAAATGTAGGCTGGTGCTCGACACAGCTAGCTAAATGGTCCAGCACTGGGAGCTGACAGAATGCCAGGTACTTACCCAAAGGCCAACGAAAGAGCTCTGTGAGATTGTGTGCCATGGGAAGGGACAAAAGAAGTAATTCTCACAAGGTAAGAGCTCCATCAAGCCCCACGGTGCAATCAAACATGCAGGCAAGAGGATAACGGCCAAGTATGCAGTCCAAAGATGCAGGAACTCTAATACATTAAGGCATTTTGAAATAGTCTGTTGCACCAAGGTTGTTACATCATCGATCACTAGTGACAAATCATGAGTCATTCTTGCGTAAGTTATGTGCAATGACATCACCAATAAATTTATGGCAAGCGAGCCTGAAGATAAGTGTCAAGATTGTAAATTTTAAGATTGTTATGAATGTGAAAATCAGCTATGTCAGTATGTCCCTAGTTAGATGTTATACTGCAGACCTCAGGAGGGAAACTAGATTGAAAGGGACAATTAGCACAGATTTGGCATTATGAATTTGGAAATTTTAAGTAGATATCATCATTAGCACTGAGTGGCAATGTTCAAAGCTACAGTGGTGAGTGCACATGAAAGCAATTAAAGCTTGGGACTCACGGTGCATTGGTGCAGCAACATGGATATAAGCTTCTACCAATTGGATTGTATTCCCAAACGTTGGCAGGAGCACAAAGAAGGTGCAGCAGACCCAAAGAAAGAAAGAATGGCTGACAGATGTATAGGAACCTGAGAGATGTGACAGATACTTGTACATGTTAAATTCCTTCAATGTATTTGCTCACTGAAAACCCTCAATGCTATTTATCATCAACAAAGATTTTGACAAAACACCAGTAAGATGTCAACAATTTGAAATGTGCTTTGAGGATTAATATAAAAGGATTGACTGTATCTGATATACTATCCAGAATTCTGATGGATCAGATACTGAGAAACAGGTACAAGCCTGTGATGATGCAGGATAGACTGACATGCCACTGGCTGGAAGAGATTTGCATTTCCAACAGAAGCAAAACTACCGATGTGTGGCCTAACTACATTCAACGTCTACCTTATAGATTGAGGGAATATTGTGCTGGACAAGGATCATTCGTTAGGGTGCTGGAGCACAATTGTAATCAGGGGGAGCAACATTCTTGATAGAATGCAGAAAGCATATTAAGGATTGGCAATATGAACCTTCAGAAAACACTGGTCCGGCCATAACTGGAGTATTGTGGACAGAGTACAGCAGGCACCTCAAAGCACTAGAGAAGTCCGCAAAATCCTGCAAATACATTGGCAAGATAGGCGCACCAACGTCTTGTGTTCTCTCTCAGACCAACATCCCCAGCATCGAGGCATTGACCACGCTCAATCAGCTCCGATGAAGGGCCACATTGCTCGTATGCCTGACACTAGACTCCCGGAACAAGCACTATACGCTGACCTAGTGCACACACATCTTGCAGTGTGGGCTGGCCCGTACCCTCATTTGCCACTCCTCCGCCACAATCTCTCAAAATAATAATTACAACTTCACAAAGCCACACTTGCGGCATATTCAAGAACTATAGATCAATCTTTATTTCAACAATAAAACAGCCCCACAAAAAATTAATTCAAACTCCAAATGTTCCGCTCCACAGAAATCTTTAGTAAAAGGCGAAAGATTTATACGACCTGAAGAGAAACCAGAGTACATTAAACAATTACATGCAGCCCCTCGCATGTAAATGGTGACTTATCTCTTTAACATTGTACTGAGCAAATAGAACTAACATCCAGAGAGAATACATTACCACAGACCAAGACAGCATGAGGAAAATTAACTGCAATCTTCAATTTCCATGAAAACTAGAGTCAGGCTTGAAGTTTATTTTGCTTGTTTGCAAAGTACTATGCAGAGTATTATGGGTATGTAAATGAGCTCTGGGCTTTGTGTGGGCTGGGTTTACAGTGACGTGTCAAATTGTAACTTCAACTACAACTTGCATTTATACTTAGAACTCATATTAGTGTGAAAGCAAGTCATCCTTGACTCCGGGGACAGCCGAAGAAGAAGAAGAGATTGTGTCCAATTCTGGGCACCGCACTTTTGGAAGGATGTGAAGGCCTTAGAGAGGGTACGGAAAAGATTTACAAGAATGATTCCAGGGATGAGGGACTTCAGTTATGTGGATAGACTGGAGAAGC
Source organism: Pristiophorus japonicus (assembly GCF_044704955.1). Lineage (NCBI taxonomy): Eukaryota > Metazoa > Chordata > Chondrichthyes > Pristiophoridae > Pristiophorus > Pristiophorus japonicus. The sequence continues at coordinate 10,903,467 of NC_091988.1, read as the reverse complement.
TGGGGTTGTTCTCCTTAGAGCAGAGAAGACTGAGAGGAGATTTGATAGAGGTGTTCAAAATCATGAGGGGGTATAGACAGAGTAGTTAGAGAGACATTTTTCCCATTAGCGGAGGGATCAAGAACCAGGGGACACAGATTTAAGGTGATTGGCCGAAGAACCAAAGGTGACATGAGGAAAAACCGTTTTACGCAGTGAGTGGTTAAGATCTGGAATGCACGGCCTGACAGGGTGGTGGAGGCAGATTTAATTGTAGCTTTCAAAAGGGAATTGGATAAGTACCTGAAGGAAAGAAATTAGCAGGGCTCCAGGGAGAGGGCGGGGGAGTGGGACTGGCTGAGGTGCTCTCGCAGAGAGCCGGCACGGGCTCGATGGGCCGAATGCCCTCCTCCCGTGCTGTAACCATTCTATGGTTCTACGTGCCAAGAAACAGCAAAGATATCCACGTGAAGCGAGAAGTGCCTTTATGCAAGCTTTTCCAGGTTAATAAACTAAATCAAAAGATGGCAATGTGGATTACATCCTATTCACTGTCAGGAGAGATGTTTATTAGGTTAAGCTTGAGAGAAAGCCTTTCGTGCCACAGGTGTAACATTTTGAAACAAATGCCTCCCTTTCAGGAAGCCTTCCTGACTGGTGAGCTCATCGAGACCAAAGGCCGTTTACTTGCTTCCCCACTTGGCCTTTTTGCATAAACAGCATTTCTAAAATGTTAGGCATTTGGCCAAGCAATGTTGACCTGGTGAAGGTAATGTGTTATTAATTCCCTTCAGGGAGGCCGTCTAATCTATCACCCCAACACTATTCATTTCACACAGTCAGTATTGGCTATTCGCTCTACTCTCAGGCTCTAAGCAAAAGGAGATCCTGTCGGAGAGCAGCTAAAATGATTATAGTTAGACTCAACAATACATAGAAGAACATAAGGAGATATTAAGGCAAATGACCAAAAGTTTGGTCAAAGAGATAGGTTTTAAGGAGCATCCTAAAGGAATAAAGCAAGGTGGAGAGGGTAAGGAAGGGAGTTCCAGAGCCTAGGGCCTCGGCAGCTGAAGGCATGGCCGCCAATGGTTGAGTGATTACACTTAACGATGATCAAGAGGTCAGATTTGGAGAAGTGCAAATATCTCGGAGGGTTGCAGGGCTGGAGGAGGTTACAGAGATAGGGAGTGGAAGACCGTGGAGGTATTTGAAAACAAAATTGAGGCATTGCTTAACTGGGAGCCAATATAGGTCAGTGAGCCCAGGGTGATGGATGAACGGGATTTGGTGTGAGCTAGAATACAGTCAGCAGAGTTTTCGATGAACTTAAGTTTATGGAGAGTAGAAGGTGGGAGACCAGCCAGGAGTGCTTTGGAATAGTCAAATCTAGAGGTAACAAAGGCATGGATGAGAGATTCAGCAGCAGAGGAACTGAGGCAGGGGCGGTGTCGGGCGATGTTATGGAGGTGGAAGTAGGCGGCTACGACTGGACAGATAAGAATGGGAGTAACTAGAGAACAGGTTATTTTGCATCTAGTAGTGTGCAACGAGAAAGGATTAATTAATAACCTTGTAGTAAAGGGGCCTTTCGGGAAGAGTGACCATAATATGATATAATTTTATATTGAGTTTGAAAGTGATTTAGTTAAATCTGAAACTAGGATCTTAAATCTAAACAAAGCAGACTACATAGGTTTGAGGGGTGTGTAACTAAAGTAGATTGGGAAACTACATTAAAAGTATGACGATAGACAAGCAATGGCTAGCATTTAAATAATACACAATTACAAAAAAAAATTCCTTTAAGGCACAAAAACCCCACAGGTCAAAAGATCCAACCGTGGCTAACAAGAGAAGTTAAAGATAGTATTAAATCAAAGGAAGAGGCTTATAATGTTACCAAAAAGAGCAGTAAGCTTGAGGATTGGTAGAATTTTAGAATTCAGCAAAAGAGGACCAAGAAATTGATAAAAGGAAAATAGAATATGTGAGTAAACTAGCAAGAGACATAAAAACAGATTGTAAAAGCTTCTATAGGTATTTAAAATAAAGAAAGACTTGGATTTAGATCGCATCTTTCACGACCACTGGACGTCTCAAAGTGTTTTACAGCCAATGAAGTACTTTTGGAGTGTAGTCACTGTTGTAATGTAGGAAACGTGTAAAAAGGAAAAAATTAGTGAAAATAAATGTGGGTCTCCTACAGGCTTGGACAGGAGAAATTATAATGGGAAATAAGGAAATGGAAAGGAAATTAAACAAATACTTTGTGTCTGTCTTCACGGAAGAAGATACAAAAAACCTTCCAGAAATGGTGGAGAACCAAGGGTCTAGCGAGAATGAGGAACTGAAAGAAATTAGTATTAGTAAAAAAATAGTACTGGAGAAATTAATGGGACTGAAAACCGATAAATCCCCTGGACCTGATGGCCAACATCCTAGAGTTTTGAAAGAAATGGCTATGGAGATAGTGGAGGCATTGGTTGTCATCTTCCAACATTCCATAGATTCTAGAACGGTTCCCGCAGATTGGAAGGTAGCTAATGTAACCCCGCTATTTAAGAAAGGAGGGTGAGAGAAAATGAGGAACTACAGACTAGTGGCCTGACATCAGAAGTAGAGAAAATGTTAGAATCTATTATTGAGGACGTGGTAACAGGGCACTAAAATAATAATATGATTGGGCAGAGTTCACACGGATTTATGAAAGGTAAATCATGTTTGACAAATCTGTTAGAGTTTTTTGAGGTTGTAACTAATAGAATAGATAAGGGGAGAACCAGTGGATGTGGTGTATTGGGATTTTCAGATGTCATTCGATAAGGTGCCACACAAGAGGTTATTAAACAAGATTAGGGCTCATGGAATTGTGGGTAATATACCAGCATGGATTGAGGATTGGTTAACGGACAGAAAACAGAGAGTAGGAATAAATGGGTCATTTTCGGGTTGGCAGACTGTTTATGATGGGGTACCACTAACTTTGGAATTCTCTACCCCAGAGGGCTGTGGAGGCTGAGTCTTTCAGTATATTCAAGACAGAGAGCGATAGATTTTGAGATATTAAAGGAATCGAAGGATATGGGGATGGGGCAGGAAAGTGGAGTTGAGGTAAAAGATCATGATATTGAATGGTGGAGTAGGCTCGAAGGGCCGATTGTCCAACTCCTGCTCCTAATTCTTATGTTCTTATTTAACCAGGTGAGTGCAGTCCCACCCAACTGGACAGTGGAGTAGAGATATTTTTATTCCATTTTTGTTGATGATTGATTTCATGAGGTAGATCACTGGCACAGCCAAGTCTGTGCGGTCAACATATGATGAGTTTCATGCTAAAAGATTAATCAGTTTACTACAATCGCTGCATGTTTATTAACATAGAAACATAGAAAATAGGTGCAGGAGTAGGCCATTCAGCCCTTCGTGCCTGCACCGCCATTCAATATAATCATGGCTGATCATTCCCTCAGTACCCCTTTCCTGCTTTCTCTCCATACCCCTTGATCCCCTTAGCCGTAAGGGCCATATCTAACTCCCTCTTCAATATATCCAATGAACTGGCATCAACAACTCTCTCTGGCAGGGAATGTCATAGGTTAACAATTCTCTGAGTGAAGAAGTTTCTCCTCATCTCAGTCCTAAATGGCCTACTCCTTATCCTAAAACTGTGTCCCCTGGTTCTGGACTTGCCCAACTTCGGAAACATTCTACCCACATCTAACCTGTCCCGTCCCGTCAGAATCTTATACGTTTCTATGAGATCCCCTCTCATCCTTCTAAACTCCAGTGAATAAAGGCCCAGTTGATCCAGTCTCTCCTCATATGACAGCCCAGCCATCCCTGGAATCAGTCTGGTGAACCTTCGCTGCACTCCCTCAATAGCCAGAACATCCTTCCTCAGATTAGGAGACCAAAACTGAACACAATATTCCAGGTGAGGCCTCACTAAGGCCCTGTACAACTGCAGTAAGACCTCCCTGCTCCTATACTCAAATCCCCTAGCTATGAAGGCCAACATACCATTTGCCTTCTTCACTGCCTGCTGTACCTACATGCCCACTTTCAGTGGCTGATGAAACATGACACCCAGGTCTCGTTGCACCTCCCCTTTTCCTAATCTGCCGCCATTCAGATAATATTCTGCCTTCATGTTTTTGCCCCCAAAATGGATAACCTCACATTTATCCACATTTATACTGCATCTGCCATGCATTTTCCCACTCACCTAACCTGTCCAAGTCACCCAGCAGCCTCTTAACGTCCTCCTCACAGCTCACACTGCCACCCAGTTTAGTATCATCCGCAAACTTGGAGATATTACACTCAATTCCTTCATCTAAATCGTTAATGTATATTGTAAAGAGCTGGGGTCCCAGCACTGAGCCCTGCGGTACTCCACTAGTCACTGCCTGCCATTCTGAAAAGGACCCATTTATCCCGACTCTCTGCTTCCTGTCTGCCAACCAGTTCTCTATCCACATCAGTACATTACCCCCAATAACATGCGCTTTGATTTTGCACACCAATCTCTTGTGCGGGACCTTGTCAAAAGCCTTTTTAAAATCCAAATACACCACATCCACTGGTTCTCCCTTGCCCATTTTGCTAGTTACATCCTCAAAAAATTCCAGAAGATTCGTCGAGCATGATTTCCCTTTCATAAATCCATGCTGACTTGGTCCGATCCTGTCACTGCTTTCCAAATGCGCTGCTATTTCATCCTTAATGATTGATTCCAACATTTTCTCCACTACTGATGTCAGGCTAACCGGTCTATAATTACCCGTTTTCTCTCTCCCTCCTTTTTTAAAAGGTGGTGTTACATTAGCTACCCTCCAGTCCATAAGAATTGATTCAGAATCGATAGACTGTTGGAAAATGATCACCAATGCATCCACTATTTCTAAGGCCACTTCCTTAAGTACTCTGGGATGCAGACTATCAGACCCTGGGGATTTACCGGCTTTCAATCCCATCAATTTCCCTAACACAATAAGTAGTACTGGAGAAATTAATGGGATTGAAAACCGATAAATCCCCTAGACCTGATGGCCAACCTCCGAGAGTTTTGAAAGAGGTGGCTATGGAGATAGTGGATGCATTGGTTGTCATCTTCCAAAATTGCATAGATTCTAGAACGGTTCCCACAGATTGGAAGGTAGCTAATGTAACCTCGCTATTTAAGGAAGGAGGGAGAGAGAAAATGAGGAACTGCAGACCAGTTAGTAATAATCTATACAAAAGCAAAATACTGTGATGCTGGGATTCTGAAATAAAAGCAGAAAATGCTGGAAATACTCAACAGGTCAGACAGCATCCGTGGAGAAAGAAACAGAATTAACGTTTCAAGTCGATGATCCTTCGTAAGTGATAATCTATGTTCAATGACTTGGAAAATTAGTAAATATTCCATATATTTATCTCGTTAATGTTTCTCCTATTCTCAGCTAGGGAAGCATAGCTGATTAGCTCGCAAAGCCAATTCTGGTTCAAAGGTCAGCAGGTTCAATAGCAGGAGACTTCCAATCACACAGTACGATTGACAGTAAATGTGCCTGGAAGCTAAAATGATGTAAAGCTGGAATTGAATTACCCCAATGTAAACGTCATTGCACAGGAACTTCTGCAGCAGTTCTCCAGTAGAAGAAAGCCAGACCCCATGGGGAAACAAGCTAAATGGCTAAAATAACCATTCATGGCGTTTCTCCGAGGTTTCTGCCAATCTTCCACCAAAGTTACGGCAGGAGATTGGAAGAACCCATAGAAATTACCCACCCCCCCATATGTTCATCAAATCAGAATTAAATGGATAGCTAATTATTTTGTTACTTGCCTTGATAACACTTCAGATTTTATGTTCAGTGAATGTCCAGATTTAAACAGCGGCAGAATCCAGTTCAGACATTAATAGCTTTATTTGTCATTTGTGGGTTATTACAGTGGGAGCTCTAATTCAACTGGCAAGTCACCAGTATGTGTTCCTATGAGTGAGAATGCTGACTGCAAAGGTCTTCAGTGTGAAAAAAAAGACTGTGATTCTATTTAATTATAGTGAAAGATATTATTAAAGTGCAGTGGTAATGTAGTGCTTTGACATTTTGTCTTTTGAACACTGCTTTAATACCATTCGATTATATATCTCACCGGTCAATACTATTTTCACGCACTAGGAAAGAAAGCACATAATTTTAATCGGTTGTTAATTACGTACTTAATTATTTTGTCTGTCACTGAAATATTGCTCACCAATGAATTTCATTTTTAATTAACTTTCCAAGGGCGAGACAGCAAATTTCACTTAGGGATACAGCAGACATTGAAACTGGAATAGACAGAAGCCGTTTGTTTCCACCATAACCTTGCAGTGATTGAAACAAAATCATTTGGTGTCATATAATTTAAGAAGGATCTCATTTACTGACAATGCAATATGCCTACTTGAATAATAACACTACAATTTCTGATCAGCATTCCTTTACTGAGTTTGGCTGGAGATCGATGTCCCAAGAAAATGTTATCCAAATGTTTCAGCCGGCCTTGGACCTTTTCACTAAAAACATTTGCTTAACTGAGTAAGGCAGAGATCTACTGTAGGGCGATAGGTATTGGGCTGCAGATAGATTTCGCTGTAGAAATAATGGTGAGGCCTGACAGCGCTCACCCCATTAAAGCGTAAATCGGACAACAATCTCCGGAGACCACACGTACGCAATTGGACGAGGAAATCAGGAAGTTGCTGTCCCAATTGCCGTGCTCCTCTGAATGCTGCGCGAGAATAGTATCTTGTCGAGAGACTCAGCCTTCAAATAGAAGGAATGGCGCGAAGTTGGTAGACTTACATGATGGATAAACTCTAAACTCACCCGAAAAAATGTTAGGGCTTATCCATTCAAGTGTACGTATTTTTTAATGGCGTGATAATCTTACTTACTGCCAAACAACCTCTCTGGCAATGAAAATATACTTTTACAAGTGTGGAGTCTCATTCCTTCAGATTTTAATTATCATTGGAGATTAAATAAATAAAAACAAGTAAATAAAGAAAGTTTCTTTCTGTCTCATTTTTCTCTCTTAATCCAATCTTTCATTCCTTCTCTTTATTTTGCTTTCTGTATCTGATTTGACATTGAATTCTAACTGACATTTCCTGGTTTAGATTACTCATTAATGATTCTTCAATCTGATTGGTTAAGCAGATACACAATTGCTTTTCCTGTTCACACAGGTCCCAGATGCACTCGTAGGTGCTGTGCCATTTTGGCTGTTTAATTTACAGTAATTTCCCGTGCAAGATCCCATAGAAAGTCTGTGGGCAAGTGCAAATGTAATTAACAGCTGAACAGTTCATTCACCGCTCAGAACAAAATCTGGCTGAATATTAACATATTGGACAGGAAAGGGGCACATAATTAAACGCATGTTAAAGGATAGGGTAGGGTAAATAAGATCAGAGAGATCAACGTGTGGCTCGGAGACTGGTGTGGGAGAAATAGGTTTTGATTCCTGGTGCACTGGCATCAGTACTGGGTTAAGAGAGACCTGTTCCATTGGGACGGACTTCACTTGAACCGTGCTGGGACTAGTGTCCTGGCGAATTGAATAACTAGGGCTGTAGAGAGGGCTTTAAACTAAATAGTGGGCTGGGGGGGCGGGGGGGCAGGGGGGGGGGTGGGGCGTGGAGGATTCAAGTGACCAGAAATTTAAAACGTCAAAGAGAAAGGAGAAGGCAATAGAGCCGAGTAGCTATAGGGATAATGATAACCAGAGTGTGACAGGAAGGGACAGAATGTATAAACATAAGAGTGTATCAGAAAGTGGGACCAGAGTAGGGAAAAATGGTAAAAAAGACAAAATTAAAAGCTCTTTATCTGAATGCACACATCATTCATAACAAGATGGATGAATTGACGGCACAAATAGATATAAATGGGTATGATCGGACAGCCATTACAGAGACATAGCTGCAAGGTGACCAAAGCTGGGAACTGCATATACAGGGGTATGTGACAATTTGGAAGGATAGGCAGAAAGGAAAAGGAGGTGGGGTAGCTCTGTTAATAAAGGATGAAATAATTGCGTTAGTGAGAAATGATATTGGCTCAGAAGATCAAGGTGTAGAATCAGTTTGGGCGGAGATAAGGAATAATAAGGGAAAGAAGTCACTGGTGGGTGTCGTCTATAGTCTGTAGTCTATAGTAGCTACACTGTTGGGCAGAGGATAAATCAAGAAATAATAGGGGCTTGTAAGAAAGTTACGGCAATAAACATGGGCGATTTTAATCTTCATATTGATTTGACAAATCAAATTGGCCAAGGTAGTTTTGAGGAAGAGTTTATAGAGTGTATCCGGGATGGTTTCCTTGAAAAATACATTGTAGAACCAACCAGGGAGCAGGCTATCTTAGATCTGGTACTGTGTAATGAGACAGGATTAATTAATGATCTCATAGTAAAGGATCCTCTAGGAAAGAGTGATCATAGCATGGTTAAATTTCAAATTCAGTTGGAGGGTGAGAAATTTGGGTATCAAACCAGTGTCCTGATCTTAAGTAAAGGCAATTACAAAGGTATGAAGGCAGTATTGGCTACAGTGGACTGGGAAAATAGATTAAAGTGTAAGACAGTTGATAAGCAGTGGCAGACATTTAAGTAGATATTTCATAACTCAAATATATCCCAGTGAGAAGGAAAGACTTTAAGAGAAGGATGAACCATCCATGGCTACTAAGGAAGTAAAGGATGGTATCCAATTGAAAACAATGGCAGACAGAGAGTAGCTAAAGTAAACGTTGGTCCCTCAGAGGATGAGACTGGGGAATTAATAATGGAGAACAGGGAAATGGCAGATACTTTGAACAAATATTTTGTATCGGGCTTCACGGTAGAAGACACGAGAAACATCCCAATTTAAAGATAATCAAGGGGCTATAGGGAGGGAGGAACTTAAAGGGAGTGACTATTTGTCCTAACCCTTTTCTCATCCTTCTGCGCCTGCATCCTCCTCCGGACCCCACCCCCGGCCGAAACCAGAACCGGAAGTGGGGCCACATTGTTCTTCAATGTGCGGCTGAGCCTCTGACTGGGCGGGGGGAGAGAGACACAGAGAGAGAGAGAGAGAAGTGGGTGGCGGGGAGAGAGAGAAGTGGGTCGACAGGGTGCAGTTTGTTTCTCATTCAGCGCCAGTTTGAATGAAGAGTCAAGCGGCACAGTATAGTGCTCCGTGAGGAGAGGGACATGGGGTGGAGAGAGAGAGAGAAACATAGAAACATAGAAAATAGCTGCGGGAGTAGGCCATTCGGCCCTTCGAGCCTGCACCACCATTCATTAAGATCATGGCTGATCATTCACCTCAGTACCCCTTTCCTGCTTTCTCTCCATACCCTTTGATCCCTTTAGCAGTAAGGGCCTTATCTAACTCCCTCTTGAATATATCCAACGAACTGGCATCAACAACTCTCTGTGGTAGGGAATTCCACAGGTTAACAACTCTCTGAGTGAAGAGGTTTCTCCTCATCTCGATCCTAAATGGCTTACCGCTTATCCTTAGACTATGTCCCCTGGTTCTGGACTTCCACAACATCGGGAGCATTCTTCCTGCATCTAACCTGTCCAGTCCCGTCAGAATTTTATATGTTTCCATGAGATCCCCTCTCATTCTTCTAAACTCCAGTGAAAACACACCCAGTCGATCCAGTCTCTCCTCATGTCAGTCCTGTAATGCCAGGAATCAGTCTGGTGAACCTTCGCTGCACTCCCTCAATAGCAAGAATGTCCTTCCTCAGATTAGGAGACCAAAACTGAACACAATACTAGGTGAGGCCTCACTAAGGAGAGAGAGAGAGAGAGAGAGAAAGAGAGAGAGAGAGAGAGAGAGAGAGAGAGAGAGAGAGAGCCTGGTGGGGGCGGGGGGGGGGGGAGAGAGAGAACATGAGGAGGAAGAGAGAGAGCCTGGGCAGGGGGGGGAGGTGAGAGAGACACAGATGAGTGGATCGGAGGGAAGTGAGCGAACTCAGGGAAGACAGATCATGTTCTTCCAACCCCCTGGTGCATGCAAGTTTGATGCATGTGTTACAAGGGACATCGTTGGGCTGGATGAAATCCAGAAGTCTCGACACTGTCACTATTCACTTCATACCCAATAAACCTGTTCACAATCCGCACACAATGCCCCATCTATGGTCGGGGGTGGGAAAAAGGTCATGCACTTGCGCTGGTGTAAGGGACTTTGGCTGGAACTTGGTGGCATTTGGGGAGCTCTATCCTCTGTGGCTTCTGAAGTCAAAATGGATCAAATTACAAATTGGAAAGTCAGTCAGAACTTGGAGTGGACAGTTCCAGTTACACATTTCAGAGGAACTTCAGGGTGTGGCTTATCCTCCAAGGGGACCAATCAGCAATAGTCATGTGATAATGGAGAGACAATCAGAGAAGCGGCTATCATTGAGGTAGTACAAATAAACGCATCTGAACTTAAAACAATCACTATCACTAAAGAAAACGTACTCGTTAAAATAACGGGACTAAAGGTGGACACTAAAAGCATCAAAAATTGACAATCAAGAGGCTACTGTGAGGGCAAGGGGGATCTTAAAACAATCGCTATCACTAGAGAATAAGTACTAGGCAAACTAATGGGCCTAAAGGTTCCCAAGTCCCCTAGACCTGATGGCCTGCATCCTCGGGTCCTAAAAGAAGTGTCTGCAGAGATAGTGGATGTATTGGTTGCAATCTACCAAAATTCCCTGGATTCTGGAGAGGCCCCAGCGGATTGGTAAACCGCAAATGTAACACCCCTATTTAAAAAAGGAGGGAGACAGAAAACAGGAAACTATAGACTAATTAGCCTAACATCTGGCATTGGGAAAATGCGGGAATATATTATTAATGATGCAGTAGCGGAACATTTGGAAAATCATAATACAGTCAAGCAGAGTCAGCATAGATTTATATCGGCCAGACCGGGTAAGGACGACAGATTTCCTTCCCTAAAGGACATTAGAGAACCAGATGGGTTTTTACAACAATCCGGTAGTTTCATGGTCACCATTACTGACACTGGCTTTTTATTCCAGATTTATTTAATTAAACTAAATTTAAATTCCCCAGCTGCCGTGGTGGGATTTGAACTCGCGTCAATGGATCAGTAGTCTAGGCCTCTGGATTACCACTATGCTGCCATTCCCAATGGTAGCATAGACCGAAGGAAAAGAATGAAAAAAACATTTGAAATTTGACATTATTAAAACTTCCTCAAATAATTTGCAATTTGAAATAATGAGATCCACAATTATAATTGCTCACTTTCTGGGCAAGAAATCTGGCAGCCATTTATAATTATCACATCGTTACAAAGGGTGCTCATGCTGTTAATTACTAGACTTCACTTTCTGTGGCAAGTTTAACGGGCAATTAATGTGCAAACGCAGCAACTTGATGAAGCTCATGGGAAGGTTAAAGGTAAGATGCTTTTTTCCCCCAAAGCTGAGGGTGGAGCGATCTGTGGTTCATGCCTCCCACAGGTATGTTTCAGCAAAACTGGGTCAATAGCTTTTTTACAGTTCCTGTCCACCATGCTTGGTGGCACCTCATTTTCAAACTTTAAATGCTTAGGCGCTGAAATTCCGCACGGTGCGTTCTCCTGGATTTGCACCAGTGAGTCTGGACTGATGCTTTGCATAGCTGAATGTGCCAAGGCCTTCTGGGTCACTGTATTTGCACATCCATCGGGAGTTCCCTCGCACAATTCCCACATTACGGGTGTACTGTTCTGGTGGTGCAGGAAATGTTTGGCTGAAGATTGCAATGGAGAGCAGTGTTTGGCTCCTTGAGTTCACTGTCATAGAAACATAGAAACATAGAAAATAGGTGCAGGAGTAGGCCATTCGGCCCTTCGAGCCTGCACCACCATTCAATAAGATCATGGCTGATCATTCACCTTAGTACCCCTTTCCTGCTTTCTCTCCATACCCCTTGATCCCTTTAGCCGTAAAGGCCATAGCTAACTCCCTCTTGAATATATCTAATGAACTGGCATCAACAACTCTCTGCGGTAGGGAATTCCACAGGTTTACAACTCTCTGAGTGAAGAAGTTTCTCCTCATCTCAGTCCTAAATGGCTTACCCCTTATCCTTAGACTGTGACCCCTGGTTCTGGACTTCCCCAACATCGGGAACATTCTTCCTGCATCTCACCTGTCCAATCTCGTCAGAATTTTATATGTTTCTATGAGATCCCCTCTCATCCCCTGACTGATACCTGCATTCAATAGCTTGTGTGTGACATTGTCCCACTTATCAATAATTTCTAGAGAGATGAAGAAAAGACAAGGGCATTTCAAAGAGGAACAAAATCTTGCTCGATTTCAATGAGGTGAACCTCTAAACCTTCCTTGAAGACATTAAGCCGAGAGAGAGAGATAGAGAGAGAGAGAGAGAGAGAGAGAGACTGCTGGGGTGTCCTGCCAAAACCTGTATCACATGCTATGTGGAGGATGATGACCTTGGCACTGAATGCCAACTCTCACTCCCAGAACTGCTGATTAATACCAGAGGAAGTTCAGTGACCAAACCAGGCTGACAAGATGTCACATCGGCTACTCTCACTTTTTTTTCCTTTGGCTCCTGCACACTTTTCACCCTCTAAAATAAAAAGTTCTGCAAGCAACTCTTCATACTGCACTCTGGTTAAAGGGGGCACATACTAGGTACCTTACAGGATACGATGCCAACTCTTGGTAACAGTTAACAGCACGTAGAACCTTGAAAATCCTTCCTCTACTTTAGCAGGGTTATATCACCAGATTTCTTACAACAGCTGTTTGCCACTATCTGGGAGACAACCCTTAGTTGGTAGCCTGCACCTAATTCACTCAATCTTGTTGCAGGTGAAACTTGTACACAATGCTTCCGAGAGTCAGGGCACTGAGTGGGCAGGCCTGACACTGATGAGCTCAAATCATATGAGGAGCAAGCCATGGAGCTGCTATGGAGATAATCTGCTCTGGCCTTGGGAGATGGTAGGGCCCATGGTACAGTGCTGGCACCAATCACTGACCTGGACCTTGATGATGTCCCTATTCGCTGCCATCGCCCTCCTGCACCAGCTCGCGCTGTACCTTGCCGTGGTACGCTGCCACGCTGCTCATGGCCACCGCTCGCCGCTCCTTTTATGGCCCCGACCTGCCGCTGATGGTCTCTCGGAGGTCGGGAATGCCACATTGCAAGGTTGGTGATTGGAGCGTGGGCCGATACAGCAGGAGCGGCGAGGTCGGGGCGAAGGAGCAGCGAGAGATTGTAGAGGGACGTGATCGGGGCCCAAGAGAGGCGTGAGTTCAGCGCCCAGAAGAGGTGAGGGCCCAGGGGCAGCACGGGCCAGCCCACACTGCGATATGTGCGCGCACTAGGTCCGTGCAGCAGAGTTGGTTTCGAGTCGTCCTGGTTAATCCTTGCCACTGGACCAAGACCTAGCTCTGTCAAGTCCGTGTGGTGGCTGGAGTGCAACGGCCACCCCACGTTAAAAAAATCCACGCACAGGCATCTTCCACCCTTCAATATGTAGTTCGGGACCTGGAATATTAGGTCCTTCACAGAAACACCTGTGAACTCATCCTTTTTTGGCATGGAAGCAATTCATCCTCGATACGGGAGACTGCCTGTGATGATGATGGCTGGCACCAGATTGGAGTGTGTGGACTGACACAGCCACCACGCCACAACTGTACAGCAGCAAACAGCCACACGCTTCCACACACCTCTCTGTCTCCTTAGTCCCAAAGGAAGGGTTAGAGATCATCAACAATAGTAAGTTGCATTGTATTTAATGGTCCCAAGGTGCTTCACAGGAGTGCAATCAGACAAAGGCTGACACCAAGCCAAAGGAGCAGACATTATGACAGGTGACTAATGGCTTGGTCAGAGAGGAGAAGAGGGAAGTGGGAAGGTGGAGCAGTTCAGGAAGGGAATTCCAGAGCACTGGGCCTAGGCAGCAGAAGGCACGGCAGCCAATCGTGGGTTGAAGGAAGTGGGAGATGCACAAGAGGCCAGAATTAGAGCAAAGCAAAGTTCTTGGAGGATTATAGGGCTGGAGGCGATAGGGAGGGGCGAGGCCATCTATGGATTTGACCGCGAGGGTAAGATTTTTTGAACTGATGCAATCGGGGAGCGGGAGCCAATGTAGGTCAGGCGTGTTTGGGGCCCGTGATGGTGGCGGCCCAATGACCGATCGTCCCCAATCCGACGACATCGGGAGGCGAGGAGCGAGGAAACTGGTAAAAAAACGGGGAAAAAAACACGGTGAGAATCGGCAAGCGGCGAGGATCGGAGAATCGTCGGAAATCGGCGAGAAGTGCCAGCAGCGAGGTCGCGACACAGGAAAGGTACAGCACGGACCATCAGCGAGGTCAGAACCCAGGAAAGCTCTGCATGGACCAGCAGCAAGGGCGGGAGGCCGAGGTCAGCAGCGAGGTTGGGACTCGAGGCCAGAATAAGTGCGGTCACCAGTAAAGAACCAATGACCAAAGTATGAGCGGCCGGAGAGAGTGTGGAAAAGTGCAGAAGAGCAGCGCAGTGGAGCCGAGGGACCCGGGGACAGTGTGCCGGTATTTGATGGACAAATTCACAAGCTGCTCCAAGATTAACAGAAACGTAGAAACATAGAAACATAGAAAATAGGTGCAGGAGTAGGCCATTCAGCCCTTCGAGCCTGCACCACCATTCAATAAGATCATAGCTGATCATTCACCTCAGTACCCCTTTCCTGCTTACTCTCCATACCTCTTGATCCCTTTAGCCGTAAGGGCCATATCTAACTCCCTCTTGAATATGTCCAATGAACTGGCATCAACAACTCTCTGCGGCAGGGAATTCCACAGGTTAACAACTCTGTGAGTGAAGAAGTTTCTCCTCATCTCAGTCCTAAATGGCCTACCCCTTATTCTTAGACTGTGTCCCCTGGTTCTGGACTTCCCCAACATCGGGAACATTCTTCCTGCATCTAACCTGTCCAGTCCCGTCAGAATTTTATATGTTACTTTGAGATCCCCTCTCATTCTTCTAAACTCCAGTGTATAAAGGCCTAGTCGATCCAGTCTCTCCTCATATGCCAGTCCTGCCATCCCAGGAATCAGTCTGGTGAACCTTCACTGCACTCCCTCAATAGCAAGAACGTTCTTCCTCAGATTAGGAGACCAAAACTGAACACAATATTCCAGGTGAGGCCTCACCAAGTACAACTGCAGTAAGACCTCCCTGCTCCTATACTCAAATCCCCTAGCTACGAAGGCCAACATACCATTTGCCTTCTTCACCGCCTGCTGTACCTGCATGCCAACTTTCAATGACTGATGTACCATGACACCCAGGTCTCATTGAACCTCCCCTTTTCCTAATCTGCCGCCATTCAGATAATATTCTGCCTTCGTCTTTTTGCCACCAAAGTGGATAACCTCACATTTATCCACATTATACGGCATCTGCCATGCATTTGCCCACTCACCTAACTTGTCGAAGTCACCTTGCAGCCTCTTAGCATCTTCCTCACAGCTCACACCGCCACCCAGCTTAGTGTCACCTGAAAACTTGGAAATATTATACTCAATTCCTTCATTTAAATCATTGATGTATGTTGTAAATAGCTGGGGTCCCAGCACTGAGCCCTGCGGCACCCCACTATCCGGAAAAGGACCCCCAATATCTTGTGCTTTAATTTTGCACACCAATCTCTTATGTGGGACCTTGTCAAAAGCCCTTTGAAAGTCCAAATACACCACATCCACTGGTTCTCCCCTGTCCACTCTACTAATTACATCCTCAAAAAATTCTAGAAGTTTTCTCAAGCATGATTTCCCTTTCATAAATCAATGCTGACTTGGACAGATCATGTCACTGCTTTCCAAATGTGCTGTTATTTCATCTTTAATAATGATTCTAACATTTTCCCCACCACTGATGTCAGGACAACCGGTCTATAATTACCCGTTTTCTCTCTCCCTCCTTTCTTAAAAAGTGGTGTTATATGAGCTATCCTCCAGCCCATAGGAACTGATCCAAAGTTGATAGACTGCTGGAAAATGATCACCACGCATCCACTATTTTAGGGCCGCTTCCTTAAGTACTTTGGGATGCAGACTATCAGGCCCCGGGGATTTATCGGCCTTCATTTCCATCAATTTCCCAAACACAATTTCCTGACTAAGAAGGATTTCCTTCAGTTCCTCCTTCTCCCAAGACCCTCTGTCCCTTAGTATTTCTGGAAGATTATTTGTGTCTTCCTTCATGAAGACAGAACCAAAGTATTTGTTCAATTGGCCAGCCATTTCTTTGTTCCCTATCATAAATTCACCTGATTCTGATTGCAAGGGACCTACGTTTGTCTTCAATAATCTTTTTCTCTTCACATACCAATAGAAGCTTTTGCAGTCAGTTTTTATGTTCCCAGCAAGCTTCCTCTCATACTCTATTTTCCCCCTCCTAATTAAACTCTTTGTCCTCTTCTGCTGAATTCTAATTTCTCCCAGTCCTCAGGTTTGCTGCTTTTTCTGGCCAATTTATATGTCTCTTCCTTGGATTTAACACTGTCCTTCATTTCCCTTGTTAGCCACGGTTGAACCATCTTCCCCCTTTTATTTTTACTTCAGACCAGAATGTACAATTGTTGAAGTTCATCCATGTGATCGTTAAATATTTGCTATTGCCTATCCACCGTCAACCCTTTAAGTATCATTCGCCAGTCTATTCTAGCCAATTCACGTCTCATACCATTGAAGTTACCTTTCCCTAAGTTCAGGACCCTAGTCTCTTAATTTACTGTGTCCCTCTCCATCTTAATAAAGAATTCTACCATATTACGATCACTCTTTCCCAAGGGCCTTGCACAACAAGATTGCTAATTAGTCCTTTCTCATTACACATCACCCAGTCTAGGATGGTCAGCTCTCCAGTTGGTTCCTCGACATATTGGTCCAGAAAACCATCCCTAATACACTCCAGGAAATACTCCTCCACCATATTGCTACCAGTTTGGTTAGCCCAATCTATATGTAGATTAAAATCGCCCATGATAACTGCTGTACCCTTATTGAAGCATCCCTAATTTCTTGTTTGATGCCGTCCCCAACCTCACTACTACTGGTTGGTGGTCTGTACACAACTCCCACTAGCGTTTTGTGCCCTTTGGTATTCCACAGCCCGACCCATACAGATTCCACATTATCCAAGCTAATGTCCTTCCTTACTATTGCGTTAAATCCTCTTTAACCAGCAACGCTACCCCACCTCCTTATCCTTTCTGTCTATCCTTCCTGAATGTTGAATACCCCTGGATGTTGAGTTCCCAGCCTTGGTCACCCTGGAGCCATGTCTCCGCAATGCCAATTATATCGTAATCGTTAATAGCTGCCTGGGTAGTTAATTCGTCCACCTTATTACGAATACTCCTCCCATTGAGGCACAGAGTCTTCAGGCTTGTCTTTTTAACACACTTTGTCCCTTTAGAAGTTTGCTGTAATGTGGCCCTTTTTGCTTTTTGCCTTGGGTTTCTCTGCCCTTCACTTTTACTTTTCTTCTTTCTATCTTTTGCTTCTGCCCCCATTCTACTTCCCTCTGTCTCTCTGCATAGGTTCCCATCCCCCTGCCATATTAGTTTAACCCCTCCCCAACAGCACTAGCAAACACTCCCCCTAGGACATCGGTTCCAGTCCTGCCCAGGTGCAGACCGTCCAGTTTGTACTGGTCCCACCTCCCCCAGAACCAGCTCCAATGTCCCAGGAATTTGAATCCCTCCCTCTTGCACCATTCCTCAAGCCACGTATTCATCTTAGCTGTCCTGCAATTCCTACTCTGACTAGCATGTGGCACTGGTAGCAATCCTGAGATTACTACCTTTGAGGTCCTACTTTTTAATTTAACTCCTAACTCCCTAAATTCAGCTTGAAAGACCTCATCCTGTTTTTTACCTATATTGTTGCAACCCATATGCACCACGACAACTGGCCAATATGCTCACCTACATTGCGATCTCAGATAGCAGGGAATCAGGACCTGAGTGAGGGAGAGAGGGGGTCAGTAGGAATGTGTGTGTGCGTGCTAGGCCCATGCAGCAGAGCCTGATCCCCAGTCATCTTGGATCCCTTTGCCATTGGATCAAGACCTCGCTCTGTCAAGCCCGTGTGGTAGCTGGTGTGCAACAGCCACCACACGTTGAAAGAATTCACACACAGGCATCTTCCACCCTTTAAACTCAAGCACACAAGGACACAAAGAATCTGCAAAAGGACATAGACAGGCTAAGTGAGTGGGCAAAAATTTGGCAGATGGAGTATAATGTTGGAAAGTGTGAGGTCATGCACTTTGGCAGAAAAAAATCAAAGAGCGAGTTATTATTTAAATGGAGCAAGATTGCAAAGTGCCGCAGTACAGCGGGACCTGGGGGTAGTTGTGCATGAAACACAAAAGGATAGTATGCAGGTACAGCAAGTGATCAGAAAGGCCAATGGTATCTTGGCCTTTATTGCAAAGGGGATGGAGTATAAAAGCAAGGAAGTCTTGCTACAGCTATACATGGTATTGGTGAGGCCACACCTGGAATACTGTGTACAGTTTTGGTTTCCATATTTACGAAAGGATATACTTGCTTTGGAGGCAGTTCAGAGAAGGTTCACTAGGTTGATTCTGGGGATGAGGGGGTTGACTTATGAGGAAAGGTTGAGTAGGTTGGGCCTCTACTCATTGGAATTCAGAAGAATGAGAGGTGATCTTATCGAAACATATAAGATTATGAGGGAGCTTGACAAGGTGGATGCAGAGAGGATGTTTCCACTGATGGGGGAGACTAGAACTAGAGGGCATGATATTAGAATAAGGGGCCGCCCATTTAAAACTGAGATGTGGAGAAATTTCTTCTCTCAGAGGGTTGAAAATCTGTGGAATTCGCTGCCTCAGAGAACTGTGGATGCTGGGACATTGAATAAATTTAAGACAGAAATAGACAGTTTCTTAAACAATAAGGGCATTAGGGGTTATGGGAAGCAGGCAGGGAAGTGGAGCTGAGTCCATGATCAGATCGGCCATAATCGTATTGAATGGCGGAGCAGGCTGGAGAGGCCGTATGGCCTATTCCTGCTCCTATTTCTTATGTTCTTATGTTCTTATGTTAAAAAGCGTAAGGAGCGTACGACAAATCAAGTACCCCACGCACCCATCCCTCCAACCACTGTCTTCCCCACTTGTGACAGAGACTGTAGATCCCACATTGGTCTCATCAGTCACCTTAGAACTCATTTAAGTGTGGAAGCAAGTCATCCTCGACTCCGTGAAAATGCGCAAGAAGAGGAGGTCGGCAAGCACAGGGGTGAATTGGATTTATTGCAAGATGTGATATGGGCAGCAGAATTTTGGATGATCTTAATTTATGGAGGATGGAAGAAGGGAAACTAGTCAGATGATCATTGAAATAATTGAGCCTGGAGGCAACAAAAGCATGAATGAGGGCTTTAGCAGCAGATAAGCTGAAGTAGGGGTGGAGACGGGCGATGTCATGGAGGTGGAAATAGGTGGTCTTTGTGATCGAAAGGGTATGGTGTCGGAATTTCAGCTCAGGGTGAAAAAGGTTGCAAACAATCTGGCTCAACAACAACAACAACTTTTATTTATATGGCGCTTTTAACGTAGTAAAACATCCCAAGGCGCTTAACCGCAGTGTTATAAGACAAAAGAAATATTTGACACCGAGCCACATACGATGAAATTATGGCAGATGACCAAATGCTTGGTCAAAGAGGTCGGTTTTAAGGCGAGTCTTAAAGGAGGAAAGAGGGGTAGAGAGGCGAAGAGGTTTAGGGAGGGCGCTCCAGGGCCCAGGCAGCTGAAGGCACGGCCACCAATTGGTGGAGCGATTATAATCAGGGATGTTCGAGGGCAGAATTAGAGGAGCGCAGACATCTCAGGGGGTTGTGAGGATGAAAGCGATTACAGAGATCGGGAGGGGCGAGGGCCATGGATGGATTTGTAAACAAGGATGAGAATTTTGAAATTGAGGCGATGCTTAACCGGGAGCCAATGTAGGTCAGCGAGCACAGGGGTGACGGGTGAGCGGGACTTGGTGCGAGTTAGGACATGGGCTGCCGAGTTTTGGATGACCTCAAGTTTACTGAGGGTAGAATGTGGGAGGCCAGCCTGGAGTGCGTTGGAGTAGTCAAGTCTAGAGGCAACAAAGGCATGAATGAGGTTTTCAGCAGTAGATGTGCTGAGGCAGGGGCAGAGGCGGGCGATGTTACGGAGGTGGAAATAGGCGGTTTTAGTTATGCTGCGGATATGTAGCCAGATGCTTAGTTCACGGTCAAATATAACACTTTGGTTGCGAACAGTCTGGTTCAGCCTCAGATTGATGCTAGGGAGAGGGATGGAGTCAGTGGTTAGAGAACGCAGTTTGTGTCGGGGACCAAAGACAATGGCTTTGGTCTTCCCAATATTTAATTGGAGAAAATTTCTGCTCATCCAGTACTGGATGTCGGACAAGCAATCTGACAATTTAGATACCAAGCAGGGGTCGAGAGAAGTGGTAGAGAGGTAGAGCTGGGTGTCATCAGCTGATCGGATAGTCTCAATCTTTGAGACAAAGAAGTTCCTGAGCTCCTCTGAATTCACTTGTTGTGGGAGCTGGAGAGAAGAGTTTAAGAAGATGGTTAGCAGTACAGAATAGTAGCCTTGGGTTATCTTTGCATTCCAGAATGATCCTGGAATAGTGAGCAGGTTTGGCAGACAAGAGTAGGACCCAATAATGCTTTATGTGGTTCAGACAGATCTGGCAGTGAATGGCTAAACCAGTTGTCCACCATATCCATTCAAGTCTACGCCCCTTTGAATTGAGGGAGTGAAGATGAGAGCCGTACCAGGGGGAATGGTCAGAGTGAGAGAGAGTAATGTTTTAATAGAGATTAGGGCATCAATGTTGGTGGTGAGGGTATGGTTGAGCAGAACCACACTGGCTGCAGAAATGTCATGGTGAATGGACAGTTTGGAGTTGGTAAGTGCAGTTGTAAGAGAGTTTGGAGGGAGCTTTTTCCAGGAGCGGACACAGAGGAAGTAGGGTTGGGTGGGGGAAGGGGGATGTGGGTGGAGAACGATACAAGGAAATGGTCAGCGATGGCCTTATCTGTAATTGACACGGAAGGAATAGTGAGGCCACTAGAGATAGCAAGGTCAAGAGGGTGGCCGTGAATATGGGTGGAGGAATTGACATGGAGGGAGAGGTTAAGGGAGGACAGGAGCGCAGTGAATTCAGAGGAGAGGGAGCAAGATGAGTTGAGATGGAGCTTGAAATCACCAAGGATGAGAAGTCGCTCGGTGCAGAGGCTGAGGGAGGAAAGCAGTGATAAAAAAGCTGACACAGTGTCCGAGTAGAGAGATGGAATCAATGTCTAGGGAACAGAGTTTGTGGTGGGGTCAAAGACAATGGCTTCGGTATTCCCAATTGGAGGAAATTTTAGCCCATTCAAAACTAGATATTGGACAAGCAGTCTGCCAACACAGAGGCAGTGCAGTGGTCAAGAGAGGTGGCTATGTGGGTAGTACTGGGTGTGGACCTCCTATCTTAGTTTGTTCCCTCCTTTCCCACAGATCCATCACAGCAATAAGGGGCATAAAAGGAGGAAGATTATGATGAGGAGAACCAACAAAAAAAGGCAGTCATTCCTATTGACTATGAAAACAAGGATACCAAAAAGAATGATGATGACGAGGGAGAGAATGTGAAGATCAAGTCCCTCTATGAGTCTCTGAATCTCGATCATACCCCTTGTTCCCCTTACACATCTCCCTCAATCTTACTCCCCGACTCATTTGCTTCTTTACTCCCAAGCAATAAGTGAGATTCTTAAGGGGTGGATGCTCCCTTGGTACAACTGCACCTTCTATTTCTCATTCAAACCTACCCTTAGTGCACTGCAAGTGTAAATACAAGGAATTTGGGGCTTCACGCCACGAGCCCCCATCAATATATTATCAAATGAGGTGCAAGGGACTCAACGATTGGATTGTGGAAGGGCCCAGTTGGGCTTCAAAGTTTGCAATCATCATTCATGGGGCGGAAAAACAGTGGGAACAGCTTCTGTCCCAAATTACTGGCCAGCCAAGTGAGTTGCCCCAATATTAGACTCCAGAAATGCCAAAATGGCACAGAATTTTGGGGCTCTTGTGTCTTAATAAATGACTTTAATAAACTCTATTAAATATCTTTTTTTGCAACATACTGGACCAATTTTCAACCTGAGTCTGAAAAGGCTCCAAGATGAGTAAAAGACTGACCAATTTTTTGAGGATGTTTCCAGTAGAGTGGACAAGGGAGAACCAGTTGATGTGGTGTATTTGGACTTTCAGAAGGCTTTCGACAAGGTCGCACACAAGAGATTAATGTGCAAAGTTAAAGCACATGGGATTGGGGGTAGTGTGCTGACGTTGATTGAGAACTGGTTGGCAGACAGGAAGCAAAGAGTAGGAGTAAATGGATACTTTTCAGAATGGCAGGTAGTGGCTAGTGGGGTGCCGCAAGTTTCTGTGCTGGGGCCCCAGCTGTTTACATTGTACATTAATGATTGAGACGAGGGTCCAAATTTGCAGATGACACCAAGTTGGGTGGCAGTGTGAGCTGCGAGGAGGATGCTATGAGGCTGCAGAGTGACTTGGATAGATTAGGTGAGTGGGCAAATGCATGGCAGATGAAGTATAATGTGGATAAATGTGAGGTTATCCACTTTGGTGGTAAAAACAGAGAGACAGACTATTATCTGAATGGTGACAGATTAGGAAAAGGGGAGGTGCAACGAGACCCGGGGTGTCATGGTACATCAGTCATTGAAGGTTGGCATGCAGGTGCAGCAGGCGGTTAAGAAGGCAAATGGCATGTTGGCCTTCATAGCGAGGGGATTTGAGTACAGGGGCAGGGAGGTATTACTACAGTTGTACAGGGCCTTGGTGAGGCCACACCTGGAGTATTGTGTACAGTTTTGGTCTCCTAACATGAGGAAGGACATTCTTGCTATTGAGGGAGTGCAGCGAAGGTTCACCAGACTGATTCCCGGGATGGCGGGACTAACATATCAAGAAAGACTGGATTAACTGGGCTTGTTTTCACTGGAGTTCATAAGAATGAGAGGGGATCTCATAGAAACGTTTAAAATTCTGATGGGTTTAGACAGGTTAGATGCAGGAAGAATGTTCCCAATGTTGGGGAAGTCCAGAACCAGGGGTCACAGTCTAAGGGTAAGGGGTAAGCCATTTAGGACCGAGATGAGGAGAAACTTCTTCACCCAGAGAGTGGTGAACCTGTGGAGTTCTCTACCACAGAAAGTTGTTGAGGCCAATTCACTAAATATATTCAAAAAGGAGTTAGATGTAGTCCTTACTACTAGGGGCAATCAAGGGGTATGGTGAGAAAGCAGGAATGGGGTGCTGAAGTTGCACCTATTTTCTATGTTTCTATGTTTCATATAGAGGTCAGAGCATAAAACTCGGTCCTGATGTGAGGAGATGGTGATAATCAATTAAATTGCATCTGAAAATCAAACCTCTTTGCCCTCCGCTGATTATATTTGATACGTCCTTACTACACAGTATAAATGCACACGAGGCCCATGCTTGAGAGAAGGTCAGTCTGTGACCTGTCCTTTATTCCTTAGCACTCAAGTGATGAAGGTGGGTGGAGCTTCCCCTTTTATACCTGAAGGTCCAGGTTAGGAGTGTCTCCCACCTAGTGGTCAGTGTTCTCACGGTGTACAACTTAGGTCAGTTTATACATGGGTTACAATGCTGGTTGAATACATGACATCACCTCCCCCCCCAAAGTCTTATTGGGATCACAGGTTGAGTCTCTCTGGTGGTTTACGCTCCCTTGTTGAGCGCCTGAGTTGGGGCTCCGGTTGTTGGGCGCTGGCCTGAGTGTCTGCTGTTTGCAGTGCCTCAGGCCTGTCCGGACTGCCCACAGTGACTGGGCTCTCCTCCCTTTGTTTCCGGTGTTCGGTCACCTGTGGTGGAGTGAACTCTGTATCGTGTTCTTCCTCTGCTTCTTCAATGGGGTTGCTGAACCTCCTTTTTGTTTGATCCACATGTTTGCGACAGATTTGTCCATTGGTAAGTTTAACTACCAGAATCCTATTTCCCTCTTTGGCAACCACAGTGCCTGCGAGCCATTTGGGCCCTGCAGCATAGTTGAGGACAAAAACAGGATCATTTACATCAATACATCGCGCCCTCGCATTCCTGTCATGGTAGTCATATTGTGACTGGCGCCTGCTCTCGACAATTTATTTTATGGTGGGGTGTATAAGGGATAATTGGGTTTTGAGCGTCCTTTTCATTAGTAGCTCTGCGGGTGGAACCCCTGTGAGCGAGTGTGGTCGGGATCTATAGGCCAACAGGAGGCGTGATAAGTGGGTTTGTAGGGAACCCCCTTGGAATCTGAGCATCCCCTGTTTGATTATCTGCACTGCTCGTTCTGCCTGGCCGTTTGAGGCCGGCTTGAACGGTGCCGTTCTAACATGGTTAATTCCATTGCCTGCCATGAAGTCCTGGAATTCAGTACTTGTGAAGCACGGGCCATTGTCGCTGACCAAGATGTCCGGTAGACCGTGGGCGGCGAACATTGCCCGTAGACTTTCTATCGTGGCAGAGGATGTGCTTGAATTTAAAATGTCACACTCGATCCATTTGGAGTAGGCGTCTACTACAACCAAAAACATTTTCCCCATGAAAGGACCTGCGTAGTCCACATGGATGCGTGACCAAGGCTTGGCGGGCCATGGCCAGGGACTAAGGGGGGCTTCCCTGGGCGCATGGCCCAGCTGGGCACACGTGTTGCACCTGTGAACACAAAGTTCCAGAACTGCGTCAATCCCTGGCCACCAAACGTGTGACCTGGCAATTGCCTTCATCGTGACAATGCCCGGGTGCCCATTGTGGAGTTCTCTGATGAACATCTCTCTGCCCATCTGGGGCATGACTACGCGGTTTCCCCACAGTAGGCAATCGGCCTGAATCGAGAGTTCATCCTTGCGCCTGTGAAATGGTTTAAATTTCTCAGGGCATGCCCTGTACGTGGCTGCCCAGTCCCCATTCAGGACACATTTTTTGACTAGAGACAATAGCGGGTCTCTATTTGTCCACACTTTAATCTGACGGGCTGTCACGGGTGAGCCTTCGCTTCCGAAAGCTTCAACAGCCATGACCATATCAGCACCATGCTCGGTAGCCCCCTCAGTGGTGGCTAGTGGGAGCCTGCTGAGTGCATCGGCGCAGTTTTTGGTGCCCGGTCTGTGCCGAATTGTGTAGTCATAGGCAGCTAACATGAGTGCCCACCTCTGTATGCGGGCCGATGCGTTTGCATTTATGGCCTTGTTGTCGGCCAAAAGGGACGTTAGGGGTTTGTGATCTGTCTCCAGCTCAAATTTCCTGCCAAACAGGTACTGGTGCATTTTATTTACCGCATATACACATGCGAGCGCCTCCTTTTCTACCATCCCGTAGCCCCTTTCTGCCTGGGACAGACTCCTGGAGGCATAAGCTACCGGCTGTAACTGACCATTGGCATAGACATGCTGCAACACACACCCGACACCATAGGACGACGCATCGCACGTTAACACAAGTTTCTTACATGGGTCATATAGCGTGAACAGATTGTTGGAACATAACAAATTGCGTACTCTATTAAAAGCCCTTTCCTGGCTGTCCCCCCAGACCCATTCGCGACCTTTGCATAGGAGCACGTGTAGCGGCTCTAGCAGCGTGCTCAATTTGGGAAGAAAGTTACCAAAATAGTTCAGGAGCCCCAGGAACGAACGCAGCTCCATCATGTTACGGGGTCTGGGTGCTCTCTGGATCGCTTCCATCTTGGATGCAGTAGGGCTGATCCCGTCTGCTGCTACCCTCCTCCCCAGGAATTCTACCTCTGGAGCTAGGAAGACGCACTTCGCCTTTTTCAGTCGCAGACCTACCCGGTCCAGTCTGCGTAGCACCTCCTCCAGGTTGTGGAGGTGTTCTTCAGTATCGTAACCCGTAATGAGGATGTCGTCCTGAAAAACCACCGTCCCTGGAATCGACTTGAGGAGGTTTTCCATATTTCGTTGGAAGATCACGGCGGCCGAGCGAATCCCGAACGGACATCTGTTGTACTCAAACAACCCCTTGTGTGTTGTGATGGTGGTCAGCTTCTTCGACTCACTCGCCAGCTCCTGGGTCATGTAAGCTGAGGTCAGGTCCAATTTTGAAAAAAGTTTGCCACCGGATAGCGTCGCAAAGAGGTCCTCCGCTCTCGGTAGCGGGTACTGGTCTTGGAGTGACACCCGATTGATGGTGGCCTTGTAATCGCCACATATCCTGACCGACCCATCCGCCTTGAGCACCGGCACAATCGGGCTCGCCCAGTCACTGAATTCGACTGGCGAGATGATGCCTTCCCTCAACAAGCGGTTCAATTCGCCTTCTATCTTTTCCCGCATCACGTACGGCACCGCTCTGGCCTTGAGGTGTACTGGTCTGGCATCCGGGTTTATGTGAATCACTACCTTGGCCCCCATGAAAGTGCCAATGCCGGGTTGAAATAATGAGTCAAATTTGTCCAGGACCTGTGAGCATGATACTCGCTCCACAAAGGAAATTGCATTGACATCGCCCCCATTTCCAGTTCATGACAGCAAGCCAACTCCTCCCCAGTAGTGCGGGACCGTCCCCTGGGACAATCCAGAGTGGCAACCTGTTCTCCGAATCTTTGTGGGTCACGACTACCGTGGCGCTGCCTAGCACCGGAATGATCTGCTTTGTGTAAGTCCGTAGCTGTGCGTCAATCGGCGATAATTTTGGCCTCCTGGCCTTGGATGCCCACAACTTTTCGAACTGTTTGATACCCATCAGGGACTGGCTGGCACCCGTGTCTAACTCCATTGATACTGGGATGCCATTGAGGAGCACTTTCATCATTATCGGTGACGTCCTGGTGTATGAACTGTATACGTGCTCCACATGAACTCGCTGAACTTCAGCTTCCAGCGATTTCCCCCAGTGTCCATTTCTGCAATTTCTGTAGGTATTTTGCTCATCTCTGCAAACTCCGGCTGAATGTA
Source organism: Pristiophorus japonicus (assembly GCF_044704955.1). Classification (NCBI taxonomy): domain Eukaryota; kingdom Metazoa; phylum Chordata; class Chondrichthyes; family Pristiophoridae; genus Pristiophorus; species Pristiophorus japonicus. Next base: position 10,876,378 of record NC_091988.1, on the reverse strand, counting down.
TGCCTCCACGCCTCCAGCATGAGCTGCGGTTTGAAACAAAAGTCCCTTGCCAGTCGATCGTCCCTGACTGCCCCTGTTATTGTCCTTGAGTGCACCATTAACAGGTGTTGATGGCCCCATTACTGGCCGCATTGTCCCTTGCAATGGCGTGAATCGCTGTTCAGCTTGCCATTGTCTCTGTTGAACTCCCCCTCTGGGTTCGACTACATGTTGGGGCATGCCTGACTGCTCTTGTCTGCCTGGAGAACTGTGTGCTGCTTTAACAATGTTGAATCTCTGTCCCAACCATTCCTTAACACAGTACCTCTCGTCTGTTCTGCTAGTGGCTATGCTCGCGTGGTTTAAATCCCAGTTTCTTGTCGCCATTGATACGTCCTTACTACACAGTATAAATGCACACGAGGCCCATGCTTGAGAGAAGGTCAGTCTGTGACCTGTCCTTTATTCCTTCGCACTCAAGTGATGAAGGTGGGTGGAGCTTCCCCTTTTATACCTGAAGGTCCAGGTTAGGAGTGTCTCCCACAAGTTCACCACCTAGTGGTCATTGTTCTCACAGTGTACAACTTAGGTCAGATTATACATGGGTTACAATGCTGGTTGAATACATGACAGTATTAGTGCACCTGATCTCACAAGGATTGTGTTGTGTATGTTAACTGGGTTTTACCTGCCACCGGAGGGCGCGACAGTCGGAGTCCTAATGGTCACTGGCAGACACGTGCAAGCCGTGTATATAATGCTGGCAGTCATGTTGAATCCTCACTTTGAGAATAAATAAACTGGAGTAAGGTCATGCCTGAACTAGCTCACCGTACTTAGCCTCGTGGAGTTATTTGATACTTCACAGATTGCATCTTATGTTACAGTTATGTTAAGTCAGTGGCACAAATTTCCTTACAAGCTTAAGCATGGTTTTTGCACTGGCTTGAATATATACATATACTTTATAAGTTAATGCTGGTGATGTTGGCAGTAATGATCATGTCAGGTAACATCGCCCCCACTGATTGTCTGTGGTTGTGGGGGTCCCCGGGCCCCCGGGGCACGCTATTTCCTGTACTTTCTCTTCTTTGTGTTAATATTTAACAGTTTGGTGTTTGTGTGCAGCCATGTGAGCTTACAACTATTTTTGGTTGTAACTGTAACTCAATAAATCATTCAATCAAAGTGCCCCCTGATTAAAGAGGGGGCGCACTAAAACTGACAATTAAACAAATTAGACTTTAAACATTAAATGGTCAAATTAAAATTTGGTTGCCGGGGGTGATGACGCACTCATCCGGCACCCCTCCGGCACACACCTCTCGCGGAAGGCCGCGAGCGTACCGGTGGACACCGCGTGCTCCATCTCCAGGGACACCCTGGCTCGGATGTAACCGTGGAAGAGAGGCAGGCAGTTAGGCTGAACGACCTCCTCGACTGCATGTGAGCTTATATCCAGTCCCATACCTGCATTTAATTGAACCTCCATATTTTCATTCTGAGAGATTATAAATATAGCTCTTAAATATTTAAGATCAGTTTGAGATTCTGAGCTCAGTGCAATAGTGAACACCAAATATGATGTCACAAGTAGGTTTTTAATTGTAAAAATGAGTCCTGGTCATCAAGTAAGCCGAATGTTATGTTAATGTTTTTTGATCCAGCAGGTCGTATGTTTTGCTAGGAAGACAAAGAATTGATTAAAGCTGTTGCCCCAATGGTCCGTTGAATAGGCTTATATTCAATGGAATTCAGTTGAATTTAGAAGAATGAGAGGGGATCTCATAGAAACATATAAAATTCTGACGGGACTAGACAGGTTAGATGCAGGAAGAATGTTCCCGATGTTGGGGAAGTCCAGAACCAGGGGACACAGTCTAAGGATAAGGGGTAAGCCATTTAGGATTGAGATGTGGAGAAACTTCTTCACTCAGAGAGTTGTGAACCTGTGGAATTTTCTACCACAGAAAATTGTTGAGGCCAGTTCGTTAGATATATTCAAAAGGGAGTTAGATGTGGCCCTTACGGCTAAAGGGATCAAGGGGTATGGAGAGAAAGCAGGAATGGGGTACTGAAGTTGCATGCTCAGCCATGATCATATTGAATGGCGGTGCAGGCTCAAAGGGCCAAATGGCCTACTCCTGCACCTATTTTCTATGTTTCTATGTTTCTATAAATGTGGTGCAGAGGCAGACAGACAAGAAACGTCCCAGGCTAGATCTCTGGCCTGTGCTGGATTCTCTGAGCTCAGCTGAGGTAGTATCAGGGGAGCTGCAACTGGCCTCAGCACTCATCAAGGAGAAGGAAAGAAAATAGCCAATGGGACCGGCTGCGAACTGAGCATGTGCGGATGCCAGCTGAGCGAAGAATCAGATTGACTTGTGATGCCCCCGCAGTTACTCACAGTCTGCTTCACGGCAAGCGAGCCAAAGGTGGGCAGAGGAATCATTACAAGGACACCTTCAAAGCCTCCCTGATAAAGTGCAGCATCCCCACCGACACCTGGGAGTCCCTGGCCAAAGACCGCCCTAAGTGGAGGAAGTGCATCCGGGAGGGCGCTGAGCACCTCGAGTCTCATCGTCGAGAGCATGCAGAAAACAAGCGCAGGCAGCGGAAAGAGCGTGCGGCAAACCAGTCCCACCCTCCCTTACCTTCAACGACTGTCTGTCCCACCTGTGACTGGGACTGTGGTTCTTGTATTGGACTGTTCAGCCACCTAAGAACTCAGTTTTAGAGTGGAAGCAAGTCTTCCTCGATTCCGAGGGACTGCTTATGATGATGCAGTCACACATAAAGAAAGGTCACTTGGACCAAACACTAGTGGGTTGTCATGCCGACGCAACCAGACCCTCAGCATGTGTCAATAGGATAGACTTTCCTCCTTGTTGTGCCTAGGGAAAGCTCCACGACCTGTTACATAAGGTCGCAGGCCAGAAGCTGCTGCATTGCTTTTCAAGGCTTTGTTCTTTTGTGTTGATTCATTAAAACGTTGAATGTGTCATCAATCCATAAGTCCTGACCAACATCTAATTACAGTATCACAGAATCAGCCAACCAGAAAAGTAAGTTTTACTCAAGCGTGGATTAATCTGGTAATAAGATTCATTTCAGTGTCTTTTACAATGCAATAACAACTCACAGCTGATTAAAACTATGCAGAATGCTTCGATCTAGTCACAAACTCCTTTCCAGCATAAAAGATAGTGAGATGTCCTTCATGACATTGATCTCTCCATGTTATTAAGTTCTGCACATATTATTAAGTCTTGAGTCTCTGCGTTTAACATTGTACGATCGTAAAATTTAACACACCAATCAGATCCTATTACTTGTCCATGCTAACAACATGACACCACTCGTAATCAGGAAAAAATGTTTACAACTCATTTATAGTATTAGCATTAGGCAGTCCCTCTTCCACACCAAAACACGTATTTCCCGAACTACAACCTGAAGGGTGGAAGATTTTAATGTGGAGTGGCTGTTGCACACCAGCCACCACATGGGCTTGACAGAGCGAGGTCTTGGTCCAGTGGCAAGGGTTACCCAAGACGACTGGCGACCAAGCTCCACTGCACTAGCCCAGTTCTCACACATACTCCTACTGTCCATAGATCGCAGTGTGGGCTGGCCCATGCAGCACCTTCCCTGGGCCCCAACCCCACCGTTGTTATACACTGTGCCACTCCTGGGCCTCTGCCTCGCTGCTAGGCTCCTCAACTCCAACCTTGTCGCTCCTCGATTCCATTGACTCCTGGGCCACAACCCCTCCATTCCTGGGCCATGACTCCTCCGCCCCGAACTCTCGCCTCTCCTGGGCCCTGAACTCTCACCTCTCCTGGGCCCTGAACTCTCGCCTCTCCTGGGCCCTGAACTCTCGCCTCTCCTGGGTCCTGAACTCTTACCTCTCCTGGGCCCTGAACTCTCGCCTGTCCTGGGCCCCGAACTCTCGCTGCTCCTGGGCCTTGAATTCTCGCCTCTCCTGGGCCCCGAACTCTTGCCTCTCCTGGGCCCTGAACTCTTACCTCTCCTGGGCCCTGAACTCTCGCCTCTCCTGGGCCCCGAACTCTCACCTCTCCTGGGCCCCGAACTCACGCCTCTCCTGGGCCCTGAACTCTCACCTCTCCTGGGCCCCGAACTCTCGCCTCTCCTGGGCCCCGAACTCTCGCCTCTCCTGGGCCCTGAACTCTCGCCTCTCCTGGGCCCTGAACTCTCGCCTCTCCTGGGCCCTGAACTCTCGCCTCTCCTGGGCCCTGAACTCTCGCCTCTCCTGGGCCCTGAACTCTCGCCTCTCCTGGGCCCTGAACTCTCGCCTCTCCTGGGCCCTGAACTCTCGCCTCTCCTGGGCCCTGAACTCTCGCCTCTCCTGGGCCCTGAACTCTTGCCTCTCCTGGGCCCCGAACTCACGCCTCTCCTGGGCCCTGAACTCTCGCCTCTCCTGGGCCCTGAACTCTCGCCTCTCCTGGGCCCTGAACTCTCGTCTCTCCTGGGCCCCGAACTCTCGCCTCTCCTGGGCCCTGAACTCTCGCCTCTCCTGGGCCCCGAACTCTCGCCTCTCCTGGGCCCTGAACTCTCGCCTCTCCTGGGCCCTGAACTCTCGTCTCTCCTGGGCCCCAATCTTTCGCAGCTCCTCTGCTGCACGACGCCTCTCCTCCTGCACCTGGGTCACGACCTCGTCGATGGTCCCGCCCACGCTCCAATCGGCGACCTGGATTCTGGTGATGTCAATCCAGTCGCCCTCCTTTGAAGCCGTCGCACTCCTAGAGCGGCTCACTCTGTTCCCTGAGGAGGATAGTTCCCGCTCTTTTTATAGCCCCGACCTGAGGCTGGTGATTTCTCCCAGGTCGGGGAGTGCCACACTGTCCAGGGCCATTCTAAAGGCGCTGCTTTTGTCAATCAGTACTGTCATGTATTCTATTGTCATTGTAACCCATGTATAAACTGACCTAAGTTGTACACCGTGAGAACACTGACCACAAGGGGGTGAACTTGTGGGAGACACTCCTAACCTGGACTTTCAGGTATAAAAGGGGAAGCTCCACCACCTTCTTCACTTCAGTGCTGGCTAATAAAGGTAACTGGTCACAGAGTGACCTTCTCTCAAGTATAGGCCTCGTGTGCATTTATACTGTATAGTAAGGACATATTATTGGCGACGAGAAACTGGGATTTAAACCAAGCGAACATGGCCACTACCAGCACAGACGAGAGGTACTGTGTTGGTGATGATTGGGACGATTGTATTGAGAGACTACAGCAAAGTTTCATCACTAAGGAATGGCTAGGACAGGATTCGGCCGACAAACGCAGGGCTCATCTCCTGACGGTTTGTGGATCCAGGACATACTCCCTGATGAAGGACCTTCTAGCGCCAGAGAAGCCGAGGGACAAGACTTTTGAAGAGCTCAGTAAGTTGATCGGGGAACATTTTAAACCGGCGAGCAGCATGCACATGGCGAGACACCGGTTTTACACACACCGGCGGCGAGAAGGGCAAAACGTTCCAGACTTTGTGGCAGACCTCCGGCGACTGGCAAGTCTATGTAAGTTCCCAGATGCATGCAGAGCGGAGATGCTGCGAGACTTTTTTATTGAGGGCATCGGGCACGCTGGGATTTTCAGGAAACTGATTGAGACCAAAGGCTTGACCCTGGAAATGGCAGCTTTGATGGCCCAGACATTTATCTCAAGGGATAAGAGACCAGAATGATGTTTGACAAAAATCTTGGTTTAAATGCAGCAAATGGACAGGGCGTCAACATTTTTAACGCGGCACACAGCTCTTCAGGCAGACAGGGACAATCGGACATGCCCGAGCATGTAGTCGAACCCAAAGGGAGAATTCAACAGAGACAATGGCTAGCTGAACGGCGATTCATGCCATCGCAAGGGACAATGCGGCCAGTAATGGGGCCATCAACACCTGTCAATGGTGCAGCTAAGGACAGTTACAGAGACAGTCAGAGACGATCGACTGTTAATGGACCTTTTGTTTCCAACAACGGCTCATGTTGGAGGTGTGGAGACAAACACACAGCCAGAGCTTGCAGGTATCAGCAATATACCTGCAGAAACTGCAACTTCAGCGGTCACTTGGCACGTATGTGCAGGAAGCCTGCACCAAGGTTGATGTCCGAGGAGGAAGGGCCCGATGTAAGCCCTATGAGGCCAAATGGACACTGGGGGAAATCGTTGAAGTTCAGCGAGTTCATGTGGAGCACGTATATAGTTCATGTACCAGGACGCCACCGATAATGATGAAAGTGCTCCTCAATGGCATCCCAGTATTAATGGAGCTAGACACAAGGGCCAGCCAGTCCCTGGTGAGTATCTAACAGTTCGACAAGTTGTGAGCGTCCAAGGCCAGGAGGCCAAAATTATTGCCGATTGACGCACAGCTACGGACATATACAAAGGAGTTCATTCCGGTGCTAGGCAGCGCCACGGTAGTCGTGACCCACAAAGATTCGGAGAACAGGCTGCGACTCTGGATTGTCCCGGGGGACGGTCCCGCACTGCTGGGGAGGAGTTGGCTTGCTGTCATGAACTGGAAATGGGGCGATGTCAATGCAATTTCTTCTGTGGAGCGAATATCATGCTCACAGGTTCTGGACAAATTTGACTCACTATTTCAACCCGGCATCAGCACTTTCATGGGGACCAAGGTAGTGATTCACATAAACCCAGACACCAGGCCAGTACACCACAAGGCCAGAGCGGTGCCGTACGTGATGCGGGAAAAGATAGAAGGTGAATTGGACCGCCTGCTGAGGGAAGGTATCATCTTGCCAGTCGAATTCAGGGACTGGGCGAGCCCGATCGTGCCGGTGCTTGAGGCGGATGGGTCGGTCAGGATATGTGGTGATTACAAGGCCACAATAATCGGGTGTTACTCCAAGACCAGTACCCACTACCGAGAGCGACGCTATCCGGTGGCAAATTTTTTTCAAAATTGGACCTGACCTCAGCTTACATGACCCAGGAGCTGGCGAGTGAGTCGAAGAAGCTGACCATCATCACGACACACAAGGGGTTGTTTGAGTACAACAGATGTCCGTTCGGGATTCGCTCAGCCACCGTGATCTTTCAACGAAACATGGAAAGTCTCCTCAAGTCGATTCCAGGGACGGTGGTTTTTCAGGACGACATCCTCATCATGGGTTGCGATAGTGAAGAATACCTCCACAACCTGGAGGAGGTGCTACGCAGACTGGACCGGGTAGGTCTGCGACTGAAAAAGGCGAAATGCGTTTTCCTAGCTCCAGAGGTAGAATTCCTGGGGATGAGGGTAGCAGCAGACGGGATCAGACTTACTGCGCCCAAAACGGAAGCTAGCCAGAGAGCACCCAGACCCTGTAGCGTTCGTTCCTGGGGCTCCTGAACTATTTTGGTAACTTTTTTCCCAAATTGAGCACGCTATTTGAGCCGCTACACGTGCTCCTATGCAAAGGTTGCGAATAGGTCTGGGGGGACAGCCAGGAAAGGGCTTTTGACAGAGCACGCAATTTTTATGCTCCAATAATCTGTTAACGCTATATGACCCATGTAAGAAACTTGTGTTAACATGCGATGCGTCGTCCTATGGGGTCGGGTGTGTGTTGCAGCCTGTCAATGCCAAAGGTCAGTTACAGCCGGTAGCTTATGCCTCCAGAAGTCTGTCCCAGGCAGAAAGGGGCTACAGGATGGTAGAAAAGGAAGCGCTTGCATTTGTATATGCAGTAAATAAAATGCACCAGTACCTGTTTGGCAGGAAATTTGAGCTGGAGACAGATCACAAACCCCTAACGTCCCTTTTGGCCGACAACAAGGCCATAAATGCAAATGCGTCGGCCCGCATACAGAGGTGGGCACTCATGTTAGCCGCCTATGACTATACAATTCGGCACAGACCGCGCACCGAAAATTGCGCCGATGCACACAGCAGGCTCCCACTAGCCACCACTGAGGGGGCGACCGAGCATGGTGCTGAGATGGTCATGGCTGTTGAAGCTTTCGAAAGTGAAGGCTCACCCGTGACAGCCCATCAGACCAAAGTCTGGACAAATAGAGACCCGCTACTGTCTTTAGTCAAGAAATGATTCCTGAATGGGGACTGGGCAGCCACGTATGGGGCATGCCCTGAGGAATTTAAACCGTTTCATAGGCGCAAGGCTGAACTCTCGATTCAGGCCAATTGCCTGCTATGGGGTAGCCGAGTAGTCATGCCCCAGATGGGCAGAGAGGCGTTCATCCGAGAACTCCACAATGAGCACCCGGGCATTGTCATGATGAAGGCAATTGCCAGGTCACACGTTTGGTGGCCAGGGATAGATGCAGACCTGGAAATTTGTGTTCGCAGGTGCAACACGTGTGCTCAGCTGGGCAATGCACCCAGGGAAGCCCCGCTTAGCCTCTGGTCCTGGCCCGCCAAGCCATGGTCATGCATCCATGTGGACTACGCAGATCCTTTCATGGGAAAAATGTTTTTTGTTGTAGTAGACGCCTACTCCAAATGGATCGAGTATGACATTCTCAATTCAAGCACATCCTCTGCCACGGTAGAAAGTCTACGGGCAATGTTCGCCACCCATGGTCTACGGACGTCTTGGTCAGTGACAATCGTCCGTGCTTTTCAAGCATTGAATTCCAGGACTTCATGGCAGGAAATGGTATCAACCATGTCACAATGGCACTGTTCAAGCCGGCCTCAAACAGTCAAGCGGAACGAGCAGTGCAGATAATCCAACAGGGGATGCTCAGAATCCAAGGGAGTTCCCTACAAAGCCGCTTATCACGCCTCCTATTGGCCAATAGATCCCAACCACACTCGCTCACAGGGGTTCCACCCGCTGAGCTGCTAATGAAAAGGATGCTCAAAACCAGGTTATCCCTTATACACCCCACCATGAAAGAAATTGTTGAGAGCAGGCGCCAGTCACAATATCACTACCATGACGGGAATGCGAGGGTGTGATGTATTGATGTCAATGACCATGTCTTTGTCCTCAACTACGCTGCAGGGCCCAAATGGTTCGCAGGCACTGTGATTACCAAAGAGGGGAATAGGATTCTGGTAGTTAAACTTACCAATGGACAAATCTGCCGCAAACATGTGGATCAAACAAAAAGAAGGTTCAGCAACCCCATGGAAGAAGCAGAGGAAGAACACGACGTAGAGTTCACTCCACCACAGGTGACCGAATACCAGAACCAAGTGGAGGAGAGCCCAGTCACTGTGGGCAGTCCGGACAGGCCTGAGGCACTGCAAACAGCAGACACTCAGGCCAGCGCCCAACAACCGGAGCCCCAACTCAGGCGCTCTACAAGGGAGCGTAAACCACCAGAGAGACTTAACCTGTGATCCCAATAAGACTTTGAGGTGGAGGTGATGTCATGTATTCAACTATCATTGTAACCCATGTATAAACTGACCTAAGTTGTACACGTGAGAACATTGATCACTAGGTGGTGAACTTGTGGGAGACACTCCTAACCTGGACTTTCAGGTATAAAAGGGGAAGCTACACCCATCTTCTCCACTTCAGTGCTGGCAAATAAAGGTTACTGGTCACAGAGTGACCTTCTCTCTCATATGGGCCTCGTGTGCATTTGTACTGTAGAACTCTCGGCTCTCCTGGGGCCCGAACTCTCGGCTCTCCTGAGCCCCGAACTCTCGCCTCTCCTGGGCCCCGAACTCTCGCTGCTCCTGGGCCTTGAACTCTCGCCTCTCCTGGGCCCCGAACTCTCGCCTCTCCTGAGCCCTGAACTCTCACCTCTCCTGGGCCCTGAACTCTCAACCTCTCCTGGGCCGTGAACTCTCACCTCTCCTGAGCCCTGAACTCTCACCTCTCCTGAGCCCTGAACTCTCACCTCTCCTGGGCCCTGAACTCTCACCTCTCCTGGGCCCTGAACTCTCGCCTCTCCTGAGCCCTGAACTCTCACCTCTCCTGGGCCCTGAACTCTCACCTCTCCTGGGCCCTGAACTCTCGCCTCTCCTGAGCCCTGAACTCTCACCTCTCCTGGGCCCTGAACTCTCGCCTCTCCTGGGCCCTGAACTCTCGCCTCTCCTGGGCCCTGAACTCTCACCTCTCCTGGGCCCCAAACTCTCGCCTCTCCTGGGCCGTGAACTCTCGCCTCTCCTGGGCCCCGAACTCTCGGCTCTCCTGGGCCCTGAACTCTCACCTCTCCTGGGCCCTGAACTCTCACCTCTCCTGGGCCCTGAACTCTCGCCTCTCCTGGGCCCCGAACTCTCGCCTCTCCTGGGCCCCGAACTCTCGCCACTCCTGGGCCCCGAACTCTCGCCACTCCTGGGCCCCGAACTCTCGCCTCTCCTGGGCCCCGAACTCTCACCTCTCCTGGGCCCTGAACTCTCACCTCTCCTGGGCCCTGAACTCTCACCTCTCCTGGGCCCTGAACTCTCGCTGCTCCTGGGCCCTGAACTCTCACCTCTCCTGGGCCCCGAACTCTCGCCTCTCCTGGGCCCTGAACTCTCGGCGCTCCTGGGCCCCAATCTTTCGCCTCTCCTGGGCCCTGAACTCTCGCCTCTCCTGGGCCCTGAACTCTCGGCGCTCCTGGGCCCCAATCTTTCGCCTCTCCTGGGCCCTGAACTCTCACCTCTCCTGGGCCCCGAACTCTCGCCTCTCCTGGGCCCTGAACTCTCGGCGCTCCTGGGCCCCAATCTTTCGCCTCTCCTGGGCCCTGAACTCTCGCCTCTCCTGGGCCCTGAACTCTCGCCTCTCCTGGGCCCTGAACTCTCGCCACTCCTGGGCCCCGAACTCTCGCCACTCCTGGGCCCCGAACTCTCGCCTCTCCTGGGCCCCGAACTCTCACCTCTCCTGGGCCCTGAACTCTCACCTCTCCTGGGCCCTGAACTCTCACCTCTCCTGGGCCCTGAACTCTCGCCTCTCCTGGGCCCCGAACTCTCGCCTCTCCTGGGCCCCGAACTCTCGCCACTCCTGGGCCCCGAACTCTCGCCACTCCTGGGCCCCGAACTCTCGCCTCTCCTGGGCCCCGAACTCTCACCTCTCCTGGGCCCTGAACTCTCACCTCTCCTGGGCCCTGAACTCTCACCTCTCCTGGGCCCTGAACTCTCGCTGCTCCTGGGCCCTGAACTCTCACCTCTCCTGGGCCCCGAACTCTCGCCTCTCCTGGGCCCTGAACTCTCGGCGCTCCTGGGCCCCAATCTTTCGCCTCTCCTGGGCCCTGAACTCTCGCCTCTCCTGGGCCCTGAACTCTTGCCGCTCCTGGGCCCCAATCTTGCGCCGCTCCTCTGCTGCTCAACGCCTCTCCTCCTGCACCTGGGTCACGACCCCGCCGATGGTCCCGCCCACGCTCCAATCGGCGACCTGGATTCTGGTGATGTCAATCCAGTCGCCCTCCTTTGAAGCCGTCGCACTCCTAGAGCGGCTCGCGCTGTTTGCTGAAGAGGCTAGCTCCTGCTCTTTTTATAGCCCCGACCTGAGACTGGTGTTTTCTCCCAGGTCGGGGAGTGCCACACTGTCCAGGGCCATTCTAACGGCGCTGCTTTTGTTGATCAGTACAGCACTGAACTCTGATTTGATTGTACATCAGATACTTTGCTTTCGCTCAACACCAACAGAAGTTCAACAATAATCAAACTGAAGCTCTTAAACATCTCCAATTGATTATTAATTCAGTCGCACTTTCTTTATTCACAGATTGACAGTAACAATCAGAAAGTGCACACCGCAGGCCAAAAGCAGTGCAACCCTCACTGGGAATAAGTGCAATGCATTTTAAAGAGATCAGACTTTGTTCACAGCCAAGCGACGCATTGTTTTATCTTGATCGATAGAATGTATAATTAAAACGATCAATTTTATGATTTGAGAGAAAGTCAAGGATTTTTGAGGTGATTCCCTTCCAGTATTCTATATAAATTTAGCTAAAGAACATGCTACTGTGAAGAAACACTGCTGTTAAGAAGTGATCACCACTTGCAGCTCAGTAAAAGCCAGCGAACAGAATAAAGCCACACCCTTTTGCCTTATAGCCACAAACTGTTGATATATAGTTGGTTAATGGTACATGTCATGTGTGTATGCTTGGAGTTACTAGCCACCAGGTGGCGCCGCTGTCGGAGATCATTGGGCTGTACGCACATGTGTGTGGCCCAGGTATAAAAGGCAAGTCATCTTGTAATGTAATCACTTTGGACCCGAATAAAGCAGAGCCAGGTTTGGACCTGTGTTAGTTTACAGTATTCAGTCTATCGAGTTATTACATACATAACAGTACGTAGGTTTATGGCAGTCAGCATCATCATAGGAAGTCCCTCGAATCGAGGATGGCTTGCTTCCATGTCAAAAAGTTCACAGGTGTTTCAATGAAGGACCTGATATTCCAGATCCCGAACTACATCCTGAAGGGTGGAAGATGCCTGTGCGTGGATTTTTTTAATGTGGGGTGACCGTTGCACACCAGCCACCACACGGGCTTGACAGAGCGAGGTCTTGGTCCAGTGACAAGGGTTACCCAAGACGACTGGCGACCAGCTCTGCTGCACGGACCTAGTGCGCTCACATATCGCAGTGTGGGCTGGGCCCGTGCTGCCCCTGGGCCCTCGCCTCTTCTGGCCCTGAGCTCTCGCCTCTCCTGGGCCCTGATCACGTCCCTCTACAGTCTCTCGCCGCTCCTTCGCCCCGACCTCGCCGCTCCTGCTGTATCTGTCCACGCTCCAATCAGTAAATTATGGCAGTCAAGGATTAACAGTCACAATACAATTAATCTCCTTTAACCAATTTGCTCTGGCGAGCATTAGCATCATTCCATTAATTAGTTGAATTCAATCCCCATCCTCCATCCATTGCACAGGCTTTCTTCCTCCTGATGTTCCTCCACTGCCTTTCCATACACGACTGCAAACCAAGAGAGCATCTGGTTACTAAACCTCTGCCCATGAAGTGGGGTTGAATTGGCAGCTGGAAAATGAGGGACTAGTCCAAGCTGCTCAACCAGCAGGGTGGCCAGTTGATTTGGTGCCAATTTCTGTCCAACCACCTTCAGGATTGGTCACTAATTGGCCAGCAAGACAAGGTGGCGTCTCTCCTTTCGCCAGGAGGCCTCACTATGAAGCAACACGCTGCCAGGTGAGTGCAGAAGAGAAACAAATTTCTCCTGCTCAACTGAGGCAAAGGAGTGAAGAAAGCCAAGCGCTTCAGGAATCGGTGTGGCAGTGAAGCATCCCAATTTGTTATGTTCAGAATAAATTCACAGGACTATATCGCAAGCTCAAACTGTTCTGACCTTAGTCTCTTTATTTCAGACTCGAGAGTGAGGAAGCAGCATGGTGAATCACCTCTTATACCTGCTTGCCCCAGGGTGCACAGGTGACCCTTAGGTCTCCCACAGGTGTGCCCCCTGGTGGCAAGTCTTACATTTGGGTAAGGTCTACATACACACATAACACCAATGGCTCCAGGCTGTCATTTCAAAGAGTCTAGCTTCTGGAAAGCGACAGCATTTTTCGCCACAGTCCTCTCAATTGGTGCCATACAGGATGATCTTTCTGGTGAAAAGGAAGGATCCTATGCAGTCATTCATGATGCCCTTCTATCTTGTGAAAGGATGTTCCATTGAACAGCCTGTCTTCTCTGCTAATTATATCACGGGGACTGTTTGGGCTGAACCTGGAGATGGTTGGGAAGGACAAGCCTTGTTCAAACTGGTTTTTAACAATGGTGGAGCCATTGAGTTCGACAGCTGATGTTCAAAGTGGCTCAACAAGCCTCCAGGAGTGCTCCTGTGCGGAACAATGCTGATGAATATGAACCAATGGCTTTTGGATTTGCCCCAGCAAATGGCCCAGATCCAGCAAATGGTCCATACGCGCATCAACCACTTCCCACGTGTAATGACTCAAGAGTCTGGTTACTGTAAACTCACTCAGGTGCAACCTGATCCATCTTTATTCCAGTCCAAGAGTGCCTGCGTGACAAAGACACACAGCTTATATACAGGTGACCAAGCATGCATGCCACATGCGTACAGCCCGATGACCTCCGACCGCTGCGCCCTCTGGTGTCCGGTGAGCCCAAGCATTAATACATAACACCACGAATGGAGGTTATGGACCTCCACCTGCACTGATGGCATGCCATTATGAAAGACCTTTTGCCTGACGCGTTGGTGCAGTTTGCCCGTGTTCTGCTGTGCATTGCAGCTCTGTGTCTCTGCACGGCCACTCGCTGCTCTCTATTGGTTGATTCAAACCCTTTGCCTGTTCCCATCGACCACCATGGAATAATGCAGTTTGTAGACAATTCATCGTGAAACAGTAGTTCTGTGCATTGCAGCCTACTGATATTACTCAAGTGGTGCAGGTTGCACATGCTGCATTGATGATGATCTATGGGAAGACTGGTTTCCCCGGGTTCACCTTTTGTCAGGTCCCAGCTCACTACCATATGTGGAGTATTTGGATTGCTAATCACCAAAAATATATCTCCAAATGAAATATTTAATAAAAAAATTTTAAATACTGCAGTACAATTTTGAGATGAAGAGAAACGGAGAAGAGCTATGTTACAAAGACATCCATCTCTTTGGACTATACAGTACAGAGGGACCTGGGGGTCCTTGTGCATGAAACACAAAAAGTTAGTATGCAGGTACAGCAAGTAATCAGGAAGGCAAATGGAATGTTGGCCTTTATTGCAAGAGGGATAGAGTATAAAAGCAGAGAAGTCCTGCTACAACTGTATTGGTGATGCCACACCTGGAGTACTGCATACAGTTTTTGTTGTGTATGGAGAAAGAGTCGGACTGAACACTGTGAGCTCAAAGTAGCATGTGACCTTAGTCTTTTATTGCAGGTCTCCAGAGTGCCTCTCCAACCTGTGAAGCCTCCTTAAATACCTGAGTTCCCAAGGGATTATGGGATCCCTTGGGACTCCAGGGGATGAGCCCTCTGGCGGCTGTACAGAGTAAATACAAGTATACATATATAACAACACTTCCCCCTCCCCTCCAAAGTCAATAGGGTAACTATTTACAATGTGAGTCGATCTGGGGCCCTTCTTGCCCTGGTTGATCGTCTCGGTGTGAAGGCTGGTGTTGCTGAATCATTTGTTGGGCCCTCGCTGGGCTGCTGTGCAGCTGGCCTTGCTGGGCTGCCTGATGTGTTGGGCCCTGCAGGGCTGCTGTGGATGATGGATTCTGCTTCGTGGTCAACCGTGGTGTCGGTTGCCACTGGTGTGTGTGTTGGGGGATCAAAAAAGGTAGAGTCCAAGGTGATTCTGAGTTTGATTTGATCCAAGTGTTTCTGGTGAATGAGTCCATTTGAAAGTTTGCCCCTCTTTGGCCACGACAGTGCCGGGAAGTCACTTGGGACCCTGTCCATAATTTAATACAAATACATTATTGATTTCAATCTCACGTGACACATTTGCGCTATCATGGTATGCACTTTGTTGAAGCTGCCTGCTCTCTACCTGTTCATGTAGAACAGGGTGAACTAACGAGAGCCTTTTCATGAGCAGTTTAGCAGATGGGATCCCAGTGAGCGAGTGGGGTCTCGTGCGGTAGCTGAGCAGGACTCGGGATAGGCGAATCTGCAGTGAGCCTTCAGTTACCTGTTTCAAGCCTTGCTTGATGGTTTGCACTGCTCTCTCTGTCTGACTATTGGATGCTGCTTTAAACGGGGCAGATGTGACATGTTTGATCCTTTACGGGTCATGAATTCATTGAACTCAGCACTGGTAAAACATGGCCCGTTGTCGCTCACTAGGACATCGGGTAGGCCGTGTGTGGCAAACATGGCTCGCAGGCTTTCAGTAGTGGCAACGGACATGCTAGCCGACATTATCTTACATTCAATCTGTTGTATTCCTGATACAGATGAGGCTGCACACAGGGAGGTTAAAGTAACAGTGATCTCAGTCTTTATTAAGACAATCCAGAGAGAGGAACAGGCCTTAGGGGCCGGGTGATATACAGTGCTCCCAAGGGATTCTGGGATCCCTTGGGACTTCAGGGGATGCGCTCCCTGGTGGCGGAACATGGAAGTGCATGCTTTACAGATACACAACATCACTCCCCCACAAAAGTCAAAGTGAAAACTATTTACAAGGTGAGGCGGTCGGGAGCCTTTCTTTCCCTGGTGGACGGCCTCGGTACAAATGTCTGTTCCGGTGTGTTGGCTGTGCCCTCGCTGGGCTGGCGTGTTGTTGGCCCTGCAGGGCTGCTGGGTGAGCCTGGCCTTGCTGGGCTGTTAGGCATGATGGGTTCGATTTCCTGTTCCGGGGTGGTGTCGTTGATCCTTTGGGTGTGTGTTTTGGGCTCGAAAAAGGTGGTGTCTGCTGTGGGTTGTTCAGGGCAGTCTGTGAACCGCAGCCTCGTTTGGTCCAGGTGCTTTCTGCAAATTTGTCCATTGTCTAGTTTGACTACAAACACCCTAATCCCTTCTTTAGCTATCACCGTGCCCGTGATCCGTTTGGGACCATGTCCATAGTTTAGCACATACACAGGGTCATTCAAATCAATTTCCCGTGACACAGTGGCGCGACCATCGTTTACATTTTGTTGCTGCCGCCTGCTCTCTACCTGATCATGCAGGTTGGGGTGAACCAGCGAGAGTCTGGTTTTAAGTGTCCTTTTCATGAGTAGCTCAGCCGGGGGCACCCCTGTGAGTGAGTGGGGTTTTGTGCGGTAGCTGAGCAGTACTCGGGACAGGCGGGTTTGGAGTGAGCCTTCTGGGACTCGTTTGAGGCTCTGTTTGATGGTTTGTACTGCCCGCTCTGCCTGCCCATTGGAGGCTGGTTTAAACGGGGCCGAGGTGACATTTTGCATCCCATTGCGGGTCATGAATTCTTTAAATTCGGCACTGGTGAAACATGGCCCGTTGTCACTGACCAGTATGTCAGGCAGGCCGTGGGTGGCAAACATGGCCCTCAGGCTTTCAATGGTGGCGGTGACGGTGCTTCCCGACATTATTTCACGTTCAATCCATTTTGAAAAAGCATCCACTACCACCAGGAACATTTTACCGAGAAACGGGCCCGCATAGTCGACATGGATCCTCGCCCATGGTCTGGAGGGCCAGGACCACAAACTTAGTGGTGCCTCTCTGGGCGTGTTGCTCAACTGAGCACACACGCTGCATTGCCGTACACAGGACTCTAAGTCAGAGTTGATACCGGGCCACCACACGTGGGATCTGGCTATCGCTTTCATCATTACTTTACCCGGGTGTGTGCTGTGGAGATCCGAGATTAACGTCTCCCTGCCCTTTTTGGGTAGCACTACGCGGTTACCCCACAACAGGCAGTCTGCCTGAATAGACAGCTCATCCTTTCATCAGTGGAACGGCTTGATTAGCTCTTGCATTTCAACAGGGATGCTGGCCCAGCTCCCATGCAGCACACAGTTTTTCACTCGGGACAGCAGAGGATCTTGGCTGGTCCAAGTCCTAATCTGGCTGGCCGTGACAGGTGATTTATCATTTTCAAACACTTCCATGACCATCAACAAGTCTGCGGGCTGTGTCACCATTAAGAAGTTTGCAGGCTGCGCCATTTCTACCCCTGTGATGGGCAATGGTGGCCGACTGAGAGCATCCGCATAGTTCTCGGTGCCTGGCCTGTGGCGAATGGTATAGTTATACACTGATAGCGCGAGTGCCCACCTTTGTATGCGGGCTGAGGCATTAGTATTTATTCCCTTGTTTTCAGCGAACAGGGATATGAGGGTCTTGTGATCGGTTTCCAGCTCAAATTTGAGGCCAAACAGATACTGATGCATTTTCTTTACCCGGAACACACACGCTAATGCCTCTTTCTCAATCATGCTGTAGGCCCTCTTGGCATTAGACAAGCTCCTGGAAGCATAGGCGACAGTTTGCAATTTCCCCGCAACGTTAGCTTGTTGTAATACACACCCGACTCCGTACGACGACGCATCACATGCTAGCACAAGTCTTTTACACAGGTTATACAATACAAGCAGCTTGTTGGAGGTTAAAATGTTTCTGGCTTTCTCAAAAGCAATTACTTGTTTTTTCCCCCATACCCAGTTCTCGCCTTTATGCAATAACACATGTAGGGGCTCTAAAAGGGTGCTTAACCCTGGTAGGAAGTTACCAAAATAGTTGAGGAGTCCCAGGAACGACCGCAGCTCCGTGACGTTCTGTGGCCTGGGCGCGATTCTGATAGCCTCTGTCTTGGCGCCTGTGGGCCGAATGCCATCCGCCGTGATCTTTCTCCCCAAAAACTCCACTTCTGTTGCCATGAAGACCTCTTCAGCCGCAGCCCTACGCGATCCAGTCGCTGGAAGACCTCCTCCAGGTTTTGTAGGTGTTCGACAGTGTCCAGAACCGGTGACCAATATGTCGTCCTGAAAAACCACCGTGCGTGGTACCGACTTGAGTAGGCTCTCCATGTTTCTCTGGAAGATCGCTGCAGCCGACCAAATTCCAAACGGGCATCTGTTGTAGATGAACAGTCCCTTGTGCGTGTTGATGCAGGTGAGGCCCTTCAAAGACTCCTCCAGCTCCTGCGTCATGTAGGCCGAAGTCAGGTCGAGCTTGGTGAATGTCTTGACTCCTGCCAGCATCGCAAATAGGTCGTCTGTCTTAGGTAGCGGGTATTGGTCCGGTGGCGAGAAACGATTAATAGTTACTTTATAATCGCCGCAAATCCTGACCGTGCCATCACTTTTGGGTACTGGAACAAACGGGATGGCCCACTCGCTGAATTCCACTGGGGAGATGATGCCCTCATGTTGCAACCTGTCCAGCCCGATTTCCACTCTCTCCCTCATTATGTGAGGTACCGCTCGCGCCTTGTGGTGAATGGGTCTTGCCTCTGGGACCAAGTGGATCTGCACCTTTGCCCCGGAAAAGTTTCCAATGCCTGGCTCAAAAAGGGAAGGAAATTTGTTAAAAACCTGGGTACATGAGGCCTCATCGACATGTGATAGCGCTCGGATATCATCCCAGTTCCAGCAGACTTTGCCCAGCTAGCTCCTTCCAAGCAGTGTGGGGCCATCGCCCGGGACAACCCAGAGCGGCAGTTCGTGCACCATGCCCTCGTAGGTGACCTTGACCATGGCGCTGCCCAGGACAGTGATAAGCTCTTTGGTGTACGTTCTCAGTTTCGTGTGGATGGGACTCAGGACTGGTCTGAGTACCTTGTTGCACTGCAGTCTCTCAAACATCTTTTTACTCATGATGGATTGGCTAGCGCCAGTGTCCAGTTCCATGGCTACGGGTAAGCCATTCAATTTTATATTTAGCATTATAGGTGGGCATTTTGTCAAAAATGTGTGCACCCCGTGTACTACAGCATCTGCCTCCTCTCTCTGAGGCTCGAAATTGCTTTGATCCACCATGGACCGATCTTCCTCTGCCACGTGGTGGTTAGCAGGTTTTACAGAGCTTGCAGCTTGTCTGCAAACTCATTGGAGATGCCCCATTGTTCCACAGCTCTTGCAAACATATCCTTTGAAGCGGCATGAATAGGCTGAATGGAAGCCTCCACAACGCCAACAAGGTGTGAATTGCCTTGCATTCATCCTTTGTTGCGGACTCTGAGTCATCTGGGTCACCTGAGGCCTGCTGACAGTTGCAGACTCGTGGTTTCTGCCCTGTACATTTCTGCTCGCAAACACAGTTCCAGTTAATTTATGAACATTGCTAGCCCTTGTGTGCTGAGAGATTTGTTTGGTGTTATCACTGGTGGACATAAACACCTGTGCTATTGCAATGGCCTTACTGAGGGTCGGTGTCTCTACAGTCACAAGTTTTCGTAGGATGGTCTCGTGGCCAATGCTCAGTACAAAAAAGTCTCTGAGCATTTGCTCCAGGTAGCCATCAAACTCACATTGTCCTGCAAGTCGTCTTAGCTCGGCGACGTAGCTCGCCACTTCCTGACCTTCAGATCGCTGGCACGTGTAGAACCGATACCTCGCCATCAGCATGCTCTCCCTCGGGTTAAGATGCTCCCGAACCAGTGTACACAGCTCCTCATACGACTTATCTGTGGGTTTCACCAGAGCCAGAAGATTCTTCATGAGGCTGTAGGTCGGTGCCCCGCAGACCGTGAGGAGGACTACTCTCCTTTTTGCAGCGCTTCCTTCTCCGTCCAGCTCGTTGGCTACAGAGTTCTGGTCTAGCCGTTCGATATAGGCTTCCCAGTCCTCACCCTCTGAGAACTTCTCCAGGATGCCCACAGTTTGCTGCATCTTTGCGTTGGATTCGTATGCTCGTCGCCAGTTGTTGTATTCCTGACACAGATGAGACTGCACACAGGGAGGCTAAAGTAACAGTGACCTCAGTCTTTATTAAGACACTCCAGAGTGAGGAACAGGCCTTCGGGGCTGGCTCATATACAGTGCTCCCAAGTGATGCTGGGTTCCCTTGGGACTTCAGGGGATGCGCTCCCTGGTGGCGGAACATGGGAGTGCATGCTTTACCGATACACAATACAATCCACTTGGAGTACGCGTCTACAATCACAAGGAAATTTTACCCAAGAACGGGCCTGCATAGTCGACGTGTACCCTCGACCATGGTTTGGAGGCCAAGACCATAAACTTAGCGACGCCTCCCTGTGTACATTGCTTATCTGCGAGCATGAATAACATCTGTGAATGCACACCATACGTGGGATCTGGCTATTGCTTTCATCATCACGACGCCTGGGTGGGTGCTGTGGAGGTCATTGATGAAGGTGTCTCTGCCCTTCTTGGCGACCACTACTCGATTGCCCCACAGAAGGCAGTCTGCCTGTATAGACATTTCATCTTTGCACTGCTGGAATGGCTTTATCTCTTTCTACATTTCCACTGGGACACTGGACCAGCTCCTGTGAAGCACACAGCTTTTGACTTGAGATAATAAGGGGTCCTGGCTTGTCCAGGTTTTGATCTGCTGGGCAGTGATGGGTGATTGCTCATTCTCAAATGCTTCCATAACCATGGCTAGATCTGCGGGCTGCGCCATTTCCACCCTGTGGTGGGCAATGGCAGCTTACTGAGAGCATCGGCGCAGTTTTCTGTGCCTGGCCTGTGGCGGATGGTGTAGTTGTATGTGGACAACATGAGCGCCCATCGCTTCTCGGCCTTTTGGCTAAGATCATGCGTAACTGACCTGACAGGGGAGTAGCCACCATGACCTCCGGGTGGTTCTCCCTGGATCAGGAAGGTATATGCTTGCTTTTTTGGAAACAGGAGGTGGGTGGGGTGGCTTGACCCATCCACCTCCACGGAGGTGTGTGGGGGACCTGACCCATCCACCTCCATGGCACGAACCTGGTATTGCAGTACTTCCAGGAACGGTGCAGTGGCTCTAGGCCTTTTGGCTAAGAGCATTGGCGCAGAGTGATCCTTGGCGTGTGCAAGGTGACCTCTGGCGTTTGTGATTTGACAAAGAATTGGAACGATTGGCTACGAATTTCAAAAAAAAAAAAAAAACATGAGCGCCCATCTCTGGATGCAGGCCGATGTGTTGGTATTTATCCCTTTGCTCTCGGAAAACAGGGATATAAGTGGCTTATGGTCAGTTTCCAATTCGAATTTTAGCCCAAACAGGTATTGATGCATTTTCTTTACCCCATAGACACATGCTAATACTTCTTTCTCAATCATGCTCTAAGCTCTCTCAGCCTTAGACAGACTCCTGGATGCATAAGCAACTGGTTGCAGTATCCCGAAATCATTAGCTTGTTGCAATACACACCCGACACCATATGACGACGCATCACATGCTAGTACCAAACACTTACATGGATCATACAACACAAGCAATTTGTTTGAGCAGAACAATTTTCTCGTTTTTACAAAGGCATTTTCTTGGCTTTTGCACCAAACCCATTCGTCCCCTTTTCATCGTAAGAGATGCAGTGGTTCTAACAGTGTGCTGAGACCCGGTAAGAAGTTACCAAAGTAGTTCAGGAATCCTAGAAATACCCGCAGCTCCATCACATTCTGTGGCCTCAGTGCGTTCTCGATTGCCTCCGTCTTCGTGTTGGTGGGCCTGATGCCATCCACCGCAATCCTCCTTCCCAGGAACTCCACCTCAGGCGCCAGGAAAACGCACTTCGAGTTTTTTAACCTGAGCCCCACGCAGTTGAGTCGATTAAGAACCTCCTCCAGGTTCTGCAGATGCTCGACTGTGTTCCGACCTGTGACCAAGATGTCGTCCTGGAAGACCACGGTGTGCGGGTCCGACTTCAGTAAACTTTCCATGTTTCTCTGGAATATCACCACCGCCGATTGGATACCAAACGGGCATCTGTTATAAACAAAAAGACCTTTGTGCATGTTGATGCAGGTGAGGGCCTTCGATGATTCCTCCAGTTCCTGCGTCATGTAGGCTGAAGTCAGATCCAACTTTGTAAACGTCTTTCCTCCCGCCAACGTTGCAAAGAGGTCATCGGCCTTTGGTATCGGCTATTGGTCCTGCAGGGAGAAACGATTGATAGTTACATTGTAATCGCCACAGATTCTGAAGGTGCCATTTTCCTTGAGGACTGGGACGATAGGACTGGCCCACTCGTTGAACTCAATTGGGGAAATTATGCCCTCTCTTTACAGCCAGTCTAGCTCGATCTCTATACTTTCTCTCATCATGTACGGTACTGCTCTTGCCTTGTGATGGATGGGTCATGCCCCCGGAATTAGGTGGATCTGCACTTTTGCTCCTTGGAATTTCCCGATGCCTTGTTCAAATAGGGAAGGAAATTTGTTTAAGACCTGGGCACACGAAGTGTCGTCAGTGGGCGATAGCGCTCGGATGTCGTTCCAGTTCCAGCGTATCTTTCCCAGCCAGCTCTTGCCGAGCAGCATGGGACCATCGCCCGGTGCCACCCAGAGTGGTAGCTTGTGCACCATTCCATTGTAGGAGACCTTTACGGTAGCACTACCGATTACAGGAATCAGTTCTTTCGTGTAAGTTCTTAGTTTCATGCGAACTGGAATTAAGACTGGCGTTGAGGCCTTGTTGCACCACAACCTTTCAAAAGTCTTTTTGCCCATGATGGACTGGCTCACGCCCGTGTCCAGCTTCATTGACACCGGGAGTCCATTTAGTTCAACATTCAGCATTATCGGGGGACAATTCGTGGTGAATGTGTGCACCCCATGTACCTCTGCCTCCTCGATCTAAGGTTCTTGTTCATCGTGATCCTCCATGGATCTGTCCTTCTCTGCAACATGGTGGTTTGCATGTTTAACAGGCTTTGCAGCTCACCTACACGCTCGTTGGAGGTGTCTCATTGTTCCACTGCCCTTGCAAACATATTCTTTGAATCGGCATGAATGGAAAAGATGATCACCCCCGCAGCACCAACAAGGTGTTAATGGCCTTGCACTCATCACCCTCATTTGGAAAGCTGCGACGAGATCGGTCCAAGTCAGCATGGATTTATGAAAGGGAAATCACGCTTGACAAATCTTCTAGAATTGTTTGAGGATAGAGTGGACAAGGGAAAACTAGTGGATGTGGTGTATTTTGACTTTCAAAAGGCTTTTGACAAGGTTCTACACAAGAGATTGGAGTGCAAAATTAAAGCATATGGTATTGGGGGTAATATACTGACGTGGATAGAGAACTGGTTGGCAGACAGGAAGCACAGAGTCGGGATAAACGGGTCCTTTTCAGAATGGCAGGCAGTGACTACTGGGGTACCGCAGGGCTTAGTGCTTGGACCCCAGCTATTTATAATATATATTAATAATTTGGATGAGGGAATTGAATGTAATATCTCCAAGTTTACAGATGACACTAAGCTGGGTGGCAGTGTGAGCTGTGAGGAGGACGCTAAGAGGCTGCAGGGTGACGTGGACAAGTTAGGTGAGTGGGCAAATGCATGGCAGATGCAGTATAATGTAGATAAATGTGAGGTTATCCACTTTGGTGGCAAAAACACGAAGGCAGAATATTATCTGAATGGCGGCAGATTACGAAAAGGGAAGGTGCATCGAGACCTGGGTGTCATGGTACATCAGTCATTGAAAGTTGGCATGCAGGTACAGCAGGCGGTGAAGAAGGCAAATGGTATGTTGGCCTTCATAGCTAGAGGATTTGAGTGTAGGAGCAGGGAGGTCTTACTGCAGTTGTACAGGGCCTTGGTGAGGCCTCACCTGGAATATTGTGTTCAGTTTTGGTCACCTAATCTGAGGAAGGTCATTCTTGCTATTGAAGGAGTGCAGCGAAGGTTCACCAGACTGATTCCCGGGATGGCAGGACTGACATATGAGGAGAGACTGGATCGACTGGACCTGTATTCACTGGAGTTTAGAAGGATGAGAGGGGATCTCATAGAAACATATAAAATTCTGACGGGACTGGACAGATTAAATGCAAGAAGAATGTTCCCAATGTTGGGGAAGTCCAGAACCAGGGGACATAGTCTAAGGATAAGGGGTAAGCCATTTAGGACCGAGATGAAGAGAAACTTCTTCACTCACAGAGTTGTTAACCTGTGGAATTCCCTACCGCGAGTTTTGTAGATGCCAGTTCATTGGATATATTCAAGAGGGAGTTAGATATGGCCCTTACAGCTAAAGGGATCAAGGGGTATGGAGAGAAAGCAGGAAAGGGGTACTGAGGTGAATGATCAGCCATGATCTTATTGAATGGCCTACTCCTGCACCTATTTTCTATGTTTCTATGTTTTTATGTTGATGTTGGCCTCTGAGGCAGCTGCAGGTATGTGTGACCTGCCTTGTACGTTACAATTTGAAAACAACATCACTTTGTTCACAGTACTTGTAGCAGTACTTGTGTGCTGAGAGATTTGCTTCGTATTGTCACTGGTGGCAATGAACGCCTGGGCTATCGCTATGGCCTTACCCAAGGTTGGGTCTCTACAGTCAAAAGTTTGCGAAGTATGGTTTCGTGGCCAATGCCAAGTCCAAAAAAGTCTCTGAGCATGTGCTCCAAATGTCCTTCAAATTTGCAATGTCCTGCAAGGCGTCTTAGCTCAGCGACATAACTCGCCACTTTCTGGCCTTCACACCTGTTGTAGGTGTAGAACCGGTACCTCGCCATCAGAACACTTTCCTTCGGGTCAAAATGCTCTCTGACTAGTGTGTACAAATTGTCGTATGATTTCTCTGTGGGTTTCGCTGGAGTGAGCAGATTCTTCAAGAGACTATACGTTGGTGCCCCACAGATGATGAGGAGGATCGCCCTTCGTTTGGCAGTGCTCTCTTCCCCATCTAGCGCGTTGGCCATGAAGTATTGACCGAGTCACTCCACAAAAGTTTCCCAATCATCTCCCTCCAAGAATTTCTCCAGGATGCCCACTGCTCTCTGCATCTTTGGGTTCGCTATCTGTATCTCGTCGCCAGTTATTTTGTATGGAGAAAGAGTCAGGCTGAACACTGTGAGCTCAAAGTAAAGTGTGACCGTAGTCTTTTATTGCAGGTCTCCAGAGTGCCTCTCCAACCTGTGAAGTCTCCTTAAATACCTGTGCTTCCAAGGGATTATGGGATCCCTTGGGACTCCTTGGAATGAGCTGTACAGAGTAATTGCAAGTATACCATATATAACAATTTTGGTCTCCGTATTTAAGGAAGGATCGACTTGCATTGGAGGCTGTTCAGAGAAGGTTCACTAGGTTGATCCCGGAGATGAGGGGGTTGACTTATGAAGATAGGTTGACTAGGTTGGGCCTATACTCATTGGAGTTCAGAAGAATGAGAGGTGATCTTATCGAAACATATAAGATAATGACGGGGCTCGACAAGGTGGATGCAGAGAGGATATTTCCACTCATATGGGAAACTAAAACTAGGAGGCATGGTCTCAGAATTTAAAACTGAGATGAGGAGGAATTTCTTCTCTTAGAGGGTTGTAAATCTATGGAATTCTCTGCCCCAGAGAGCTCTGGAGGTTGGGTCATTGAATATATTTAAGGCAGAGATAGACAACTTTTTGAGCAATAAGGGAATAAATGGTTATGGGGAGCGGGCGGGGAAGTGGACCTTTGTCCATGATCAGATCAGCCATGACCGTATTAAGTTGTGGAGCAGGCTCGAGGGGTCAAATGGCCTTCTCCTCTTCCGATTTCTTATGTTCGTATGTTATCATTTACTGATATCCCCAACAGCACTGTGTTAGAAGGGACACATACAGGCGATCACAGTTCAACGGCGAACTCCACTTACTTTTATGGATCACTAGATTAAAAATATTTGCTAATGAATGTAAAACAAATGCAAACTATTAGAACAGCTGGATGTGTGAAGTGATATAAAATAAAAGAAACTTGGCAGGAATCAGTAATGATTCAAGATAAGAATCGAGGCGACAGCTGGTGCCATTTTGATGCATCATGCGCTCCGTGACATAATGGAAACTACTAAAAATACACCGATGGATTTTCTGATGTGAGTGTGAAAGCAGTGAGCCATGGGGGCAGGTAGCTTAGAACTCAACGATATCATTATAGCACCCGCAAAGCCTCCCTGATAAAGTGCAACAACCCACCGACACCTGGGAGTCCCTGGACAAAGACTGTCCTAATTGGTGGAAGTGCATCCGGGAGGGCACTGAGCACCTCGAGTCTCATCGCCGAGAGCATGCAGAAAACAAGCGCAGGCAGCGGAAAGAGCGTACGGCAAACCTGTCCCACCCTCCCTTTCCCTCAACGACTATCTGTCCCACCTGTGACAGGGACTGTGGTTCTCATATTGGACTGTTCAGCCACCTAAGGACTCATGTTTAGAGTGGAAGCAAGTCTTCCTCGATTCCGAGGGACTGCCTATGATGATGATGATAGCAAGCGAGCTGCCCACCTACACTAGGCCTGCTTCTGGAAGCTCACCATCACCAAGGGGTGGGAAATTGTTACACAGCTGCATCTTTTAAAGGTTATTTAAAAGGGGCCATTTTATTCTTAACGTGTATTATGACTGGACTAAGAGGCAGAGCACCTCAATTTTTAGATGGAGCTTTGGGAATGCTATTTAAAATGTGCAGCAAAGGAGGGTTGCTCCTTTGGCATCTGGGGCACCAAGAATTCAAAGTTGGTTGGCAGGAGCCAGCTATCAGGGCGAATACAGTGACAGAGATGGTGAAAATCTGGGAGCTGATGAGGAGAAATATTAATAGCTCCTGCCAAGGAAGGTTCAGTAACACAGCACTAAATCAAGTAAATGGGCAAAGTACACAGAACACCAACAATTTTCTCTCACCCCTTCCTTCTCCTTCTTCGGCAGTTCCCTGGAGTCAGGGATGACTTGCTTCCACACTAAAATGAGTCCTCAGGTGACTGATGAGACCAATGCGGGGTCTATGGACTCTGTCACAGGCAGGGAAGATGGTGGTTGGAGGGACGGGTGGGCGGGTGGGGTGCTTGGTTTGTCGTACGCTCCTTCCGCTGTTTGTACTTGGCTTCCGCTTTTTCCCGATGAAGAGACTCACAATGTTTGGTGGCTTCCCGGATGCTTCTCCTCCACTTTGAGCAGTCTTGGGCCAGGGATTCCCAAGAGTCGGTGGGGATGTTACAATTTTTCAAGGAGGTTTTGAGGGTGGTCCGTGAAGCGTTTCTCTGCCCACCTGGGACTCACTTGCTGTGACGTCCTTGTTTCGGTAGCCTAGCATCGGGCATGCGGACAATGTGGCCCATCCATCGAAGCTGATCGAGCGTGGTCAATACTTCGATGCTGGTGATGTTGGCCTGAGAGAGAACGCTGATGTTGGTGCACCTATCCTGCCAATGAATTTGCAGGATTTTGTGGAGGCAGTGCTGGTGGTATTTCTCCAGTGCTTTGAGGTGACTACCGTTCATAGTCCATGTCTCTGAAGTATATAGGAGGGCGGGTATCACTACTGCTCTGTAGATCATGAGCTCGGTGCCGGGTTTGAGATCTTGGTCTTCGAACACTCTCTTCCTCAGGCTACTGAAGGCTGCACCGGTGGTGTTGGACTTCGCCATCGATGTCTGTCCTTGCTGATAGTAGGCTCCCAAGGTATGGGAAGTGGTCCACATTATCCAAGGTCTTGTCGTGGATCTTGATAATCGAGGGGCAGTACTGTGTGGCGGGAGCAGGTTGGTAGAGAACCTTTGTCTTACAGATGTTTAATATAAGGCCCAGAATCACGTACGCTTCAGTGAAGGTGTCAACGATGGTTTGGAGTTCAGCCTCCGAGTGTGCTCAAACGCAAGTGTCCTCTGCGTACTGTCGTTCAATAACAGAGGTTGGAACAACGTTGGATCTGGACTGGAGGCGACGGAGGTTAAACAATTTCCAGCTTGTCCTGTAGATTAACTCCACTCAGCAGAGTGACTACTGTACATAGTCCATGTTTCTGAAGTAAGGGAGGGTGGAACAGATTTGCCGCGCGATCTTTCCGCTGCCTGCGCTTGATTTCTGCACGTCTCGGCGATGAGACTCGAGGTGCTCAGCGCCCTCCCGGATACCCTTCCTCTACTTAGGGCAGTCTTTGGCCAGGAACTCCCAGGTGTCCTCGACCAGGCCAACATCCCCAGCATCGAAGCACTGACCACACTTAATCAGCTCTGCTGGGCAGGCCACATTGTCCTCATGCCAGACACGAGACTCCCAAAGCAAGCGCTCTACTCGAAACTCCTTCACGGCGAACAAGCCAAAGGTGAACAACGGAAACGTAACAAGGACACCCTCGAAGCCTGCCTGATAAAGTGCAACATCCCCACCGACACCTGGGAGTCCCTGGCTCCCTCAGTACTGCACTGGAGTGTGAGCCAGGAAGATGTGCTCAAGATTCTGGAGTGGGACTTGGACCCAAAGCATTAGAGGTGAGAGTGCTCACTTGCTGGCCTCTACCATAATGCAGGAGGGGATGATCATGGTGCCTTCTCCTCTCGTTAGTTGGCTGATTTTCCACAGTTCCCAACTGGATGTGGTGAAGCTACAGATCCTTGTTCTGCAACCTGCTGCCTTTGATGTTTAGCGTGTGGGTAGTCCCGTGTTCATATCGCAGTGTGGGCTGGCCCGTGCTGCCCCTGGGCCCTGGCTTCTCCTGGGCCCCGAACTCACCTGCTGTACCTGCCTGCACTGCGGTCAGCCGTCGCCCTCCTGTACCAGCACGTGCTGCTCCCTCCTGTGGTATGCTGCTGCACGGTGCTCCCTCTAATGGCCCGGAAGTCGGCGCGGTCCCGGCCTTCAAGATGTATTTCGGGATCCGGAATATTAGGTCCTTCATTGAAACACATGTGAACTCATCCCTTTTCGGCGTGAAAGCAAGTCTTCCTCGCTTTGAGGGACTGCCTATGATGATGAGTCCCATGCTGTAGTCTCACTAAGTTGCTGCCTCATTCCAAGGTTTGCCAGGTCCTGCTCTTGATATGCTTTTCTATGCACTGAATCACAGTTAGTGTCCTCAATTGATGGTGATATCGGAGTGACGATATTTCATGCTATGAAGTTACAGTTTGTGGTGACATACAATTCTGCTGCTGACGACCCACTGTTTTAAGCTGCTAGACGCAGAAACCCTCACCACTTTTAAGAGATGGTTGGATGGGCACTTACAGTGCCGTAACCTGCAGGGTTACGGACCTAGAGCTGGTAATTGGGATTAGACTGGATGACCTTTTGTTGGCCGGCATACTTCAAAACAAAAACGCACACATGCATTTAACAGCAGTCGTCAAATATCCTACAGATCTGCCTTAGCTACAACAGAGATACAAAAGTGAAATACTGCAGATGCTAGCAATCGGAAATAAAGACCGAAAATGCTGGAAATACTCAGGAGGTCAGGCAGTGGAGAAAGAAATAGAGTTAATGCTTCAGGTCAACGACCTATTGTCAAAACTGGAAAATTTTATAGATGTAACAGGTTTTAAGCAAGTGCGAGGGGAGGGAAAGGGAATGGGGAGGAAAGAACAAAAGGGAAGGCAGGAGAGATTATCGATAAAAGGGATGATGGCGCAAGGTGAAAGGAGATGGTAATGGGACAAGTAAAGGAACAAAAGATGGGTCTGGGAGAGGTAATAAAGAGTGATATATGTTACGTCCCTTTGGCTGACTGATTTCAATACATGGCATGCTGATTTGGCTGGTCTTCAACAGGAGGTCTTTTGCCGTGTGTCCAGCAGGGAGAGAAGAGAGGGGAGAAAAGTTCCTGGCTTGGCCTTTTTTATATTCCTCAAGGCCATTGTCCTCAGAAAGCCTCCCGATTGGACTTTGGTTCCAGGGCAGCTCCTTATTGGCTCTCCTCACACATGTGACTGTCTGGTCTGGCTCAGCCATCGCTGATTAGTTTGAATGGTTTTCCAATACACAAAACCAATGTGGCAGCTCTGGGGACTTTCATTTTGTTTCTGACAAAACTTAGCCCATGCTGGCAATCTGTGGGCTTCCATTTTATCTCAACACCAGCAGGCGTTTCAGTATAATCTATACTCTTTTAACATTTATACATACACATAATCAATTTTTATTATTAATAAATTATTTTTTTCTTACACTATGAACAATGAACAATGGCGGAAAGGTAAAGAGCACCCAGCCCAACCAGTCCGCCCTACACAACTGCGACACACCTTATACTGAAACATTCTACGCTCCACCCCAACAGGAGCCATGCGATCTCCTGGGAGAGGCAAAAACCAGATACAAACCCAGGCCAGTTTAGGGAGAAAAAAATCTGGGAAAATTCCTCTCCGACCCATCCAGGTGATCGAAACTAGCCCAGGAGATCACCCTGGCCGTATTCTATTCCCTGCAGTACTTACCATTATATCTGTTCCGGCCAACAAAAGGTCATCCAGTCTAATCCCAATTACCAGCTCTAGGTCCGTAACCCTGCAGGTTACGGCACTGTAAGTGCCCATCCAACCATCTCTTAAAAGTGGTGAGGGTTTCTGCGTCTAGCAGCTTAAAACAGTGAGTCATCAGCAGCAGAATTGTATGTCACCACAAACTGTAACTTCATAGCATGAAATATCGTCACTCCGATATCACCATCAATTGAGGACACTAACTGTGATTCAGTGCATAGAAAAGCATATCAAGAGCAGGACCTGGCAAACCTTGGAATGAGGCAGCAACTTAGTGAGACTACAGCACGGGACTCATCATCATAGGCAGTCCCTCGAAGCGAGGAAGACTTGCTTTCACGCCGAAAAGGGCTGAGTTCACATGTGTTTCAATGAAGGACCAATATTCCGGATCCCGAAATACATCTTGAAGGCCGGGACCGCGCCGACTTCCGGGCCATTAGAGGGAGCACCGTGCAGCAGCATACCACAGGAGGGAGCAGCACGTGCTGGTACAGGAGGGCGACGGTTGACCGCAGTGCAGGCAGGTACAGCAGGAGAGGCGTGAGTTCGGGGCCCAGGAGAAGCCAGGGCCCAGGGGCAGCACGGGCCAGCCCACACTGCGATATGAACACGGGACTACCCACACGCTAAACATCAAAGGCAGCAGGTTGCAGAACAAGGATCTGTAGCTTCACCACATCCAGTTGGGAACTGTGGAAAATCAGCCAACTAACGAGAGGAGAAGGCGCCATGATCATCCCCTCCTGCATTATGGTAGAGGCCAGCAAGTGAGCACTCTCACCTCTGATGTTTTAGGTCCAAGTCCCACTCCAGAATCTTGAGCACATCTTCGTGGCTCACACTCCAGTGCAGTACTGAGGGAGCCAGGGACTCCCAGGTGTCGGTGGGAATGTTGCACTTTATCAGGCAGGCTTCGAGGATGTCCTTGTTACGTTTCCGCTGTTCACCTTTGGCTCGTTTGCCGTGAAGGAATTTCGAGTAGAGCGCTTGCTTTGGGAGTCTCGTGTCTGGCATGAGGACAATGTGGCCTGTCCAGCAGAGCTGATTAAGTGTGGTCAGTGCTTCGATGCTGGGGATGTTGGCCTGGTCGAGGACACCTGGGAGTTCCTGGCCAAAGACCGCCCTAAGTAGAGGAAGGGTATCCGGGAGGGCGCTGAGCACCTCGAGTCTCATCGCCGAGACGTGCAGAAATCAAGCGCAGGCAGCGGAAAGATCGCACGGCAAATCTGTCCCACCCTCCCTTACCCTCAACAAATATCTATCCCACCTGTGACAGGGACTGTGGCTCTCGTTCAGCCACCTAAGGACTCATTTTAAGAGTAGAAGCAACTCTTCCTCAATTCCGAGGGACTGCCTATGATGATGATGACTGAGGGAGCAGTGCACTGTCGGAGCTGCCGTCTTTTGCCCTTACAGTTGGCTGTAAAAGATCCTGTTAAGTATGGAAGAACGCCACAAGACTGAATGCTGTGAGCAAAACTAATGTGACCTTAGTCTCTTTAACAAAACTCCAGAATGCCGAAGCAGCATGGCAGACAACCTTTTATACTCCCTTAAACAAGGTGTGCAGGTGACCCTTGGGCCTCCAACAGTTCCGCCCTCTGGTGGCAAGTCTTACACAGTTAGAATGTTTACATACATAACAGATCCCATGACATTATTTGGAAGACGAACAGGGGAAGTTTTCCCCAGCATCCTAGCTGATATTTATCGCTCAACCAACATCACTGAAACAGAATGGTCGTCAATTTGTTGGAGCTGTGTGCCCCGTTAGTTAGACTTCCCTGCACCCTTCAGCACAAATGTTTTTTGCCCTGTAAGTTGTTGGCCGTGTGAGCTGGTGACGGCACAGTGAGGGCGACAGGACATCGGAGGCATTTGTGAGCAACGAGTCCGACAGCATATCTCCATAAACAATGAGATTAAAGGATTGAGAAATAAACAGAGGAAGGACTGAGAAAGAGGTGAATTAGAATCAGTGAATCAATGTCAAATCAGGTACAGAAAGAAAAATAAAGAGGGAAAGAAAGATTGGATTAAGAGAGCAAGAAAAAAAGGCAGAGGAAAAGTAAGAAAAAAAGTAAAACATTTAAAAATTACACTTTTTAAATCTCCAAAAACAATTCACGACCTGAAGGAGTCAGACTCCACACTTTTAATTGTTCACTTTTTGGCCAGAGAGATTGAATGGCAATTAACAATTATCACGTCATTAAAAGGGTATTAATTACCAGATTTAACTTTCTGTGGAGTTTAATGGACAATTAATGTACAAATGGAACAATTTCATCGGGCAGTTAAGGACAAGTTGCGTTTTCGCGAAGCAAATGGTCTAGCAACTTGTAGCGATTCGCAATTCACGGGGTCTTTCTTCCTTGTCACAAGTTTCTGGCTGATTTGTACATTAATAATGGTGGTGTGTCATTCATGTGCAATTATGTTTTTGAAAATTACGGCTCATTATCTCATCATTATCACATTGCTATTTGTGGGACCTTGCTGTATGCATATTGGCTATCCCATTTCCTATATTACAACAGTGACTGCACTTCAAAAGTACTTCAGTGGCTGTAAAGTGCTTTGGGTTGCCCTGAGATTCTGAAAGGCGCTATATAAATGCAAGTCTTTCTTTCTTTTCCTTTCTTTGAAGTGTTTGCAAACTCAGTCAAGGCAAAGCAGAATTAGTGGCTTTCACTAAAAGCTTAGAAAATAGCACTGAGTAAGTTTCCACAATTATGATTATTGGAGCCCATGGTGAGATAATTACAATGATACCTTCATCATTCTGCAATTGAGTAATTCACGTTGAAAAAGTTAGGGGTTGAAATTGGTTCCCGCCGTTTTTGAGGCGGTGTCACCGCCCAAGTGCAGATTTTACCGCCGGGCGTTCGGTGCAGGCTCCAACGGCCAAATTCAGTTTTTATGCCCAAAGATGAAAGAGCAGTGCTAAAAAGTGGTGATGCACACTCACCCTCGGGCAGGAGCTCAGGAGGCCGACTGAATCTCCCATCGGGAGGCTGCCGACACGATCGCTGGGAAACGGGAAGGAAGGAAAGAAAACTCAAACTTCTCCGAACCACAGACAAACTTCCCCACTGTTAAAACTAATGAAAAAAAGTGAATGACTAAATAAAGAATAAACTTGCCTTAATCTCTGGCTGATTCTGCCCAAGTGCTGCTCTTTAACCATCAATGTTTTCATACTGTACAACTATTTTAGTTGCACCTGTAAATCAATAAATCATTAAATCAAGTGCCCCCTGGTTAAAGGGGTGGGGGGGGCACTAGAACCGACAAACGTAAACAAATGAAACTTTAGACATTACCTGGTTCAAATTAAAATTTGGTTGCCGGGGGTGATGATGCACTCCAGTCCCTCCGGCGCCCACCTCTCGCGGAAGGCCGCGAGCGTACCGGTGGACACCGCGTGCTCCATCTCCAGGGACACCCTGGACCGGATGTAACTGCGGAAGAGAGGCAGGCAGTCGGTCTGAACGACCCCCTCGACCGCCCGCTGCCTGGACCGGCTGATGGCCCCCTTGGCCGTGCCCAGGAGCAGTCCTACGAGGAGGCCCTCGGACCTACCCGCTCCCCTCCGCACAGGGTGCCCAAAGATCAGGAGTGTGGGACTGAAGTGCAGCCAGAAATTGAGGAGCAGCCCCTTCAAATAGTGCCGGCAGCTGTGCAAACAAAATGTCGCAACAGAGGCGTCAAAGAGGCGGGCACGCTGGATGACATCACCACGTGGAGGGTGTTAACCGGTGCAGTGTTACCTCTTGGCTCCTCTGTCAAAGAGTTGACGCAATTTCAGCTGGGGTGTGGACGCCGCTCACCGTCGAAGGGTAGGCCTTTGCCGCACGCGGCTACGGGTGGTGGAATTGAATTTCGACCCCTTACACTTTCGGACTGTGCAAACCATGGTGACATAACTACACCAACACAGTGGTGTCCCAGCTGTGACTGAAAAACAATGATGAAGGAATTAAAAAAGCCAAAAAAGGTCTCTTGAAAGCTCCTTGACACTCACAATTTAAATGAGGTGAGCTGATAGTTTGTCAGTCCTCTTTCCCGTGCTACAGCTGGAACTCCTCGTGTGAAATAAACTGATTGTCCAACAGGCAATGAAGCTTACACATGTAAAGTAAGTGAGTCAGAGTCAGCATGGATTTATGAAGGGGAAGTCATGTTTGACAAATTTGCTGGAGTTCTTTGAGGATGTAACGGACAGGGTGGATAAAGGGGAACCAGTGGATGTGGTGTATTTGGACTTCCCGAAGGCATTTGACAAGGTGCCACATAAAAGGTTACTGCACAAGATAAAAGTTCACAGGGTTGGGGGTAATATATTAGCATGGATAGAGAATTGGCTAACTAGCAGAAAACAGAGAGTCGGGATAAATGGTTCATTCTCGGGTTGGCAACCAGTAACTAGTGGGGTGCCGCAGGGATCAGTGCTGGAACCCCAACTATTTATAATCTATATTAATGACTTGGAAGAAGGGACCGAGTGTAACGTAGCCATGTTTGCTGATGATACAAAGATGGGAGGAAAAGCAATGTGTGAGGAGGACACAAAAAATCTGCAAAATGACATAGCCAGGCTAAGTGAGTGGGCAAAAATTTGGCAGATGCAGTAAAATGTTGGAAAGTGTGAGGTTATGCACTTTGGCAGAAAAAAAATCAAAGAGCAAGTTATTATTTAAATGGAGAAAGATTGCAAAGTGCAGCAGTACAGTGGGACCTTGGGTTACTTGTGCATGAAACACAAAAGGTTAGTATGCAGGTACAGCAAGTGACCAGGAAGGCCAATGGAATCTTGGCCTTTATTGGAAAGGGGATGGAGTTATACAAGGTATTGGTGAGGCCACACCTGGAATACTGCATGCAGTTTTGGTTTCCGTATTTAAAAAAGAATATACTTGCTTTGGAGGCAGTTCAGAGAAGGTTCACTCGGTTGATTCCGGAGATGAGGGGGTTGACTTATGAGGAAAGATTAAGTAGGTTGGGCCTTGACTCATTGGAATTCAGAAGAATGAGAGGTAATCTTATCGAAACGTATAAGATTGTGAGGGGGCTTGACAAGGTGATTGCAGAGAATGTTTCCACTGAAAAAGAGAGACTAGAACTAGAGGGCATAATCTTAGAATAAGGGGCCGCCCATTTAAAACAGAGATGAGGAGAAATTTCTTCTCTCAGAGGGTTGTAAATCTGTGGAATTTGCTGCCTCAGAGAGCTGTGGAAGCCGGGACATTGAATAAATTTAAGACAGAGTTAGACAGTTTCTTAACCGATAAGGGAATAAGGGATTGTGGGGAGCGGGCGGGGAAGTGGAGCTGCGTCCATGATCAGATCAACCATGATCGTATTAAATGGCAGAGCAGGCTCGAGGGGCCATATGGCCAACTCCTGCTCCTAATTCTTATGTTCTTATGTCAAAGTGACACAGAACCCTGAGGTTCAAGTTCATCACCTCCTGATCTGGAACCATATATTCAGTCCCTTTAACTGTGAGAGTACCTCACTGTCAAGCAACGTGAAATTATTTTAATAGACCAATTAACCAATAAGGGAATTTTAATCAATAAGGGAATTAAGGGTTATGGGGAGCGGGCGGGTAAGTGGAGCTGAGTCCACGGCCAGATCAGCCATGATCTTTTTGAATGGCGGAGCAGGCTCGAGGGGCTAGATGGCCGACTCCTGTTCCTAATTCTTATGTTCTTATGTTCTTATGACTACAACCGCTCCCATTTTTGCTAACTCCATTCCAGTGCTCAATGAGCTTCTGAGCTGGGCAGTGTGTAGTTACGTCAAATCAAACCGCTGCTTGTGGTTTGGTGATTGACTTGACAATGTTGTGAAAACAGCTGTAGACTTCACACTGACTTACTTCTTAATTATTTTTATGCTCCACATATTAATAATTGGCAAATTAATTGCAGATATACTGAAAATTGCATAAATCTGTTGCATATTGCTCCAAGCTTGCTACAAATTCATTTAATACACAGTACAATCCTTGACTCCACTACTATCATTGCTCCACATCCTCAAATGTGTTGACTTCAAAATCCTTATTCTCATTTACGAATGCCTTTGTGGTCTCGCCCACCCAACCTTGCGACATTCTTTAGTTCTACACCTCAGCTCGCACCCTTTGATCTTCTGACTCTAGCCTACTCCGGCAGAATTTTCAGCTTGTGATTTCGGGGCGGGGGGTGTAATGGCAGCAGGACGGTCCCAATACCGTGTGGCAAAAGTTTGTGCCCTCGTCTGCAAATTTCGCCCAAAAATGAAGTTCCATAATCGGGGGGGGGGGGGCGCTAAATCAAGCGCTACACAAGGAGGTTTGTGCGCCCCAGCCGAAAATCACGGCCTTAAAAAAGGTTGCCATTTTGCGCATGCGCAGACGCGTTTCAATTTCCTCGGGCGCAGTCGGGACTTTAGGTCGCGGCGGTTTCCTACGTGCATGCGCAGATGACCCGGCCCACTTCAGAGACTTCGGGAGAGATGGCGCAGCAAGCGGGCAGGCAGTGTGCCGGATGATTCTCTGCAGATGTTTCTGAGGCCTCAGTGCAGGCCAGTGCAAGGAGGTGGTCTGCACTCCACCTTGTTGGAGCAGGGAGGCCGTTGCCCAGCATTTTCAAGCACACCTGGTGGGGGATCGCACAAGAGGTGTCAGCGGCAGGCACGGTGGCCAGAACTGCCGCACAATGCTGCAGGAAGTTCAACGACCACACGAGGGTCGACAGGGTGAGTACACGTCACATTTATGCAGGCCTGCCATGGTTGCTAGATCAATGACTCAGACAATGTTAAATCTTTGATGGAACTGCTCCTTCTCAATGTGTTGCAGGCCATGGTGTGCGTTGTAGAGTGCTGCAGAACGCTGAAGGCTCACTCCTCCAGTCATTGCCTCTACACTCAGGATACACATACCCTCTCGTACCCGAATCATTGTCAGGCCTCCTCGCACTCCACTCCCACTGCTGATATGTGTTTCATAAACATCACCCTGAGCTGCTCTGCCACCTGCCTCTCCCCTCCTCCCAATCTTTGAAAAATCTCACTCAACAGCCACACAGATTGAAGTGAAGTCATTTGCACATCCACACAGCGGCAGCTATTGAACTATGGGAGGCACACGTGGCACAACAGGAGGTGGACCCTTACTGAACCCTTCTTATTGTTCATATTGCAGGCCAAGCTCTCCCACAACAGACAAGAGCAATGACGTACTGGAGGCGGACAGCCTGAGCTACTGGAGCTCAGTGATGTGGGACAGCAAGTCTCGGCCCTCGTGGGTGCCCCAGTTCACACGGTTGCCGGGGCGATGCCGAGCCCCCTTCGGGTAGCGAGGGAATGTTAATGAAAGGCACAACTGATGTGACTTCACTGATCCCTAATATGAAGTGGCTTCGCCCTTTTACATGTACATGTGCAATGCCACCTTCCTGCTATCATCTGGCCCCCCCTCCCCTGCTGCTGACCACACGCTTGTTTTCTGCTTGCAGAAGACCAACCTTAAGCGCAACAGCCTTCTCGGGAGCCATCTACATCTGGCCACGGGGAGACGACGGAGGGAGGGGATGAAAGTGTGCTGCCTGAACCTCACGGCCCACCGACACTGCCGACACTACACCTGGGGATGAAGCTGATCTCCCGGGGTTTGAGGACTCTGAGGCTCCTGGCCCCAGTGGCCTACAGCAAAGCCGGGCAGGAGGGGAAGCTCAGAGGCCAGCTCCCCGGAGAGTGAGTCGGCCCAGTGGTTCTGCTGAAGAACAGGCAGACGTGGACCTGGACTTGGTGGCAATGTTCAGGGAGAAGGCAGAGATGCAGCGTGAGCTCATGGGTGCATTGGGTAGGATCCCCGAGAGCACAGACAAACTTGCTGTGAGTGTGGCGGAGGCTGCGTCACGCATTGTCCCGACAACTCAGGACTCCAGCCAGGCCATCCATACCCACACAGAGACAGGTGGTCTCCAACAGCGACAGTGGCATGCCAGAGTGTGTGGTGCGAGCCCTTGATCGCGTCGCAGCATCGAGCACATCGCAGGCACAAGCTACGCTGCAGCTTGGTGATGTCATCCTCTCTGTCGTCCCACAGTCCAACGGGGAAGCGACGGTGGCGATGTAGGCCAGCAAGTTGTGCTCGCACATCGGGCTCCGGATGCTGAGGCCCAGCCTCGTCTGAGTGTCAGTGGTTCCCAGGAAATGGAAGCTGCTGTCCTTCCTCGGGATGACAGCATTCCGGCTCCCACCACTGATTCTCCCACCGTGCATCTTACGCGGTCCACACCACAGCTATCAAAGACTGCTTCCGCCAAAGCTGAGGCACAGCAGTCCGTAGCTGGGCCTTCCAGGCCCAGAGCTGGTCCAGGGCATCTTCCTCGGCCGTCTGTACTGTCGGCCCCCCGAACAGAGCAGCCCTCAAGCAGGTGTGAGCTGCGAGTTTTTATTGTACTTTACATGCCGTGCACTAATAAGCTGGATCAATGGCCACTCAAATTCCGCCTCAGGTGTCCAGAACCAGGGGTCACAGTCTAAGGATAAAGGGTAAGCCATTTAGGACCGAGATGAGGAGAAACTTCTTCACCCAGAGAATTGTGAACCTGTGGAATTCTCGACCACAGAAAGTTGTTGAGGCCAGTTCGTTAGATATATTCAAAAGGGAGTTAGATGTGACCCTTACAGCTAAAGGGATCAAGGGGTATGGAGAGAAAGCAGGAATGGGGTACTGAAGTTGAATGATCAGCCATGATCATATTGAATGGTGGTGCAGGCTCGAAGGGTCGAATGGCCTACTCCTGCACCTATTTTTCTATGTTTCTATGTTCACAGACGTGGTTCCCGAGCTGTGTGAATCCCATGCTCATCCAGGGGAATTTGAAGGGTACGGTTAAAAAGACTCCTAAGGGCCTGACAGGTACCTCATAGTGAGCTAAATTTGCTCGGCCGCCTGTGCTGTCCAGGTTGCTGCCGCGCTGGCAAGCGCGCCGAGGGGAAGGCGTGTGGCGGTGGGATGATGGCGGATTCCCGACCCGCTCCAACTTATTTCAAATTTCCCACCTGACCCGCCTCCAATCAAGCCCGCATGGAAGGCAGAAAATCCGGTACAAAGAACTTAAAGTCTTTTTTTAACCATTGAAATGTTCATACCAAGTAAATATTGATCTTACATATTTACTGGTCACAGTCTCTGGTAAGCTTCGTTAATAATTAAATGACCTGTGGTGATACAATTGTGACTAGATTGCAAATACAAGTTGGTACCCAATCTATTACTGACCTTTTCAAGGACCAAATCTTTGTGGTGCTATGGAAAATATCTGTGTTATAATGTATTACCGTTATTTGTGGGAGGAAAAGATTTGTTTTCTTGTATTTTGACTAAGAATTTATTTTGTAACTTTATAATGTAAATTTTATTATTGCCATTTTTAGCTTTACCTGTGAATTTGGCGTCTGATCAAGGTGAATCATTGTGAATAGCATTAGTGCTGGGGAATAAACACCTTCCTTGACAATTAATTGGTGGGATGGAGCATGGTTCAAACAATGGGGATCAGATAAATCAAATATAATGGTTGGATTTGTATTGTGGGTATACAGCTTTTATGAACTGGATTGCGACTAAGAAGATTATTTAATTTTTGATTATATATGCTTTTTGTTTTTCGTTCTTTTACTGTCGTTTTGGATATTGTGTGATTGTTTTAAAATGGTGCTGAATTCATTTTTTCTTGATAAATTTTGAAAATTATTTTGAAACACGTGCTTTTAAAATTACCAGAACATTGTAGCTGTCTTTCTAAATACATGATGGATCATATACCCTGAAATTCAAATTAGTCTCAATCCATGTAAAAAGCTTCATTTTAAGAGTCAAAGTTGAACCACAAGGGGAAAGTAAATAAGCTAATCAAAGTGCATATTAAATATAATTAACAGATAAAGTAGACTCTCTTAGAATAATATGTCCTCAGGCTGAGCCGATTCATTATAGATTGTTGCAAATACGCAGCAAAACTGCCCCAATGAGGCTGGGACTATTAATCAAACTTAATCGAGGCATAGAGTGTTATAGTGTCTCAGTGGGAGATGCAAATTATTTTCAAAAGAGGAGCAAATTGTTTTTAGTCTATTGTAAAATATTTATACAGGGTTCGTACAGACTCTGAGACAATTCCAAAGTTACAAGAATCCCTGTCAATCATGACACATAAAAATTGAAGAATACATAAAATCAGTACATTTAAATAGCTCACAGAATCAAAACTGCTAAAGTTTACAAATATAGCTAATGCAAACTTTAAAAAATCTATCAAAATCCATCACATATCCCTGTTGGCAGCAAATTCTGAATAACAGGCTAATATTTATAAAGGAGAATAAGGGCTGAACCAAAGCGAGATTTCCATTTTTTATGTATACTTTCTCCAATCTAGTATACTGTCTAGTATACAATCTAGTATACTGTCTAGTATACAATCTAATATACTAGTAGACTTTCCCAGTGGCTGACCACTGGGCTACTTCTGCGAGATCCTGCAAATCCCCTGGGAGGACAGACGCACCAATGTCAGTGTTCTCGATCAGGCCAACATCCCCAGCATCAAAGCACTGACCACACTTGACCAGTTCCATTGGGCGGGTCGCATCGTACGCATGCCCGACACAAGGCTCCCTTAGCAAGTGCTTTACTCGGAACTCCTACACGGCAAACAAGCCCCAGGTGGGCAGAGGAAGCGTTTCAAGGACACCCTCAAAGCCTCCCTGATAAAGTGCAACATCCCCACTGACACCTGGGAGTCCCTGGCCCAAGACCGCCCTAAGTGGAGGAAGCGCATGCGGGAGGGCGCTGAGCACCTCGAGTCTCATCGCCGAGAGCATGCAGAAAACAAGCGCAGGCAGCGGAAAGAGCGTGCGGCAAACCAGTCCCACCCTCCCCTTCCCTTAACGACTATCTGTCCCACCTATGACAGGGACTGTAAATCCCGTATTGGACTGTTCAGTCACCTGAGAACTCACTTGTCGAGTGGAAGCAAGTCTTCCTCGATTTCGAGGGACTGCCTATGATGATACTGTATTCGTCGCTTCTACAGTAGAGTCCCCTCTACATTGGGGCAGAACAAAGGCAGATTAGGTGACCACTTTGCCAAGCTCCTTGTTCTCTCTACAGTTGTGGCCCTAACCTCTACTTGGCTGTCCACTTTAACTCCCCCCTCTGACCTCTCTGCCTTTAGCTTCTGACACTGCCAGTCCACATTAATGCAAGCTTCAGGAACGGCTTTTTTGCTTTCTCCTGAGCACTCTACAGTTCTGTGCTCCGAACGCTAGCGATAGCTCCACTTTCTTTTCAGCAAGGGCTACTGGGGATATCCAGTGGGTCTGTTTGTACCTGGGTTTCACAGTTTAAGTGTGGACTCTGCAGAACACAGCCCTGTCCAGGGCCCAGAGGTTGGGGTTTGGTCAGCATCCAGGCTGTCGGGCATGTTTTCTTCCTTTTTAGGAGCTGGGATGGATAAATTGGTTCATGCCTGTTTTCGGGTGGTGCACACACTGCATGCGCCAGAAAAGTCAGGCCCGAGGACCACCTAATATTTAAGGTGAGCTGCCGGTGCTTGTGGTACCTCCACTGCCAGCTCGCCCCTTGTCGAGAAATCCAAATTCTGCCTGCCGACTTCGGTGGCAGATACCCCGTCAGCAAGCGCTGAGAAAGAGCAGGGGATTGGGAGGAGAACGGGAGAGAGGAGACCACAGGTCAGCAGTCACCCTTCGGAGTGCTGCGGAGACTAAAAGAATAGTCCTTTCGGGTACAGCTGAGATACATGAGGGAGAAGGGTAGGGTAACTAAAGCCAGAGTTCCCTGGATGAATAGAAAGAGATAGAGGGGCTAGAAATTGCCCAAATGGGGCAGATAATTCAAATTAAATGAATATTCTCCACCCAAATCCATGGGGTGGAGAATCGAGGGAAATTGGCCTCTTTAACTTTTGGAAATTGTTGCGGTGGCATTTGGGGAGGGTGAGGTGCGGAAGTGCGTCGGGAGCGGGGCGGAAGGTGGGCGGTATCGTCAGCGCCACGCTGAGCACGTGCCGTGTCGTGCATTCACATAGAAATTACAACATGCTGCGGTGCAGAGGGACCTGGGGGTCCTTGTGCATGAATCCCAAAAGATTAGTTTGCAGGTGCAGCAGGTAATCAGGAAGGCAAATGGAATGTTGGCCTTCATTGCGAGAGGGATGGAGTACAAAAGCAGGGAGGTCCTTCTGCAACTGTACAGGGTATTGGTGAGGCCGCACCTGGAGTACTGCGTGCAGTTTTGGTCACCTTACTTAAGGAAGGATATACTAGCTTTGGAAGGGGTACAGAGACGATTCACTAGGCTGATTCCAGAAATGAGGGGGTTACCTTATGATGATAGATTGAGTAGACTGGGTCTTTACTCGTTGGAGTTCAGAAGGATGAGGGGTGATCTTATAGAAACATTTAAAATCATGAAAGGGATAGACAAGATAGAGGCAGCGAGCTTGTTTCCATTGGTCGGGGAGACTAGAACTAGGGGGCACAGCCTCAAAATACGGAGGAGCCAATTTAAAACCGAGTTGAGAAGGAATTTCTTCTCCCAGAGGGTTGTGAATCTGTGGAATTCTCTGCCCAAGGAAGCAGTTGAGGCTAGCTCATTGAATGTATTCAAGTCACAGATAGATCGATTTTTAACCAATAAGGGAATTAAGGGTTATGGGGAGAGGGCGGGTAAGTGGAGCTGAGTCCACGGCCAGATCAGCCATGATCTTATTGAATGGCGGAGCAGGCTCGAGGGGCGAGATGGCCTACTCCTGTTCCTAATTCTTATGTTCTTATGTTCTTAACGTCCCTCTCCTTCAGTTAAAGTGCTCTGCAGCCACTTTAGTGGTGCCCACTGGGCCATCGGGGAGGGTTTTGGCTGGGCCAGCGGCCCGGTACACGAGGGGGGTGCCGCGCTGCCTATTAGAGGCCCACCCGGACCTGTGGGGCCACCATTGTCGGGTCGACACAGGACCGTGAGGGGGTGGGGGGGCTGCGGGAATCGGCGGGCGGTGAGGGTCGGAGGATCGGTGGGAATCAGAGGATGGGAAGGGCGGCGGGAACTGGA
Source organism: Pristiophorus japonicus (assembly GCF_044704955.1). Taxonomy (NCBI): domain Eukaryota; kingdom Metazoa; phylum Chordata; class Chondrichthyes; family Pristiophoridae; genus Pristiophorus; species Pristiophorus japonicus. The sequence continues at coordinate 10,832,545 of NC_091988.1, read as the reverse complement.
GGATGGGAGGGGCGGCGGGCGGCCAGGAGCCAGGAAAGGTTCACCACGGGACAGCGGTGAGGCTGGGAGATCGAGGCCAGCGGCGCGGTCGGGACCCAGGGAAGGTACAGCGTGGACCAGAAGCGAGGTCAGGAAACGAGACCAGAATACGTGTGGTCACCGGTAAAGAACTAACGACCAAAGCGGGAGCGGCCGGAGAGCGCGGAAACATGCAGGAGAGCAGCGCACTGGAACTGGAGCCGGGAGGCCGGGAATCAGTGTCAGTATTTTATTGAGAAATTCACAAGCTGCTCCAAGATTAATGCGCTCACCTACACTGCGATCTCTGATAGCAGGGAGACAGGACCTGAGGGAGGGAGGGAGGGAGCAGGTCAGTAGTAACATGTATGTGTGTGTGTGTGTGTGTGTGTGTGTGTGTATGCTAGGCCCATGCAGCAGAGCCTGATCTCCGATCGCCTTGGATCACCTTGCCACTGGACTGAGACCTCGCTCTGTCCAGCCTGTGTGATAGCTGCTGTGCACCGGCCAACCCACATTAAGAGAATTCACGCACGGGCATCTTCCACCCTTTAAAATGACGTTTGGGACCTGGAACTGGAGACTGTAGATCCCGCATTGGTCTCATCAGTCACCTTAGAACTCATGTTAGTGCGGAAGCAAGTCATCCTCGACTCCAGGAGACTGCCTAAGAAGGAGAAGAAGAAAATAAAATGGCGGCCGCAGCAGTACGCCCTCCCCTTTAAGGGCGGGCGCGCCACCCAGCCAGTGGCAGCTTCCCGCGGGAAAAGCTGTCGGGGGCACCGGGTGGCGCAGGCTCCACTTCCGCGTGGCAATTTCCATCGGGCGTAGCCGCCGATTTCCAGCAGTAGCAGGCCGAATGGAAAAAAATTACATAAGATCGGGGGTGTGGGGGTGTGGAGGGAGGGAGCCAAATATTGCCGAAGTTATGGTCTGAAATTGTTGAACTCGATGTTGAGTCCCGAAGGCTGTAAAGTGCCTAAACGAAAGATGAGGTGCTGTCCCTCGAGCTTGCGTTGAGCTTCGTTGGAACAGTGTAGGAGGCCGAGGACGGAGAGGTCGGAGTGGGAGTGGAGCGGAGAATTAAAGTGACAGGCGACCGGAAGCTCAGGGTCACACTTGCGGTCTGAAGGGAGGTGCTCTGTAAAGCAGTCATCCAATCTACGCTTGGTCTACCCAATGTAGAGGAGACCACATCGTGAGCAGTGAATACAGTATACTAAGTTGAAAGAAGTACAAGTAAATCGCTGTTTCACCTGGAAGGAGTATTTGGAGCCCTGGATAGTGGGAAGGGAGGAGGTAAAAGGGCAGGTGTTGCATCTCCTGCGCTTGCACGGAAAGGTGCTGTGGGAAGGGGAGGGGGCACTGGGGGTGACTGCGGAATGGACCAGATTGTCGCGGAGGGAGCGGTCCCTTCGGAATGCTGAGAGGGGAGGGGAGGGGAAGATGTGATTGGTGGTGGGTTCACGCTGGAGCTGGTGGAAATGGCGGAGGATGATTCGTTGAACGTGGAGGCTGGTGGGGTGAAAGATGAGGACAAGGGGAACCCTGTCGTGGTTCTGAGAGGGAGGGGAAGGGGTGAGAGCAGAGGTGCAGGAAATAGAACGGACATGGTCGAGGGCCATGTTAACCACGGCGGAGGGGAATACTCGGTTGAGGAAAAAGAAAGACATGTCAGAGGCACTGGTGTGAAAGGTGGCGTCGTCAGATCAGATGTGACGGAGACGGAGAAACTGGGAGAATGGAATGGAGTCCTTACAGGATTCGGGTTGGGAGGAAGTGTAGCCCAGGTAGCTGTGGGAGTCAGTGGGCTTATAGTGAATACTGGTCGATAGCCTATCGCTAGAGATGGAGACAGAGAAGTCGAGGAAGGGAAGGGGAGAGTCAGAGATGGACCATGTGAAGGTGGGGGAAGGGTGGAAATTGGATGCAAAGTGTGTGAATGTTTCTCTCTCCACAGATGCTGCCTGACCCGTTGAGATTTCCAACATATTTTGTTTTTATTTCAGATTCCAACATCCGCAGTATTTTGCTTTTGTGTTGTGTGAGGTTATCCACCTTGGTACGAAAAATAAAAAAGCAAATTATTATTTAAATGGGGAGAGATTACAAAATGCTGCGGTACAGAGGGATCTGAGGGTCCTTCGACATGAAACAAAAAAGTTAGCATGCAGGTACAGCAAATAATTAGGAAGATAAATGAAATGTTGGCCTTTATTGCAAGGGAGATGGGGTATAAAAGTAGGGAAGTCCTGCGACAACTGTACATGGTATTGGTGAGGCCACACCTAGAGTACTGGGTACAGTTTTGGCCTCCTTATTTAAGGAGGGATATACTTGCATTGGGGTCAGTTCAGAGAAGATTCACTAGGTTGATTCCGGAGATGAAAGAATTGTCTTATGAGGAAAGGTTGAGAAGGTTGGGCCTATACTCATTGGAATTTAGAAAAATGAGAGGTGATCTTATGAAACGTATAATGAGGAGGCTTGACAGGGTAGATGCAGAGAGAATGTTTCCCCTCGTGGGAGAATCTAGAACTAGGGGGCATAGTTTCAGAATAAGAGGTCGTCCATTTAAAATGGAGATGAGGAGGAATTTCTTTTCTCAGAGGGTTGTGAATCTGAGGAATTCTCTACATCAAAGAGCTGTGGAGGCTGGGTCTTTGAATGTATTTAAAGTGGAGATAGACAGATTTTTGAACGATAAGGGAGTCAAGGGTTATAGGGAACGGGCGGGGAAGTGGAGGCCAAGATCAGATCAAACATGATCTTATTAAATGGCGGAGCAGGCTTGAAGGCCCAAATGGCCTACTCCTGCTTCTATTTCTTATGTTCTTGTGACATGAGGAAAACCTTTTTTTAGGCAGTGAGAGGTTAGGATCTGGAATTCACGGCCTGAAAGGGTGGCGGAGGCAGATTCAATCGTGGCTTTCAAAAGGGAATTGGATAAGTACCCGAAGGAAAAAAAATTGCCGGGGAAAGGGTGGGGGAGTGGGACTAGCTGGGGCTCGACGGGCCGAATGGCCTCCTTCTGTGCTGTAACCATTCGATGATTCTATGATTCCTGCTCTGCCTGTCTCCACATCAACCATAATTTGTATTTTTTTTAAGAGAAAGAGCACACTTGTGCCTGCTGGACCCACCAAAGTTAAATGTTCCTGTCACTATTTATTGAGCAGTCACCAGAGGTCCCTTGAAGGAGCACTGGTTAGACTGCTCAACACCTGGTACAGCCTCAGATGGACAAACTGTTCCCCTATTTACAGGCACACCTGAAAATTGCCTTGGGCATCAATGTCGCAGCCAATGCAGTCCTGCCCCCAACTTCCAATCGCTGGCTGTTCGTCTTTCAGGCAAGAAAGAGGTGGCTGGCAGCTGAAAAATCGGCCCCAGAAAAGCAAGCGGGGCTTCCTTTATTGTTGGAGTAGCAGCATATTGACCAAGAAAACAGTTCTGAACACACTGCAAGAGAACCGTCTCTTTCTCACCACAAATATATTCCCGATCCCAGCCTGTTTCTGACAACTGCTGCTGCTGTAATTTATCGACAGATTTCATCCTCGATTCTTTCCACTGCTTGGTGGCCATCCCCAGAATGTTTGCACAGCAAGAGTTTCCTTCTAATGATTAGCTCAGAAGTCGGCCTGGAGGCGGTTGAGCATTTTGTCTTTCAGCAGTCTTTTCAAGGTTGTAAAATAGTCATAAACACAGTAAAAGCAAGCCATTTGGCTGAGATTATTATCCTGGTTCCTCTTGCTTGCAGTTTTCAAACCACTGAATTCCTAATCTTTAAGAATCGTCCACTGTCCACACATTAAGTTTGATAATGTGATATATCACAGAGCACAAGCACACACAGCTTCCTACATGGCAGGCAGCTCTCTCGGAAGCCACCGGAACCTGCCTGGTTCTGTTTAATTATTAACCGTGCAATTGCAGTACACAATATGTCCACATCCACAGTGTGGAGCTATAAACATTACAAGCTTACAGACATTACAGATAAGAACATAAGAAATAGGAGCAGGAGTAGGCCATACAGCCCCTCGAGCCTGCTCCGCCATTCAATACGATCATGGCTGATCTGATCATGGACTCAGGTTCACTTCCCCGCCCGCTCCCCATAACCCCTTAATCCCTTATCGTTTAAGAAGCTGTCTATCTCTGAATAAAATTTATTCAATGTCCCAGTTTCCACAGCTCTCTGAGGCAGTGAATTCCACAGATTTACAACCCTCTGAAAGAAGAAATTCCTTCTCATCTCAGGTTTTAAATGGGCAGCCCCTTATTCTAAGATTATGCCCCCTAGTTCTAGTCTCCCCCATCAGTGGAAACATTCTCTCTGCATCCACCTTGTCAAGCCCCCTCATAATCTTATATGTTTTGATAAGATCACCACTCATTCTTCTGAATTCCAATGAGTAGAGGCCCAGCCTACTCAACTTTTCCTCATAATGCTGGTTATCCTATATTCCTATTGTTCCTGCAGCAGCTTTTGCTCCTCCCACTCATGGCGCACCAGACCTGGGGGGGGGGACACACATTCGGTTCACCACCCCTCCAGGATTGCACTGGGGTCGGTCTCCAGGAGTTGAAGATTGATCTCCGGGCCACTGCTGTGAATGATCCTGGAGAAAATTCATCGTGATTTTTTTTTAAATTGTCTGCTTATAAAAAAATTATTCTACACTTGCTTATGGTTAGACAAAAGCATTTGGAGATGGGGGAAAGAGGGCTGTTTAACTGAAGTTGAGAATCATTCAATTGAATAATGAAGAGATCATCATCATCATCATGTTGGGGAAGTCCAGAACCAGGGGTCACAGTCTAAGGGTAAGAGGTAAGACATTTAGGACCGAGATGAGGAGAAACTTCTTCACTCAAAGAGTTGGGAACCTGTGGAATTCTCTACCACAGAAACTTGTTGAGGCCAGTTCGTTAGATATATTCAAAAGTGATTTAGATGTGGCCCTCACGGCTAAAGGGATCAAGGGGTATGGAAAAAAAGCTGGAAGAGGGTATTGAAGTTGCATGATCAGCCATGATCATATTGAATGGTGGTGCAGGCTCGAAGGGCCGAATGGCCTACTCCTGCACCTATTTTCTATGATTCTATGTTTCTATGTGTCATAGACAGCCCCTCGGAATCGAGGAAGACTTGCTTCCACTCTTAAAATGAGTCCTGAGGCGGCTGAACAGTCCAATACGAGAACCGCAGTCCCTGTCACAGGTGGGACAGACAGACATTGAGGGAAAGGGAGGGTGGGACAGGTTTAATTAGCTGGGGAATGCAGTGGTGAGGCGGGCATGTTAGTAGACCAATGGTGGAAGCAAGGTAGTGGGAGCGTGACATTCCTGTGATGAAACCTCCAGGGAAGCGTCCAAACAGAGTCGGCAAACCTCGGACACATGGAAGTGGGCACTGGAAATATTGTGATGTAAACATTACTAAACATTTTAAGCAGTTTATTTCTCCTCACAGCAGACACTTTAATACTTGAAAGGGCTAGGGTGGAACTGCTGGCCAAGGAAGAATGCTGTCAAATTAGAAATAAGACCTCAGCACTAGAGACTGCCATAACAGTAGGGAAACCAGAATGTAGTAAGAATATCAGAAACATGGCTGCCTACAATATACAGGACTATAGTGTGCTCAGAAAAGATAGACAGGAAAGGGGGTGATGTAACCTAATAATAGGATTTGAATCTCAAAAAATGGGTGGGTTGGTATCGGGTGGGAGGTTAAAGAATTAAAAATCTGAATCCTGACCCCAACCTGCCCACCTCCAGTTTTAACAGAGGCAGGATGAAGGGCCATGTTAGTTCTTCAAATATTATAATGAGCCTTCGTGCTTCATGGTGATTCTCTATTTTAAATGTAACTCTGGCTGGTCGGGTTTCCCGAGCCTCGGGAAATTCGCCAGCTAAAGCCAGGTGAGGACTGCAGGATCCAGGAGGTAAGTGCCTTTACACTTCCCTGCTCGAGCTTTCCTGCCTCACGATCGGACCCCCACCCGACCCTTCCAATCGCCCTCCCCCCGACCTCCCCCCCACCCCGAGGCCTTCAACCACTCTCCGACCCCACTCCCCCACACCCACCCCCCCCCCAATACTCAAGGCCTCTGCCCCCCCGATTATCCACCCCACCCCGCTCCCCCGGCCTTGCACCTTCCCCCCTCCGGCCTTAGATATCCCCCCACACCCCGATCCCTCCTCCAGCCACTCTGCGGCTCGGTGTCATGGGCCTACCCTCCCGACCGCCAGCCAGCCTCTTCATCTGGGTTGCTGCGGGTGGGAAACAATGATTCGTAATGCTAATCAGGGCCTGCTGTCCCGACTGCTTTCCAGCCCTCCCTGCTCCCTACCCGCCTCCAAATTAAAATTCCCGCCCAATATGTCTGGGCTACTTGGGAGGTTCATGAAATTGGTTCTGTGGGACCTGGAAAGTTGCGCAACAAATGACTTTGGTTAGTTCCTGTCATGTATCCTACATGGTTACTGCTTGTACTATTACAAGGTGTGCCACCAGAGGGCACCGCAGTGGGAAGACTTGTGGGTTACCTGTACAGGTGTGCCTGGCCTAGTATAAGAGGCAGGCCACCAGGTGTGATCCTCACTCTGAAGTTACATTAAATGGACTAAGGTCACTACAGTTCAAGTGCAACACATTGTCTCGTGGAGTCATTATTAGAGCATTTGAAGACATAACAATTACCATTAATGCGAAAACAACAAAGCTAGCATGAGGGGTATACTGAGCGCCCCAAGATCAACATGTAGAGGAGGACCCTTTGCTCTGTGAAGAAATAAGAAGGGCAACAGGCGGCTGAGATCAAATGTAACTTGGGAATACCAAAGCAGTTTGGAGCCTGAGTGGGTAAATGTGATGCGTAACTACTTTATGATCCAGCGGTTTGAATTTTTAGTTTGAAGAGTGTGAATGTTTGTGAGGGAGTGGACAATTGAGTGTGCTGAAATTGACAGCATGTCAGGAAGCCAGTTTCCGCCTCTAACTCGGGCGCGTTAGTCAGTTAAACCACTTGGGAGAGGCGGGTGAGCTAATTCAATTAGTTGAGAGCTTGTTAAGAAGCTAACAGTCTTTTTAACCTGATGTTGTAGCTTTTACTGGCTGTCCACGGGTTTCTGGGCTTGCTGAACTTCGCCTGTGAAAGCAAGGCAAGAGCAGAGTGGCCATTGTGGGAGATGAACAGTTGAAGGTAAAAAAAAATCATATAAATTTGATCTCTCCAAAACTGCTCCCCCTGCACCTGTGCAGGGGCAGACCTGACCAACAGGATAAGAGACAGCATGTGGATGTCCGGTTGAGGCGGGGGGCAACCGGGGGTGGGGAGAAATGGGAGTGCTTTGAGTAGAGCCCCCACTTCCATGTCCCCTCTCACCATAACCCCTGTCACGGACCACCCACAGTTCCCTGCTAGCAAGGAGCTAGGGAACACTTTGTTGCACATCAGTGGGGTGATTAAGGGCCAACCCTAAGGTCGGAATTTTACTGCTGCTAAGAGGAGGGGATTGGAGGCGGGTCAGCTGTGAAATTTGAATTGATTGACAGCGGGTCAGAACCCCACTGGTAACCCACCTTCACGCTAATCTCCCAGGTATCGGGTCTGTCAGCGCTGAACAAACCTCACACCAAGCGGCGGGGGAGGCAATTCAGAACATTAACAGCTTGTTAACAGGCGCTTAAAACATTTTTAAGCTCACTATTAGATTTTAAGAATTCGCAAACGGCTTCAGGGATCATGCCAGGTAAAGAGGTCGGGTTTTGTGTCTGCATGGGATGATTTCTGAACTTGACAGCCGTATTGATAATGAAGAGGAAAGTCATGGGTTGCAGGAGTATACCAATCTACTGTTCAGGTGGGCAGAGCAGTGGCAAATGGAATTTAATTCAGAGAAGTGTGAGGTGATGCACTTTGGGAGGGCTAATAAGGAAAGGATATATACATTAAGCGGTAGGCCACTTAATAGTGTAGATGAACAAAGGGACCTTGAAATGGATCCCTGAAAGTAGCAGGCCAGGTGGATAAGGTGGTTAAGAAGGCATATGGAATGCTTGCCTTTATTGGCCGAGGCATAGAATATAAGAGCAGGGAGGTTATGCTTAAATTGTATAATACTTTGGTTCGGCCACAGCTGGAGTACTGCGTGCAGTTCTGGTCGCCATATTATAGAAAGGACATGATTGCACTAGAGAGGGTGCAGAGGAGATTTAATAGGATGCTGCCTGTAATGGAGAATCTTAGTTATAAGGACAGATTGGATAGGCTGGGTTTGTTCTCATTGCAACAGAGGAGGTTGAGAGGAGACCTCATTGAGGTGTACAAAATATTGAGGGACATGGACATAGTGGATAGTAAGGGTCTATTTCCATTGGTGGAGGGGTCTAGTACAAGAGGCCATAGTTTTAAGGTGGTTGGTGAAAGGTTTAGAGGGGATTTGAGGGGGGGGGCTTCTTTACGCAGGGGGTTGTGGGGGTCTGGAACTCGCTGCCTGGAAGAATGGTGGATGCAGAAACTCTCACCACTTTTAAGAGATGGTTGGATGGATACTTAAAGTGCAGTAACCTGCAGGGTTACAGACTGAGAGCTGGTAATTGGGATTAGACTGGATGACCTTTTGTTGGATGGGGCAGATATAATGGTAAGTACTGCAGGGAATAGAATACGGCCAGGGTGATCTCCCGGACTAGTTTCGATCACCTGAATGGGTCGGAGAGGAATTTCCCAGGTTTTTTCTCCCCAAATTGGCCTGGGTTTTTATCTGGTTTTTGCCTCTCCCAGGAGATCACAGGCTCCGGTTGGGGTGGAGTGTAGAATGTTTCAGTATAAGGGGTGTCGCAGTTGAGGTGAAGCGGACTGGTTGGGCTGGGTGCTCTTTGCCTTTCCGTCATTGTTCATATGTAACCTTTAGGGCTGGTGACCAAGGGCCGTGCAGCTCTGTGTCGGCCGGCGCGGACACGATGGGCCGGAATGACTTCCTTCTGCGCTGTAAATGTCTATGTTTCTAAATGGTCTATAATGCTCCCATTTCACAACTGTTCACTTTCCAAGGTTAGAAGCTGTTGCATACTGCATTTAGAAGATAGATTGAGCTTTATGCAGCTTGCAAGTGTTTGGAAAAAAACTCTCTATCCAGTGTCACCTCTTTGGAGCTACCTCTAGCATCATTGACAGATCCTTGTCATCTCACCTCACCTGCCATCTATTCCAACAGCATCGGTGCCCTTGAAAAGAATCTCACCTTGGTCCTCAGAATCCCACCTCGATCAGCCCCAACACCAGCAGCACCAGGCACACCAGCAGCACCAAGAACACCAACCTTCTCCGCAATCACCTGATGTTGCACAGGACAGAGGGCATCAGCACCCGACCACATTGCTGCCCGGGACACCAAGGATGGCCTCACAATGGCCAGACTTACTTCACTTGATGCTGTACATCCTGATTGCCACATGATGCGCCAGGTTGGCACCACCCCACACCAACACCATAAAGCATCCCTGCAATGTTCAAGCCATTTCTTTCACACTCATCACCATTGCGGGGGGTACCCTTATGTCTAACCATTCACTGTAACTCACTAAGCCACTTCCAAAGGTGCACACAAATCTGTCCAAGAATGCAAAGATTTCAATGTTTGACAACAACAGAAGTTTAACAAAAACTTTACATGAACATTGGTGAAAACACCCAAGTGCCTACCCTTGTTTGTTGGTATGATTGGACAAAAATTAGGGTGAGTGTGAGGGGTGGCTAGTGAGATGGAGATGTGATAATGTAGATAGAGAGGGATGGGTGGAGGTGCAAGGTAAGTTGGTGTGAGTAAGGATGTGCAGGAGTAGGGTAGGGAAGACAGAGTGATGGGGATGTGATGAGTGGCACAGCAGGATGAGGTTGAGTGTGGCTTTATAGTAATGTTTCCTGATCGACTGAGATCATTGAAAGGTTTGTGCCACTGCAGCCTGGTCCTCCTGACCACATCCCTGCTTGTGCCCTCCTGTGCAATGTGCAACCAGGCTGCGTTAGTCTCCTGGGGAGGTCTCTTCTGCCCATTGGAAGGGAAGAGAGCCTTCCTGTGTGCTGTAACTCCCTCCATAAGCATGTGGAGAGAGTGATGGAGCCGAGGTACAGCCATGCCCCTCTGTGCAGGTGATTATCAGTGTTTGCAGCACCTCAATGTTGTAGAATACTGACAGCACAACTGTCAAAATCAATGTGCACACGGTCCCTTTAAGGAAACCAGCTGACGATGCGTCATTAAATGATGTCATCAGACCCGCTTCCTTTTAATTGTCCGGGAAACTCACTGGGCAGGCGTAACAAACCACATCAAGGTAAAGTCAGGGTGGGCTGGAGTCAGCAGCGGGCCTCAGACCCTGGTCACACCGAACCCGCCTCGGTAGGCCAAATCGCAGCCTAAGTTTCTATCCATCCTAGATATGGCTGCAACCAGAGCCTGCAAGCTGTTGTTCACAGCACGCATGCACTTGTTTGACTGGTGCATTTGATACTCCATGGAGGTGGCCCTCCTGTCCATGGAAAAGCACATCGTAGACATCGCCTGCGACGTTGTGCCGCTTATGTTCGAGATTCTCCCTACAATCCATGCACGTTGCAGCTGGAAATATTGTAGGAGCCCTCCCGCACTTTTTTGTTGCTCCCTCAAGAAACATCCTCTTTGTTGACGGCCGTGAAGCTTCAGCATCTGCATCCATCTGAGCACTGCTTGAAGTGTCCTACGCGCCCCCGATGAGGACTCTCCATCGCTGTTCCTCTTTCCACCATCTGCTCTCGCTCATATGTGATCTGTAAGAAACCAGGTGACAGCACTACTCTCTCGCTGGACCCACCAACGTGCGCGTTTCTGAGCTGGTGCTGGGTGTGCATGGGACGTGTGACAGTGCATCTTCAGAGACCGCAACCTCCTGAGGAGTTGTCTTCCTCCTCTGGCTGGACAGTGGTGGGGGGGGGGCGGGGGGTTGGGGTGATACTTAATGGGCGAGATTAAAGACATGAATCAGAACTGTTTTAAGTTACCATTATGCACATGATCATATTTCACTAGCTGCTGACATCAAGTCACGATGAGTGAGTATTGTATGATATTTAATTCAGTCACCAGGTATCTGGGAGGTCCCCCCTCTCTCCATCTCCCACTGCCAGAAGCTTCACAGCTCTGCTGCTCTCCAGGGTCTCCTCCTCTTCTGCAATCGGTGGTGTTACTGGCGGGCCACCTCCAGTTCTCTGCCTCTCCCCAGTGTTCTACATAAGAACATAAGAAATAGGAGCAAGAGTAGGCCATATGGTCCCTCGAGCCTGCTCCGCCATTTAATATGATCATGGCTGATCCGATCATGGACTCAGCTCCACTTCCCTGCCCGCTCCCCATAACCCCTTATTCCCTTATCGTTTCAGAAACTGTCTATCTCTGTCTTAAATTTATTCAATGTCCCAGCTTCCACAGCTCTCTGAGGCAGCAAATTCCACAGATTTACAACCCTCTGAGAGAAGAAATTCCTCCTCATCTCAGTTTTAAATGGACAGCGCCTTATTCTAAGATTATGCCCCCTAGTTCTAGTCTCCCCCATCAGTGGAGACATCCGCTCTGCGCTCTCTTCTCTTGCAAGGAGGGAAACAAGAGGAGTTTGAGTGAGAATCATGGACTGAGTGGAACAGATGGATGGGCAACATCTGTAGAGGGTGACTATGAGGGAGAGGCCTGACATTGCCGAATGGTCTCCTTCTGCGGCGTTAATTTCTTTGATTCTATGATTGCCTTGAGATGAGGGTGAGTGTCAGTGGTGGATAGTCAGACGGGGATGTGAGTAGATGCAGAGACAGTGAGGGATGGCTGCACCTGCAAGGTAGGTAAGTGTGAGGAGTGTTGTGCAGGAGTAGGCCTGGGAAGGTAGAGTGAGGATGGTTGGGCTGACACGCACATCAGGATGTAGGGCAATGTGAGATTGTACGCACCTTTCCTGACCTCGTGAGATCATTAAAGCTCTCTACTTCCGTGATCTCCAGCCATTGCCTTCTTGGTCTCGGCAGTTAGCCTCTTCCTTCCGTTATCTGGGGGCCCTGATGCCTTACAGCAGGATCTCCATGGAGGCATCACTGAATCTCGGGGCAGCTTTTTTGGCACCAAGCCTGCATTTTTGATAGAAACATAGAAAATAGGAGCAGTAGTAGGCCATTCGGCCCTTCGAGCCTGCACCGCCATTCAATATGATCATGGGCTGATCTTCTATCTCAACACCATAGTCCCGCTTTTTCCCCCTACCCCTTGATGTCTTTTGTAGCTAGAAATCTATCTATCTTCCTCTTAAATATATTCAGTGACTTGGCCTCCACAGCCTTCTGTGGTAGAGAATTCCACAGGTTCACCACCCTCTGAATGAAAACATTTCTCCTCATCTCAGTCCGAAATTTCCTACCCCGTATCCTGAGACTGTGACCCCTTGTTCTAGACTTCCCAGCCCGGGGAAACATCCCCCCTGCATCCAGTCTGTCCAACCCAGTCAGAATTTTATACGTTTCAATGAGATCCCCTCTCATTCTTCTAAACTCCAGTGAATACAGGCCTAGTGGACCCAATCTCTCCTCATACGACAGTCCTGCCATCCCAGGAATCAGTCTGGTGAACCTTCGCTACACTCCCTCTATGGCAAGTATATCCTTTCTTAGGTAAGGAGACCAAAACTGCACACAATACTCCAGGTGCGGTCTCACCAAGGCCCTGTATAACTGTAGTATAATCAAGCAATATAAATATCTTTACCAACAAGAAACTTACTATTAACACAATCTGCTCTCTTCTCCAACAACCTCTCATTGCACCTCCACCAACATTCACCTGGCATTTGTGCATTGCTCCTTTAAATATCTCAGCTGAAGTTGAGTCATCCATGACCTCATCGGACACGCTCCAGTTAATTGGTCGGGAAAGCCGGAAGTCTGATTCAATGTCAGTAAAGCCACGAGAGGCAGTGCACATCTTAACCAGGTAATTGTAAGTGACACGGATAACATGCAGGAATTGTGGGGAGAGACCTCTTTAGGTCCCAAATCTACGCATTATCTCAACAGTGACATCTTTGCAAGTCTTTTTGAGATCATTTTATAACTTTACACAGTAGTCTCCTATGCCTGCCACTTGGACTGGTCCTCCCTTCTGAGAGATCACCCCTCTCCTATCTTTTGCTAACCTGTATTAATGCAGCTGGATTGCCGAGATATGTCTCCCTGGGGATTCCTGTTTCTGTTGGAAAGGTATTGTAAGTTTACCCCAGCTGACCTCCATATCTTGTAGTTGTAGACTTTTACCACTGCACAACCTTCCCACTTTCTCTCCCTCCCCCCAACACAATCTACGATTTCACTGTATTTCCAGCTAAAGGCACCACTTGAGGATCATCTGTCTGTGTCCTCAATCATCTTCCTGCCTCCACTGAGGCAAACAGCTTTCATAGGCCCAGTGCAATGGTCAGCCCATCTTTCCAAACCAGCTGACAATACTAGACAGCCATTGTTCTTCAGTGGGCTGAAATCAAGTACTCGGCTAGCTGTCAAGCATCCATGTTTTACCTGGGCAGTCAGTGCTTCTTACCAAGTGTCTGCTGGTCAATGTTTACCAGCAAGAATTAGCATGGGATTTAAACTGCCCTGAGCTGTCCAAAAGAACATAAGAACATAAGAAATAGGAGCAGGAGTAGGCCATACGGCCCCTCGAGCCTGCTCCGCCATTCAATAAGATCATGGCTGATCCGATCATAGACTCAGGTCCACTTCCCCACCCACTCCCCATAATCCCTTATCCCCTTATCGTTTCAGAAACTGTCTATCTCTGACTTAAATTTATTCAATGTCCCAGCTACCACAGCTCTCTGAGGCAGTGAATTCCACAGATTTACAACCCTGTCAGAGAAGAAATTCCTCCTCATCTCTGTTTTAAATGGGCGGCCCCTTATTCTAAGATCATGCCCTCTAGTTCTAGTCTCCCCCATCAGTGGAAACATCCTCTCTGCATCCACCTTGTCAAGCCCCCTCATAATCTTATACATTTCGATAAGATCACCTCTCATTCTTCTGAATTCCAACGAGTAGATAATGCTGTTGTGTGCATATATCGTTTATCTGTGCATGCACAGCTACATCAGATGGCTCCCATCCTTGACAGGATAGTCTCCAAAAAGGTATGTATTAGTAGTGCTACTCTGATTCTTTCCCCTTGCCCCACTGTGGAACCTTCAGTTTGCAGGGAGCTCTGTGAAGGAAATAACCTGTAGCTCACCATGAAAATAGGAGAGAAATCAACGTTTGGCAAATAGCAATAAACAGCAAGATCTTTTAAAAAAAAATCTAAGCCTAACTCAAGAAGTTGCGAAACGGATCTGGGATTGAACAGGTTGGGAGCAAACTTCCAAGAACTGCTCTCAGTGAAGGAAATTATTGGGAGTCAAAGTTAAATCACTCAAATGGAAGAAACAAAAATATATTCATTGCCTTGCTCGTGCATGTTTCTGCTGATTCTGCACTTGATGCAGTCATATAGTGCAATAAGGCACAAATTGAAGTATAAGTTTACATTAGTGAAGTAAGAGCAGATGCTGGAGATCTGAAATAAAAAACAGAAAATGCTGGAAATATTCAGCAGGTCAGGCAGCATCTGTGGCGAGAGAAACAAAGTTAATTAAAAAAAAATATGTATATTTTATTCACATAAAATTTTCACAATACATTGGAAAATAGTTCAGAACCTTGCGGTCAGCAATTCCATACAATCCGTTTGGATGCTGACAGCAGTTCCATACAATGCACCAGCGTGCATTTCATTTCAAGGTACAGTTTAGTACAATCCGTAAATCACGTTACATGTAGTACTGTGCAAATGAGGGTATTACATGGAGCAGATGAGAACAGGTTTACATTACATTCCAGGATACATTTCAATACCGATCAATCACGTTACATGTAGCACTATACAGGTGAAAGCAGTACACGGAACGGATGAGAATACATTTACATTTCTTTACAAGTTACTAAACAGTGCAGAGACTTTCATTATACATGGCACAACACAGGTGTTTTTCAGTACATGGTGCTCGATGTATACAAGCAGATTAACAAGTACAGCCCGAGGGGGGTCTGATTCCATCCCCTGAGTTTACCATGGCTGAAGGGCCTTAAACTGTGGCCCTTCCCCATCGTGCCTTTGCGGCGACCTTTAGCGTCTCCCTCAGCACGTACTCCTGGACCTTGGATTGCGCCAGTCTGCGACACTCGGCCGTGGACATCTCCTTGCTCTGGAAGACCAGCAAATTTTGGGAAGACCAAAGTGCATCTGTGGAGAGAAAAACAAAGTTAATGTTTCAGGTCGATGACCCTTTGTCAGAACTGGAAAAAGTTAGAGATGTAACAGGTTTTGAGTAAATATAGGGGCAAGGAAAGGGGGAGAGGAGGAAAGAACAAAAGGGAAGGTCTGTGATAGGGTGGAAGGCAGGAGAGATTAATCATCATCATAGGCAGTCCCTCGAAACGAGGATGACTTGCTTCCACGCCAAAAAAAGGATGAGTTCACAGGTGTTTCAATGAAGGACCTGAACTGTTGTGTATTGCTCTGGTACATTAAATGTATGATAAGTACAATGGTGCACCACAGAGGGCGCTGTGGTGGGAGACCTGAAAGTACCTGCACGAGACAGTATAAAAGGCTGCCCACCACACCTGAGAGTCACTCTGGAGCTGTTCAATAAAGGACCAAGGTCACAGCAGTTAGATGAACACCAGACCGTGTGGAGTCAGTGATTTGTGTGCTACATACACCACATTGGCGACAAGGAAGTGGACGAACTCCACGCAACCATGGCTACTCTGGGCTCGCTAAAGGATTTTACCGTGGGCAATGATTGGGAGGCCTTTACGGAAAGGCTCGAGTACTACTTCACAGCAAATGATCTGACGGAGGACGCGAACGCACTGAGAGAGAAGCGTAAGGCGATATTGCTTTCCAGTTGTGGCGATAAGGTTTACTGTCTCATCAGGGATTTGCTGGCACCCGGGAGCACCAGGGACAAGTCATATGAGGAGCTGACTGAACTCATTCGTGACCAGTTGAAACCGAAGGAGAACATCCTCACGGTCAGATACAAATTTTACCATCACTGCAGACCTGAGGGCCAGGATGTCACCAAATATGCTGCGGACCTCAGGAGACTCGCGGCGCCGTGTGATTTTGGGGCACATCTTGATGAGGCGCTGCGGGACGTTTTCGTCAAGGGGATCGGCCACGAGGGCCTCCTTCACAAGCTGCTAGCCACGGAAGCCACAGTCACCCTGACAAAGGCCATCGCCATCAGCCGGGCATACATGACCTCAACGTGCAGCACCAAGCAAATGATCCACACAGTCTCGAACCCGGCAGGCACTGTCCACAGGATAGCGCTCACCACGGACAAAACTGCAGAACGTGGCTCTGCCCGGGGCAGAGAGCATGAACCTCGGGGTCCTGGAGCTCAGAGTCCGCTGAGGGGGGCCAATCAAGCAGCACCATGCTGGCGTTGTGGAGGAAGCCATGGGGCTCACCGGTGCAGGTTTGCGGAGTATACGTGCAATACCTGCCACGTTAAAGGCCACCTTCAGCGTATGTGTAAAAGAAATCGGACTCACCGTGTGGCTGAGGAGATGGGGGATGATCCACTGTTCAGTGAGGAGCAGGCAGAAGAAGATGAGTTGTTGGGACTGTATATGTGTACCGACGATTCGCCCCCAGTGATAATGGAAGTAAAAATTGATGGAGTCCCAGTGAGTATGGAAGTGGATACGGGCTTGGGTCCGTCGATGATGAGTCAGAGAACTTTTGATAAACTGTGGGGTAACCCGGCTGCACGACCCAAGCTGGTCCCGGTCACGGCAAAGCTGCGTACTTACACCAAGGAACTGATACCTGTTCTCGGCAGAGCGGATGTACAGGTATCTCACGGGGGCGAGACGCACGGTTTACCTTTATGGGTCATTGCAGGCTATGGTCCGACGCTCCTCAGCAGAAGATGGATGGGGAAGGTCTGTGGGAAGTGGGAAGACTTCTTCACTCCCCCACAGGCTGCTGCACCCCGGGTTTCCAAAGAGCAGCGGCAACCGAGCTGGAGCTGCAGCAGCGGCCCAGAATTCCTGGCCCCAAGCAATCCTGCAGCCTCAGCCTCCACACAAGGCTACAGGTGCGGGCTCATTGCTGGGGTGTGGGCCGGTGGGGCGCTGCGGTCTATTGGTGGCCGCGATGGTGGCGGCCACGGAGGCAGCAGGAGAGGCGGCCACGGCGGGAGCGGAGGCTGTAAGGAAATGCCGCGCCGAGTTTGAGAGCGCCAGCATTGACTATGTCCAGCATCAGAGCCAGAGGAAGAGAATAATGGACAAATGCCTGAAACCTTTCCCCAAAACACTGCAAAATTCCCTCTCCCCACCTTCTGTGTTTCCCTTTCCCTCCTTCCGTGTTTCTTCTTCTTTCTAGGCCAGCTGAACACCTAAGATGGCGGCGCCCAACGGAAGCCTCGTGGGAGCCACAAGATGGCGTCTTAAAAGGGAAATGCTCCTGGGCGTCTTAAAAGGGCCTCACACCACTGCGGTCCCCAAATAAAGACTTTTGGACTTTTGTAAGGCTAGGGCCAGCCTAAGTGTGGCATGTGAATGAAGGATGATGGATTTATGTCAAGTAATAATATTTTAATGTTGGGTGGTTACTGTGTTTAAAATAATGGACATGAATTGCGAATTACGACAAGAGTTAATATTTCAATGCTAAATGGTCACTGTGTTTAAATTCAGGGACGTGGATCCACGACCAACATTATCAATGGGCTAATGCATTTTTCGATTTAGGGGATTCTAGCAATGGCTTTTGGAACTAGGGGGGTCAGTGATGTTGTGTATTGCTCTGCTACGTTAAATGTATGATAAGTACAATGGTGCACCACAGAGGGCGCTGTGGTGGGAGACCTGAAAGTAGCTGCACGAGGCAGTATAAAAAGCTGCCCATCACACCTGTGGAGCACTCTGGAGCTGTTCAATAAAGGACTAAGGTCACAGCAGTTAGATCAACACCAGACCATGTGAAGTCAGTGATTTGTGTGCTACATACATCACACGAACTACATCCTGAAGGGTGGAAGATGCCTGTGCGTGGATGTTTTTAACGTGTGGTGGCCGTTGCACACCAGCCACCACACGGGCTTGACAGAGCTAGGTCTTGGTCCAGTGGCAAGGGTTAACCAAGATAACTGGAGACCTGCTCTGCTGCACGGACCTAGACACATATCGTAGTGTGGGCCGGCCCGTGCTGCCTCTGGGCCCCTGGCCCCAAACTCACGCCTCTCCTGGGCCCCGATCACGTCCCTCCACAGTCTTTCGCCGCTCCTTCGCCCTGACCTCGCCGCTCCTGCTGTACCTGCCCACCCTCCAATCACCGACCTGGATCTTGATGACGTCACTCTTCACAGCCGTCGCCCTCCTGCACCAGCTCGCGCTGTACCTTGTAGTGGCCTTCATGCTACTCATGACCGTCGCTCGCAGGTTGGGGCCACCATGCTGCCCATGGCCACAAAAGGAGTTATTAAATGACAACATGGATGATGGTGCAAGGCAAAAGGAGATGGTAATGGTTCAAGTAATGAAACAAAAGATGGGTTTAGAGGAGGTGTAAATGGGAATAGTAGAATCATCAGCAGCTGCTTTTCGAAAAAATGGGGGCAGATGTTATGATCTAAAATTGTTGAACTCACTGTTGAGTCCTGTGAAAGATTAGACTGTAAAGGTGAGGTGCCGTTCCTTGAGCTTCATTGGAACAATGTAGGAGGCCAAGGATAGAAAGGTCAGAGTGGGATTGGGGCAGAGAATTAAAGTGACAGGCGACTGGAAGCTCGGGGTCACGCTTGCGGACTGAACGGAGGTGCTCCGCAAAGGGGTCATCCAATCTACGTTTGGTCTCCCCAATGTAGAGGAGAGCGCATCGTAAGCAGCGAATACAGTATACGACATTGAAAGAAAATAGTAAATTGCTGTTTCACCTGGAAGGAGTGTTCGGGGCCCTGAACGGTGGGAAGGGAGGGGGTAAAAGGGCGGGGAAAGGGTGAGAGCAGAAGTGCGGGGGTTGGAACGGACACGGTTGAGGGCCCTGTCAACCATGGTGGAGGGGTTCAGATGGCAGCTGTTGCTGATACTGCTATTCCCATTTTGCACCTTATCAAAACTTATCATTTAACATAAGAACATAAGAATTAGGAACAGGAGTAGGCCATCTAGCCCCTCGAGCCTGCTCCGCTATTGAACAAGATCATGGCTGATCTGGCTGTGGACTCAGCTCCACTTACCCGCCCACTCCCCGTAACCCTTAATTCCATTATTGGTTAAAAATCTATCTATCTGTGACTTGAATACATTCAATGAGCTAGCCTCAACTGCTTCCTTGGGCAGAGAATTCCACAGATTCACAACCCTCTGGGACAAGAAATTCCTTCTCAACTCGGTTTTAAATTGGCTCCCCCGTATGTTGAGGCTGTGCCCCCTCGTTCTAGTCTCCCCGACCAGTGGAAACAACCTCTCTGCCTCTATCTTTTCTATCCCTTTAATTATTTTAAATGTTTCTATAAGATCACCCCTCATCCTTCTGAACTCCAACGAGTAAAGACCCAGTCTACTCAATCTATCATCATAAGGTAACCCCCTCATCTCTGGAATCAGCCGAATGAATCATCTCTATACCCCCTCCAAAGCTAGTATATCTTTCCTTAAATAAGGTGACCAAAACTGCACACAGTACTCCAGGTGCGGCCTCAACAATACCCTATACAGTTGCAGAAGGACCTCCCTGCTTTTGTACTCCATCCCGCTCGCAATGAAGGCCAACATTCCATTCGCCTTCCTGATTATCTGCTGCACCTGCAAACTAATCTTTTGGGATTCATGCACAAGGACCCCCAGGTCCCTCTGCACCAGAGCATGTTGTAATTTCTCCCCATTCAAATAATATTCCCTTTTACTGTTTTTTTTCCCAAGGTGGATGACCTCACACATTGTATTCCATCTGCCAAACCTTAGCCCATTCGCTCAACCTATCTAAATCTCTTTGCAGCCTTTCTATGTCCTCTACACAACCCGCTTTCCCATTAATCTTTGTGTCATCTGCAAATTTTCTTACACTACACTCTGTCCCGTCTTCCAGGTCATCTATGTATATTGTAAACAGTTGTGGTCCCAGCACCGATCCCTGTGGCACACCACTAACCACCGATTTCCAACCGGAAAAGGACCCATTTATCCCGACTCTCTGCTTTCTGTTAGCCAGCCAATTCTCGATCCATGCTAATACATTTCCTCTGACTCCGCGTACCTTTATCTTCTGCAGTAACCTTTTGTGTGGCACCTTATCGAATGCCTTTTGAAAATCTAAATACACCACATCCATCGGTACACCTCTATCCACCATGCTTGTTATATCCTCAAAGAATTCGAGTAAATTAGTTAAACATGATTTCCCCTTCATGAATCCATGTTGCGTCTGCTTGATTGCACTATTCCAATCTAGATGTCCCGCTATTTCTTCCTTAATGATAGTTTTAAGCATTTTCCCCACGACAGATGTTAAACTAACCGGCCTATAGTTACCTGCCTTTTGTCTGCCCCCTTTTTTAAACAGAGGCGTTACATTAGCTGCTTTCCAATCCGCTGGTACCTCCCCAGAGTCCAGAGAATTTTGGTAGATTATAACGAATGCATCTGCTATAACTTCCGCCATCTCTTTTAATATCCTGGGATGCATTTCATCAGGACCAGGTGACTTGTCTACCTTGAGTCCCATTAGCCTGTCCAGCATTACCCGCCTAGTGATAGTGATTGTCTCAAGTTCCTCCCTTCCCACATTCCTGTGACCAGCAATTTTTGGCATGGTTTTTGTGTCTTCCACTGTGAAGACCGAAGCAAAATAATTGTTTAAAGTCTCAGCCATTTCTACATTTCCCATTATTAAATCCCCCTTCTCATCTTCTAAGGGATCAACATTTACTTTAGTCACTCTTTTCCGTTTTATATATCTGTAAAAGCTTTTACTATCCGTTTTTATGCTTTGCGCAAGTTTACTTTCATTTGTTTCATTACTTGTCCCATAACCACCTCCTTTTGCTTTGCACACCATCCCTGCTATCATTTAATCTCTCCTGCCTTCCACCCGATCAGAGACCTTCCCTTTTGTTCTTCCCTCTCTCCCTCCTCCCCCCTCCCTTTCCCTGCCTCTCTACTTGCTTAGAACCTATTACGTCTCTAACCTTTTCCAGTTCTGACAAAATGTTACCTTGATGGTTTTACGCTGATGTAACATTGCACCAGCTGTAATAAAACTGCAATCAGTATAGCATCTTGCACTTAGTTACAAGTTTAGTAAACTCATATGGCTGCCTGTAGCACTATTCTGTTTTCATCTGATTGAAAGAAGCTGGCAGTTCAGTCAAAAAAATCAAACAATAGGAAGTGGTAATGTGCATGCAGCAGTACTTTGTAAACAGGTCATTATTTAGCAGTGTGGCAGGTTGGTAGAACCATTGTAAATGGTCTTTCCCTCAGTAAATGGCAATCTTCAGCTTCAACAAGTAACACCTTTCTATTACCATCAAGGAATATTCTCAGGTCAAAGTGACTTGAAACATCAACTCTGTTTCTCTCTCCACAGATGCTGCCTGACCTGCTGAGTATTTCCAGCAGTTTCTGTTTTTATTATTTATTATGTATTAGTGAAATCTGTTTCTCTTGCCACAGATGCTGCATTATAAATGGACAAGTGGGAGTAAGAAACGATGACTGTCCATCTAAAACTCAAGCAGTTTGTACTCTCTCGATGGTACTTCTAAGCACACAGGCCAACTATTCATATTTTGTAGAGAGTACATTTGTCAGCATTTCTCAGCAAACGTCAGGCCAGGAATTACATTTTCAAACAGTTCCGGGCTCCTTTAAACGCTCCAGGAACAGTTCTTAATTATATGTATATAAAAAATTGTACAGACTAAAAATTGTCATCTGTCTTCATCCAAGATTGAATAAATATAAACAATCCATGATTGACATGACATTGGTAAGCCCTAATTGGATAAAATTGCTATGCCGTTGGGAGTACCAAAAGTATTATTCAGTGAATCAGTTGGATGCACTGATCCAAGCTTGTGAGAGTACGAAATGATTTATTTATTAAATTCATTTATGCCCACATATAAATAGTATAATTTAATTCTTAATTCCATAGTCATGAAATTCTGCATCTTATCCTCAGCAATCAGTAGCAGTTTAATTTGCAGTGCTCCTTTACATTTGACTAACTAACATCAAACTAGCTCAAAAAACGCATTCTTGCTTAGCAAGATAAAGGAATGCCCATCAGCTATGGGTTTTTAAAAAAATTCTATATATAAAGTTGATATGTTGGGCTGCAGTGTGGTGCTAAAACAGGCAAAGGATCCACTAATAACCTGGAAAAAAATCTCCTACAATTACATTTCCACTGTGAGCCTCCTAATCCTACATTTCCTGAGGTTACAACTGCTGCTGCATCCTTTCCTGTCGTGTCTATAGTACTACAGAGGAAACGTTACAAGGACACCCTCAAAGCCTCCCTGATAAAGGGCAACATCCCCACCGACACCTGGGAGTCCCTGGCCAAAGACCGCCCTAAGTGGAAGAAGTGCATCTGGAAGGCACTGAGCACCTCTAGTCTCATCGCCGAGAGCATGCAGAAATCAAGCGCAGGCAGCGGAAGGAGCATACGGCAAACCTGTCCCACCCACCCTTTCCCTCAACAACTATCTGTCCCACCTGTGACAGAGACTGTGGCTCTCATATTGGACTATTCATCCACCTAAGGACTCATTCTAAGAGTGGAAGCAAGGCTTCCTCGATTCCGAGGGACTGCCGATGATAATGATATCTGGTGAATTAGAACCAATGTCAAAATCAATATTATAAGTGGTGTAGCATTCGGCTCAGTTCCCATGGACTTTAATGACAAATATTGGATATAAGGACAGATCTCTGCTGAAAGTTCAACAGCCTGGTTGTAAAGATGGGAGTGGCCCAGGTGAACTGTGATGGACAGAAAATTCCAACCAGGCCCAACCGGTCAAGGGGGCTTGTTGTATAAACAGACTCCTTTAGGTTAACAATGTCCTGGGAAGTCGACTCCCAACTGGTGAATAGCAGGAGATGGCTGGCCAAATGTCTGTAGGGAAATGAGCCAGTTAACTAGATCGGTTTGGTGATCAAAACTCATCACCTGCAATTAAAGACATTGTATATACATGGGCAAGCCCCGACAGACGGGAAACCACACAAAGAGGCGCCACTCAATCCAAGATTGGCTGGAAGCTAAACCCATCATCGACCATTTCAGGACATTCTCGAGAAGGGCAGGCCACTCAAACAGAGCTCAAGGCAAGGGATTGATCAGCCCAGTCGCGGAAAGAGACTCGGGCTTTTTGGGGGATAAAAGGAAGCCGTTTTGAGAGTTCTCTCTCTTGCTACTTGGCTCACCCCATCGCCCTCGCCAAGAGACCAGCACTCCGCCACGGGACGGAAGGACGGAATATCACAAAGAGCTGAGCCTTGCTTTTCCACCACGATACAGGCCGCAACTCAAACTAGGACTGAAATACTGCATCGGCGGTACAGGACCAGGAGCCACGTCGTACAGGAATAATCGGGAATAGTCCGCGGGCAATCGGGGTAAGCATTGTCCACATCTACACATCCTTAAGACCACTTAGCTATGTGAAGAGGCATTGTATGTCCTAGCCAAACCATAGAGATTTTGTCTCGGAAGGTTTTTTTCTTGTGTACTGTATGTTATATGTTAGGCCGCGGTAACTTGATACGGCAGAGGCTTGTTGAACAAGCCAGGGTTGTACTTTGTACTGTATTACACCACTGTGTACTGTTTTACTAGTGGTATGGTTGAACTTTATTAAACAGTATATGGTTGAGCCCGAAAAACATTATCCGTGCCAGATCTGTCCATAGTAATCCCTATCGTCTAGAACTTGTACATAAAAACACAAGAACATAAGAAATAGGAACAGAAGTAGGCCATATGCCCCTCGAGCCTGCTCCGCCATTTAATAATATCATGGCTGATCCGATCATGGACTCAGGTCCACTTCCCTGCCCGCTCTCCGTAACCTCTTAATCCTTTAACGTTTAAGAAACTCTCTATTTCTGTCGGAAATTCATTCAATGTCCCAGCTTCCACAGCTCTCTGAGGCAGCGAATTCCACAGATTTACAATCTTCTGAGAGAAGAAATTTCTCCTCATCTCAGTTTTAAATGGACGGCCCCTTATTCTAAGATCGTGCCCTCAAGTTCTAGTCTCCCCCATCAGTGGAAACATCCTCTCTGCATCTATCTTGTCAAGCTCCCTCATAATCTTATACATTTCGATAAGATCACCTCTAATTCTTCTGAATTCCAATGGATAGAGACCCAACCAATTCAACCCCCTCATCTCCGGAATCAACCTTGTGAACTTTCTCTGAACTGCCTCCAAAGCAAGTATATCCTTTCGTAAATATGGAAACCAAAACTGCACGCAGTATTCCTGGTGTGGCCTCACCAATACCCTGTATAACTGTCAAAAGATTTCCCTGCTTTTATACTCCATCCCCTTTGCAATAAAGGCCAAGATTCCATTGGCCTTCCTGATCACTTGCTGCACCTGCATACTAACCTTTTGTGTTTCATGCACAAGTACCCCAGGTCCCACTGTACTGCAGCACTTTGTAATCTTTCTATTTTTATATAATAACTTGCTCTTTGATTTTTTTCTACCAAAGTGCAAGACCTCACAGGTTCGAACATTATACTCAATCTGCCAAATTTTGGCCCACTCACTCAGCCTGTCTATGTCTTTTTGCAGATTTTTTGTGTTCTCCTCCCACATTGCTTTTCTTCCCATCTTTGTATCATCAGCAGACTTGGCTACATTACACTCAGTCCCTTCTTCCAAGTCGTTAATATAGATTGTAAATAGTTGGGGTCCCAGCACTGATCCCTGCGGCACCCCACTGGTTAATGATTGCCAACCCGAGAATGAACTATTTATCCTGCCTCTCTGTTTTCTGTTCATTAGCCAATCCTCTATCCATGCTAATATATTACCCCCAACCTTGTGAACTTTTATCTTGTGCAGTAACCTTGGAGTAGGAGGTGTGTTTTGGTATGCCCAGTGGTGACAGTGGGGTTCTTACACCCATCTGCAGTTACAGTGAGAGAGGCCCCAAAGAATTCCCCCCTAATGCGTCTAATCCTGTTGATTTGTGCTTTTGTCCTCATCCATTTTCTTCCCCCCTTTCCACTGAAGGCATTGAGTCCTTCCTGGGTTTCAGATCCACAGAACCCTCCAATAACATCCAGGTTCTCAGTCGAGCAATTAGCTACATTTATTCTATACATAAATTGGATCCATCACATTTAAATCAATAAAGGATTATAGGAACAGGGGCAGTCAATTCAGCCACTCAAGCCTGTTCCGCTATTCAATTAGATCATGGCTGATCGGAACCTCAACTCCATTTACCCTTTTAAAAATCCTTAGCTCTTGACACAAAGGAAGATACAAATAACCTTCCGGATGTACTAGGGGACCAAGGGTTTAGTGAGAAGTAGGAACTGAAGGATATCCTTATTAGGCGGGAAATTGTGTTAGGGAAATTGACAGGATTGAAGGCCGATAAATCCCCAGGGCCTGATAGTCTACATCCCAGAGTACTTAAGGAAGTGGCCCCAGAAATAGTGGATGCATTAGTGATAATTTTCCAACAGTCTATCGACTCTGGATCAGTTCCTATAGACTGGAGGGTTGCTAATATAACACCACTTTTTAAAAAAGGAGGGAGAGAGAAAACGGGTAATTATACACCGGTTAGCCTGACATCAGTAGTGGGGAAAATGTTGGAATCAATCATTAAGGATGAAATAGCAGCACATTTGAAGAGCAGTGATAGGATTGGTCCAAGTCAGCATGGATTTATGAAAGGGAAATCATACTTGACAAATCTTCTGGAATTTTTTGAGGATGTAACTAGTACAGTGGATAAGGGAGAACCAGTGGATGTGGTGTATTTGGACTTTCAAAAGGCTTTTGACAAGGTCCCACGCAGGAGATTGGTGTGCAAAATTAAAGCGCATGGTATTGGGGGTAATGTACTGACGTGGATTGAGAACTGGTTGGCAGACAGGAAGCAGAGAGTTGGGATTAACAGGTCCTTTTCAGAATAGCAGGCAGTGACGAGTGGAGTGCCACAGGACTCAGTGCTGGGACCCCAGCTCTTTACAATATATATTAATGATTTAGATGATGGAATTGAGTGTAATATCTTCAAGTTTGCAGATGACACTAAACTTGGTGGCGGTGTGAGCTGTGAGGAGGACACTAAGAGGCTGCAGGGTGACTTGGACAGGTTAGGCGAGTGGGCAAATACATGGCAGATGTAGTATAATGTGGATAAATGTGAGATTATCCACTTTGGGGGCAAAAACACGAAGGCAGAATATTATTTGAATGGCAGCAGATTAGGAAAAGGGGTGGTGCAGCGAGACCTGGGTGTCATGGTTCATCAGTCATTGAAAGTTGGCATGCAGGTACAGCAGGCGGTGAAGAAGGCAAATGGTATGTTGGCCTTCATAGCTAGCGGATTTGAGTATAGGAGC
The DNA here is from genome assembly GCF_044704955.1 of Pristiophorus japonicus. Lineage (NCBI taxonomy): Eukaryota > Metazoa > Chordata > Chondrichthyes > Pristiophoridae > Pristiophorus > Pristiophorus japonicus. The sequence goes on along the minus strand of NC_091988.1, from coordinate 10,805,777 downwards.
AGGGAGGTCTTACTGCAGTTGTACAGGGCCTTGGTGAGGCCTCACCTGGAATATTGTGTTCAGTTTTGGTCTCCTAATCTGAGGAAGGACGTTCTTCTATTGAGGGAGTGCAGCGAAAGTTCACCAGACTGATTCCAGGGATGGCTGGACTGATATCTGAGGAGAGACTGGATCAACTGGGCCTTTATTCACTGCAGTTTATAAGGATGAGAGGGGATCTCATAGAAACATATAAGATTCTGACTGGTCTGGATAGGCTAGATGCGGGAAGAATGTTCCCGATGTTGGGGAAGTCCAGAACCAGGGGACACAGTCTTAGGATAAGGGGCAGGCCGTTTAGGACTGAGATGAGGAGAAACTTCTTCACTCAGAGAGTTGTTAACCTGTGGAATTCCCTGCCGCAGAGAGTTGTTGATGCCAGTTAATTGGATATATTCAAGAGGGAGTTAGATATGGCCCTTACGGCTAAAGGGATCAAGGGGTATGGAGAGAAAGCAAAGAAGAGGTACTGAAAGAATGATCAGCCATGATCTTATTGAATGGTGGTGCAGGCTCGAAGGGCCGAATGGCCTACTCCTGCACCTATTTTCTATGTTTCTATGTTTCTATGATACCCTTACCTAATAAAAATATGTTGATCGCACTGTTGAAAATTTCAATTGACACAGAATCCATAGCCAATTGAGATTTGATTTCCACTATCATTTGTGTGAAAAAGTGCTTCTTAATTTCATTCCTGAATTGCCCAGCTCTAAAGTGTACCGTTATGGAGGACTTTTAATTTATTTACAAGAGGGTATTTTTGACTAATTGTTTCACTAACTATAAATAGTATTAATGAAAATTATCTTTTCACCGATGTTTTCTTAAAGATGATTGTTTCCGATAAACTATTGTAGCATTCATCCTGTTTCATCTCTAAAGATACATTTAAAAAAGGAATGGAAATGATCTTATAAGCTATTTTTACAATTATGTAGGGTGATTTTGGTATGGACCAGACTTAGGCAAGATGTATGAGACAGCTTCAAAGAGATCAACTCACTATTCAACTTTGCATCAATGTAAAAATTAAAATTAATAATTTTATGCTTCTAAATCTTTTAGTTCCATTGCTGAGCTTTCACACAGGTTGCATTATTTTATTCATTTCAAGCCAAATCACTTACCAAGAAAATGCAAATTAGCAAACAAATGACTAACAAAAATGTAGTATTTTGTTTAACCATTCAACTAGTAAACATTTCATAGGATTACATCGGATATACGGCACAGAAACAGGCCATTCGGCCCAACCAGTCCATACCACGCTTATGCTCCACTCGATCCTCCTCCCATCTTTCCTCATCTAAATCTATCAGCATAACCCTTCTCCCTCATATGCTTGTCTAATCTCCCCTTAAGTGCATCGATACTATTCGCTTCAACCACTCCCTGTGGTTCCACATTCTCACCACTTTCTGGGTAAAGAAGTTTCTTTTGAATTCCCTATTGGATTTTTTGGTGACTATCTTATATTGGTGGCCTCTAATTATGCTCTTCCCCACAAGTGGAAACATTCTCTCTGTATCCACTCGATCAAAACCTTTCATAATTTTAAAGACTTCTATTAGGTCACTCCTCAGCTTTATTTTTTCAAGAGAAGAAAGACCCCACCTGTTCATGCTTTCCTGATATGTATACCCTTACATTTCGGGTATCATCCTTGTAAATCCTCTCTGCATCCTCTCCAGTGCCTCTATATCTTTTTATAATATGGTGACCAGAATTGTACACAGTACTCCAGTGTGGTCTTACCAAGGTTCGATACAAGTTTAGCACAACTTCACTACTTTTCAATTCAATCCCTCTAAAAATAAACCCTAGTGCGTGGTTTGCTTTTTTATGGCCTTGTTAACCTGTGTCGATACACTTAGTGATTGGTGTATTTGTACTCCCAGATCCCTTTGCTCCTCTACCCCACTTAGATTCTTGTTTTCCAAATAATATATGACCTCTCTATTTTTCTTAACAAAATGTAATACCTTACATTTATCTGTGTTGAATTTCATTTGCCAATTATATGCCCATTCTACAAGTTTATAATTTGTCCTCCTGTAATTTGTTACAGTCCTCCTCAGTATTGACTATTCCTCCAATTTGGAGTCAGCCGCAAATTTAGAAATTGTGTTTTTGATTCCATAGTCGAAATCATTAATATAAATTGTGAACAACAGTGGTCCCAGCACTGATCCTTGTGGAACACCACTACCCATCTTCTGCCACTGTGAATAGCTACCCTTTACCCCTACTCTCTGCTTTCTGTCTTAAGTCGGCTAGCGATCTATTCTGCTACTTGTCCCATGACTCCGCATTCCCTGACCTTATCCATTAGTCTATTATGTTGTACCTTATTTAAGGCCTTTTGAAAAGCTAGATAAATTACATCTATTGCATCACCTTGGTCTACTCTCTCTATTACCTATTCCAGAAATTCAATTAGGTTAGTTAAGCAAGACTTTCCCTTTTGAAATCCATGCTGACTATTTATTATTATATTTTTGTTTCTTGATGTTCTTCTATTTTCTCCTTTAGTAGGGATTCCATTATTTTTCCTACCACCAATGTTAAGTTGACTGGCCTATAGTTCCCTGGACATGTTCTATCTCCCTTCTTAAATAGAGGTATTAAATATCCATTAGTCCTCTGGCACTACACCTTTTTCTAAAGAATTTAAAGAATTCCTAAATATGTGTAATAAAGCTTCTGCTATTTCTTCCCAAGCTTCTTTTAAAATACGCGGATGTAATCCATCCGGACCAGGGGTTTTATCCTCTTTGAGTTTCATTAGCTTATTTAGTATATGTCCTCATTTTACTTTAAATGCAGTTAATTCATTACTAATCTCATCATTCGAAATCATCTCCACTTGTTCTATCTCCCTGGTATATACTGAACCAAAGTAATTATTTAACATCTCTGCCATCTCTTTATTGCTGCCTGTGGTATTAGCCTCGCCATCCCTTAGTAGCTCTATTCCCATCCTCTTTGCCTTCCTAATTGTTTTTTTGACTTCTCTCCGAATCCCTTCATATTCTCCCTTTTCATGCTCTCCCCTGCTGTCCATGTATGCCATGTTAATGTATGCCTCTTTCCTTACCTTGAATGTTTCCCTTATAGCTTTATTCATCCATGGTGTGTCATTAGTGTTTAGGTTGTTCTTGTTTATTAATGGAATATATTTTTCTTGGATTCTGTTGAACACCATTTTAAATGTTTCCTATTGCTGTTCTATATCATGGTTTGCCAATATTGTTGTCCATTTTATTTTCCCATTCTCAGCCCCTCAAAATCAGCTTTTCTGCAATCTATTAACATGGTCTTTGTCATACCTATGTCTTTCTCAATTATTATCTTAAGGCATATTATATTATGATCACTATTACTTACATGTTCCCCTACTTTTACTTCTCTTATCTGCTCTGGTTCATTCCTCATGACTAGATCTAATAGCGAATCCTTCCTTGTTGGGATTTTTACATATTGGGTTAGAAAGGAGTCCTGTACATATTGTAGGAACTCCATTCCTTTATCCCCTTTACCTGCCTCTTCTGTCCAATTGATATCTGGGTAGTTAAAATCTCCCGTGATTATTATTCCATAATTTTTACTCATTTCCCTAATTTGATTGTACATTTCTTCCTCCACTTCCCTTCCACTATTAGGTGGTCTGTAAACTACTCCATTAGTGTGATTAATTCTTTATTATCTTTTATCTCTGTCCACATGAATTCTATTTCTGTCTTGCTGATAGCTGCGTCACTTTTTTCTTCTGCCATTATGCTATCCTAAATAAGTATAACTATTCCTCCTCCCCCTTTCCCCTTTCTATTTTTTCTAAATATGTTATACCCCGCAATGTGTAATTCCAAGTCCTGATTTTTCTGCAGCCATGTCTCAGTAATCCCTACTATATCTGGTTCCTCGCAACGCATGATTGCCTCCAGCTCCCCTGTTTATGACTGACACTGTGTGCATTGCTGTATGGACAGATTCGTTCAGTTTTAATAGGGGTCCCACTTACTTTATCTTCAATCTTCTTTTTAATCTCCTGTTGTATAACTCTATTTATTCTCTGGCCATCAATGGGCATTTCATTTGTTCTTAGTGATAAGCTTTAATGGTAATTCTTTGGGTGAAATTTTCTTCCAAATAGCTGATGATACAAAGATGGACAAAGGAAATGTTTCAAGGACACCCTCAAAGGCTCCTTCATAAAATGCAACATCCCCCACCGACACCTGGGAATCCCTGGCCAAAGACCACCCTAAGTGGAGGAAGTGCATCCGGGAGAACGCTGAGCACCTCGAGCCTCATCGCCGAGAACATGCAGAGACCAAGCGCAGGCAGCGGAAGGAACGTACGGCAAACCAGTCCCACCCATCCTTTCCCTCAATGACTGTCTGTCCCACCTGTGACAGAGACTGTAATTCCCGTATTGGACTGTTCAGTCACCTAAGAACTCATTTTTAAGAGTGGAAGCAAGTATTGCTTGATTTTGAGGGTCTGCCTATGATAAGAACATAAGAAATAAGAGCAGGAGTAGACCATTTTGCTCCTTGGGCCTGCTCCTGCATTCAATAAGATCATGGCTGATCTGATCTTGACTTCAACTGCACTTTCCTGCCCGCTCCCCATAACCCTTGACTCTATCATTCAAAAATCTGTCTCTCGCCACCTTAAATATATTCAATGCCCCAGCCTCCACAGCTTTCTGGGGCAGAGAATTCCAAAGCTTCATGACCTTCTGAGAGAAGAAATTCCTCCTCATCTCCGTTTTAAATGGATGACCCCTTATTCTGAAACCATGCCACCTAGTTCTAGATTCCCCCACGAGGAGAAAAGTCCTCTCAGTATCTACCTTGTCGAGCCCCTTCAAAACAGTTAACTATTGCAGCTTATCAGTGTAAGTGGTTTTGCCCATGGTGATTGCGAATCACTCTTCTTACACCAGTTCTAGACACCGGAATTATAGTCGTGAACAGTAATATACAGTCATTGACTGACCTTTTCAGACTCAACTGTCACAATGCTTTTATTCAAGTTAAAGCCCAAACCTGCACCCAGTAAAAACTCACTCTGTTAGTATAAAACAAACAAACACAGTACAACACACAGTCTGGCCCATCTAAACAGGCCCCTAACGCGAAGTACCTACGTCTAAAACACCCCTGCTCGGATTCAAAAGTACCACCGAATCTGTCCAACAGAATTGTGCATACACATAAGATCCTTGCAAAAACCTTCCCACTAAAACCCCTAAAGCTTGGTTGGGACACACGACACCCTTTCACACTATGCGGTGGTCTTAAAGATGCATGGGCTGGGATAAATGATGATGATGATGGTGATGATGATGATGGGTGGGAAAGCAAGTTGTGAGGAGGACACAAAGAATCTGCAAATGGATAAAGACAGACTAAGTGAGTGGGCAAAAATTTGGCAGATGGAGTATAATGTGGGAAAATGTGAGGTTATCCACTTCAGCAGGAAAAAAAAAAGCAAATTATTATTTAAATGGAGTGAGATTACAAAGTGCTGCAGTACAAAAGGGACCTGTGGGTCCTTGTGCATGAAACACAAAAAGTTAGTATGCAGGGACAGCAAGTAATCAGGAAGGCAAATGGAATGTTGACCTTTATTGCAAGGGGAATAGAGTATAAAAGTAGGGAAGTCCTGCTACAACTGTACAGGGTATTGGTGAGACCACACCTAGAGTACTGGGTACAGTTTTGGTCTCCTTATTTAAGGAGGGATATACTTGCATTGGAGGCAGTTCAGAGAAGGCTCACTAGGTTGATTCCTGAGATGAAGGAGTTACATAAGAACATAAGAACATAAGAATTAGGAACAGGAGTAGGCCATCTAGCCCCTCGAGCCTGCTCTGCCATTCAACAAGATCATGGCTGATCTGGCCGTGGACTCAGCTCCACTTACCCGCCCGCTCCCCGTAACCATTAATTCCCTTATTGGTTAAAAATCTATCTATCTGTGATTTGAATACATTCAATGAGCTTGCCTCAACTGCTTCCTTGGGCAGAGAATTCCACAGATTCACAATCCTCTGGGAGAAGAAATTCCTTCTCAACTCGGTTTTAAATTAGCTCCCCCATATTTTGAGGCTGTGTCCCCTAGTTCTAGTCTCCCCGACCAGTGGAAACAACCTCTCTGCCTCTATCTTGTCTATCACTTTCATGATTTTAAATGTTTCTATAAGATCACCCCTCATCCTTCTGAACTCCAACGAGTAAAGACCCAGTCTACTCAATCTATCATCATAAGGTAACCCTCTCATCTCCGGAATCAGCCGAGTGAATCGTCTCTGTACCCCTTCCAAAGCTAGTATATCCTTCCTTAAGTAAGGTGACCAAAACTGCACGCAGTACTCCAGGTGCGGCCTCATCAATACCCTATACAGTTGCAGCAGGACCTCCCTGCTTTTGTACTCCATCCTTCTCGCAATGAAGGCCAACACTCCATTCGCCTTCCTGATTACCTGTTGCACCTGCAAAATAACTTTTTGGGATTCATGCACAAGGACCCCAGGTCCCTCTGCACCGCAGCATGTTGTAATTTCTCCCCATTCAAATAATATTCCCTTTTACTGTGTTTTTTTTCCAAGGTGGATGACCTCACATTTTCCGACATGGTATTCCATCTGCCAAACCTTAGCCCTTTCGCTTAACCTATCTAAATCTCTTTTCAGCCTCTCTGTGTCCTCTACACAACCCGCTTTCCCACTAATCTTTGTGTCATCTGCAAATTTTCTTACACTACACTCTGTCCCCTCTTCCAGGTCATCTATGTATATAGTAAACAGTTGTGGTCCCAGCACCGATCCCTGTGGCACACCACTAACCATCGATTTCCAACCCGAAAAGGACCCATTTATCCCGACTCTCTGCTTTCTGTTAGCCAGCCAATTCTCTATCCATGCTAATACATTTCCTCTGCCTCCGCGTACCTTTATCTTCTGCAGTAACCTTTTGTGTGGCACCTTATCGAATGCCTTTTGGAAATCTAAATACACCACATCCATCGGTACACCTCTATCGACCAAGCTCGTTATATCCTCAAAGAATTCCAGTAAATTAGTTAAACATGATTTCCCCTTCATGAATCCATGTTGCATCTGCTTGATTGCACTATTCCTATCTAGATGTCCCGCTATTTCTTCCTTAATGATAGCTTCAAGCATTTTCACCACTACAGATGTTAAACTAACCGGCCAATAGTTACCTGCCTTTTGTCTGCCCCCTTTTTTAAACAGAGGCGTTACATTAGCTGCTTTCCAATCCGCTGGTACCTCCCCAGAGTCCAGAGTCATAAGTTGACTTATGAAGAAAGGTTTTGCAGGTTGGGCCGACACTCATTGGAGTTTAGAAGAAGGAGAGGTGATCTTATTGAAACATATAAGATACTGAGAGGTCTCGACAGGGTAGATGCAGAGAGGACGTTTCCACTCGTGAGGGAATCTAGAACTAGGGGCATAGTTTCAGAATAAGGGGCGCCCATTTAGGACTGAGATGAGGAGAAATTTCTTCTCTCAGAGAGTCATAAATCTGTAGAATTCTCTGCCCCAGAGAGTTGTGGAGGCTGGGTCATTGAATATATTTAAGGTGCGGATGGACATATTTTTGACCGATAAGGGAGTGAAGGGTTATGTGGAGCGGGCAGGTAAGTGGAGCTGAGTCCATGATCAGATCAGCCATGATCTTATTGAATGACGGAGCAGGCTCGAGGGGCCGTATGGTCTACTCCTGCTCCTATTTCTTCTGCTCTATTGTTCTTCCCATTCATAGTTAATATGAATAAATTCTGCCCATACTCATGCAAAGTTAAAGCACATGGGATTGGGGGTAGTGTGCTGACATGGATTGAGAACTGGTTGTCAGACAGGAAGCAAAGAGTAGGAGTAAATGGGGACTTTTCAGAATGGCAGGCAGTGACTAGTGGGGTACCGCAAGGTTCTGTGCTGGGGCCCCAGCTGTTTACACTGTACATTAATGATTTAGACGAGGGGATTAAATGTAGTATCTCCAAATTTGCGGATGACACTAAGTTGGGTGGCAGTGTGAGCTGCGAGGAGGATGCTATGAGGCTGCAGAGCGACTTGGATAGGTTAGGTGAGTGGGCAAATGCATGGCAGATGAAGTATAATGTGGATAAATGTGAGGTTATCCACTTTGGTGGTAAAAACAGAGAGACAGACTATTATCTGAATGGTGACAGATTAGGAAAAGGGGAGGTGCAAAGAGACCTGGGTGTCATGGTACATCAGTCATTGAAGGTTGGCATGCAGGTACAGCAGGCGGTTAACAAAGCAAATGGCATGTTGGCCTTCATAGCGAGGGGATTTGAGTACAGGGGCAGGGAGGTGTTGCTACAATTGTACAGGGCCTTGGTGAGGCCACACCTGGAGTATTGTGTACAGTTTTGGTCTCCTAACCTGAGGAAGGACATTCTTGCTGTTGAGGGAGTGCAGCGAAGGTTCACCAGACTGATTCCCGGGATGGCGGAACTGACCTATCAAGAAAGACTGGATCAACTGGGCTTGTATTCACTGGAGTTCAGAAGAATGAGAGGGGACCTCATAGAAACGTTTAAAATTCTGACGGGGTTAGACAGGTTAGATGCAGGAAGAATGTTCCCAATGTTGGGGAAGTCCAGAACCAGGGGACACAGTCTAAGGATAAGGGGGAAGCCATTTAGGACCGAGATGAGGAGGAATTTCTTCACCCAGAGAGTGGTGAACCTGTGGAATTCTCTACCACAGAAAGTTGTTGAGGCCAATTCACTAAATATATTCAAAAAGGAGTTAGATGAAGTCCTTACCACTAGGGGAATCAAGGGGTATGGTGAGAAAACAGGAATGGGGTACTGAAGTTGCATGTTCAGCCATGAACTCATTGAATGGCGGTGTAGGCTAGAATGGCCGAATGGCCTACTCCTGCACCTATTTTCTATGTTTCTGTTTCTATACCTACAAACTAGGAACAAAGTTGATTGTTACGAGATTTCTTTAAATTTAACATTAGGGTTGTTTTTCTAACTAAGCAGAGTAGCTGATGTTTGACAGTTTATTGCAATATGGTGTCATCTTTCATTTCGGATGTGACTGAGTATCATGGATTATTAACTAGATTATTTGTGGCTGACGTGCTCTTGCATCTGCCCCTTGTGGAGGTGGTTAATGCACAACAGTCAAGATCCTTAACCCTCAAATGTCGTTGTGGGTTGAGCAGATCCGATTCATTAATTGGACAGTTGGAAAGATTGTCACAGTCAATTGCGTAAGCATGATGAAAACTCTGTATGATATAGGTCAAGACAGACTGTGGTAATATATACAGACCAGCAAATTGTGTTCATAAATCCTTCAGAAACATAAATTAGTGGCCAGTAATGATATTCCTCATGCTCTCAGCAAGCATCAAGGGTAGTTCAAAAAGAAAGGGACAAAGAGATCAATTTAGAGTGGATTGAATGATGCCTGAATTCCACCGATTTCATGCTGCTGCTTGTTAGCAAATACATGTCTTGTCTTCTTTTTATAGCCCCGACCTGCGGAGCTGGAACACACCACTTCAGCTTCCAGCGCGAGCAGACACAAATGTGTGACGGCTTCGAGGCGGGTGACTGGGTGAGGTCATCAGGACCCAGGTCGCTGTTTGGAGCGTGGGCAGGAACATCGGCGGGGCCCTGGCACAGCAGAGGAGCGGGAAGGTCGCGGCGGACTTGCGATGAGTGATCGGGGCGGAGGAGTAATGAGGGATCGTGGCTGAGATTTGGTGGGTGATCGTGACGGAGGTTCGCCGAATGTTTGGAGTGGAGGTGCGCCAGGAGATCGTGGTGGAGGTGCGGCGAGTGTTTTTGAGGCGGAGGAGCAGTGAGGGATCATGGCGGAGGTGCGGCGAATGAGGGTATGGGGCCCAGAAGAGGCGAGGGCCCCAGGGGCAGCACGGGCCCAGCCCACACTGCGATATGTGTGCGCACTAGGTCCGTGCAGCAGAGCAAGTCTCCAGTCGTCCTGGTTCAACCCTTGCCACTGGATAAAGGCCTCGCTCTGTCAAGCCCGTGTGGTGGCTGATGGGCAACGGCCACCACACGTTAAAAAAATCCACGCACAGGCATCTTCCACCCCCTCAATTGGAGTTCAGGACTGGAACATCGGGTCCTTCATTGAAACATCTGTGAACTCTTGTGGAAGCAAGTCACCCTCGTTTGAGGGACCCCCTATGATGATGATGTCCTGTTTTCATATGTTAAAAGGCCTAGTCATTATTCTCATTCAAATTAAACTGCTCTTTAAACACTGTCTCACCTCTTTAACAAGTACTCGGTTATATCGTAGAGTATTTTCAAAACATGTTGTTGGCCCCGTCTGCCCTCTCAAGTGGACGCAAAAAAATCCCTTCGCACTATTCAAACAGTAGGTGAGCTCTCCTGGCACCCTGGACAACATGTATTCCTCAACAAAAGCATTAAAACAGATTATCTGATTATTTATCTCACTGCTGTTATTGGGGCCTTGCTGTGCACAGTATTGGCTGTCTCATTTCTTTATATTAAAACAGTCACTACACTTCAATAGAACTTCAATTCCTGAAATCGTGGAAAGTACTATATAAATGCAAGTACTTTTCTAGTCTTCTTTCTTTGTCGAACTTCTTCTTCTTCTTAGGCAGCCCCTCGGAGTCGAGGATGACTTGCTTCCACACTAAAAGTGAGTCCTCAGGTGGCTGATAAGTCCGATGCAGGACCTACATTCTCTGTCACAGGTGGGGCAGTCGGTGGTTGGAGGGACGGGTGGGTAGGGTGCTTGGGTTGCCGTGTGCTCCTTCTGCTGTTTGATATTGGCCTCCGCATGCTCCCGGTGAAGAGACTCAAGGTGTCCGGTGCCTTCCTGGATGCTTCTCCTCCGCTTTGAGTGGTCTTAGGCCAGGGACTCCCAGGTGTCGGTGGGGATGTTGCATTTTTTCAAGGAGGCTTTGAGGGTGTTCTTGAAGCGTTTCCTCTGCCCACCTGGGGCTCGCTTGCCGTGACGAAGCTCCGAGTAGAGCGCACGTTTTGGGCGTCTCGTGTTGGTCATGCAGACGATGTGGCCCGTTGATCGGAGCTGATCGAGTGTGGTCAATGCGTCGATGCTGGGGATGTTGGCCTGGGCAAGGACACTGACGTTGATGCGCCTATCCTGCCAATGAATTTGCAGAATCTTGCAGAGGCAGCACTGGTGGTACTTCTCCAGTGCTAGGAGGTGCCTGCTGTACATAGTCCATGTCTCTGAAGCATATAGGAGGGCAGGTATCAATACTGCTCTGTAGACCATGAGCTTGGTGCCGGGTTTGAGGTCCTGGTCTTCAAACACTCTCTTCCTCAGGCGACCGAAGGCTGCACTGGCCCACTGAAGGTGGTGTTGGACTTCTTCATCAACATCTGCCCTTGTTGACAGTAGGCTCCCGAGGTATGGAAAATGGTCCACGTTGTCCAGGGCCTCTTCATGGATTTTGATAAATGGGGGGCAGTACTGTGTGGCGGGAGCAGGTTGGTAGAGGATCTTTGTCTTACGGATGTTTAGTTTAAGGCCCATGCTCTCGTACACTTCTGTGAAGGTGTTGATGATGGTTTGGAGTTCAGCCTCCGAGTGTGCACAGATGCAAGCATTGTTTTCAAACTGTAATTCAATGACAGAGGGTGGGATGGCCTTAGATCTGGGCTGGAGGCAGCGGACAGTTGAACAGATTCCCGTTTGTTCAGTAGATTAGCTCCACTCCAGCGGGGAGCTTATTGAGGGCAAGATGGAGCATTGCAGCAAGGAAGATCAAGAAGAGCATTGGTGCAATGACACAGCCTTGCTTGACACCGGTCCATCCATGTATTGAGTCTGTGATGGATCCATTGGCCAGGATCTCGGCTTGCATGTCATCATGAAGCAGGCGGAGAATGGTGCCAAACCTTTGAGAGCAGCCGAATTTGAGGAGGACACTCCATAATCCCTCATGGTTGAGTGATAAAGACCTTTGTGAGGTCAAAAAAACATAGAAACATAGAAAATAGGTGCAGGAGTAGGCCATTCGGCCCTTCGAGCCTGCACCACCAATCAATAAGATCATGGCTGATCATTCACCTCAGTACCCCTTTCCTGCGTACTCTCCATACCCCTTGATCCATTTAGCCGTAAGGGCCACATCTAACTCGCTCTTGAATATATCCAACGAACTGACTTCAAGAACTCTCTGTGGTAGAGAATTCCACAGGTTAACAACTCTCTGAGTGAAGAAGTTTCTCCTCATCTCGGTCCTAAATGGCTTACCCCTTATCCTTAGACTGTGTCCCCTGGTTCTGGACTTCCCCAAAATCGGGAACATTCTTCCTGCATCTAACCTGTCCAGTCCCGTCAGAATTTTATATGTTTCTATGAGATCCCCTCATCCTTCTAAACTCCAGTGAAAAAGGCCCAGTCGATCCAGTCTCTCCTCATATGTCAGTCCTGCCATCCCGGGAATCAGTCTGGTGAACGTTTGCTGCACTCCCTCAATAGCAAGAATGTCCTTCCTCAGATTCGGAGACCAAAACTGAACACAATATTCCAGGTGAGGCCTCACCAAGGCCCTGTGCAACTGCAGTAAGACCTCCCTGCTCCTAAACTCAAATCCCCTAGCTATGAAGGCCAACATACCATTTGCCTTCTTCACCGCCTGCTGTACCTGCATGCCAACCTTCAAGGACTGATGTACCATGACACCCAGGTCTCGCTGCATCTCCCCTTTTCCTAATCTGCCGCCATTCAGATAATATTCTGCCTTCATGTTTTTGCCCTCAAAGTGGATAACCTCACATTTATCCACATTATACTGCATCTGCCAAGCATTTGCCCACTCACCTAACCTGTCCAAGTCACCCTGCAGCCTCTTAGCATCCTCCTCACAGCTCACACTGCCACCCAGCTTAGTGTCATCTGCAAACTTGGAGATATTACACTCATTCCTTCATCTAAATCATTGATGTATATTGTAAATAGCTGGGGTTCCAGCACTGAGCCCTGCGGCACCCCACTAGTTACTGCCTACCATTCTGAAAAGGACCCGTTTATCCCAATTCTCTGCTTCCTATCTGCCAACCAGTTCTCTATCCACGTCAGTACATTACCCCCAATACCATGTGCTTTAATTTAGATGGCCATGTAGAGAGGTTGGTGCTGCTCCCTGCATTTCTCTTGTATCTGCCGTGCGGTGAAGATCATGTCCATTGTACCCCTTAGTGGGCGGAATCCGCATTCTGATTCTGGGAGGAGTTCTTCAGCCACAGGGAGAAGGTGATTGAGGAGGAATTTTGTGATGACTCCCCCTGGAAGACTGCAGGGAAACTCCTCTGTAATTTCCTCAATCGGACTTGTCACCTTTCTTGAAGATGATCACAATTACAGCGTCTCTGAGATCCCCTGGCATGCTCTCCTTCTTCCAAATAAGAGAGATGAGTTCATGTATTCGCACCAATAGTGCATCTCCGCCATGTTTTAATGCTTCAGCGGGATTCCATCTGCTCCTGAGGCCTTGTTCTTCTTCAGTTGTCGGATGGTCTTTTCAACCTCATGCTGGGTTGAGGTTGTGCCAAGGTGGGAGCGGGTAGCATGCTGCGGGATGGGGTCGAGGACACTCGCATCGAAGACAGAATCTCGGTTAAGGAGATCTTCGAAGTGCTCCTTCCAGCGGGCACTGACTGCCTCTCTGTCCTTGATGAGTGCATCTCAGTTCTTGGCCCGTAGTAGGATAGGGCTTTGGTGCTTGGGCCGTAGGTGGTCTTGACTGTGCTGAAAAATCCTTGCACATCGTGATTGTCGGCCAGTTGTTGGATCTCCTGCACTCTCTCAACCCGCCATCTTTTCTTTAGGTCGTGAGTTTTCTGTTGGACGTCGGCCTTCAGATGTCTGTAGAGCTGTTTTTCTGCTCTCGAGTTGTTTTGCTGTTTCCAGTTCAAGAATGCCTTGCGCTTGTGGCTTATTAGCTCTTGAATTTCCTGCTCGTTCTCGTCGAACCAGTCTTGGTGCTTCCTGGTCGAGTGACTGAGCGTCTCTTCACAGGTGCTAATTATGGACTATTATGGGATTATGGAATATGATTATTATCAACATTGCCATCCTAAACGAAACCCAGTGGGCAGGGGAAGGCCAGCTCATGGAACAAGGTGGAGGTTACAACTTCTTCTGGAAAGGCAAACCAGATAAAGAATGCCGCCTCTACGGAATCGATTTCGCCATCGAGAACGAGCTGGTCGACCGCCTCAGAGACTCCCCCTGCGGGATTAGCAAACGTCTCATGGCTCTCCGGCTCACACTATTCCGGAACCAGTGCGCCACAGTTATCAGTGCTTACGCCCCAACACTCGATGCAACAGATGAGGCCAAAGAGGGATTTTACTCCAGCCTTGAACAACCCCTGTCCCTATGGATGACAAACTGATCCTCCTTGGTGACTTCAACGCCAGAATCAGTAAGGACACTGACCTCTAGGGAGGCGTGATTGGCAGAGAGTGGGTTGGGAAAACCAACTCCAGCGGTACTCTGCTCCTGACAAAATGCTTAGAGCATGAACATGTCATCATCGACACCTTGTTCCGCCAGAGGGACAATTACAAGGCATCGTGGCAACACACTCGCTCCAAACACTGGCACCTGCTCGATTACGTCATCGTCCGAGCCAGGGATCGCAAGGATGTGCGTATCACCCGCGCCATGACAGGAGCTGATGACTGCTGGATGGACCACCGCCTAATCCGTTCATCATCAACATTAATATAGTCCCAAAGCGGAGGAGGCAGCGGAAGCAGTGTCGCAAAAAAATCAACGTCGAGGCACTCAAAGACCCAGCTAAGAGAGCCCTATACAGACAATACCTCACTGCCAACCTGGCGACCCTCGATGACCCCGAGATGCAGAATGCCCACAGCGCTTGGTCTGCCCTCCAGGCCACCATAGCCAGTGCCTGCGAAGAGACACTCGGTCACTCAACCAGAAAACACCAGGACTGGTTTGATGAAAATGATCAAGAGATCCAAGAGCTAATAAATCGCAAGCACAGGGCATTTCTGAACCTAGAGCAACAACCCAACACGGGAGCAGCAAAGCAGCTTTACAGACGGCTTATGGCCGAGGTCCAACAAAAAACTTGTGACCTAAAGAATAGATGGTGGGTGGAGAAAGCACAGGAGATTCAGCAGCTGGCCGACAGCCATGCTGTGCGAGGATTCTTCATCGCAGTCAAGGCCACCTATGACCCAAGCACCCAAGGCCCCACCCCACTGCTGGCCAAGAACGGGGAGACACTCATCAAGAACGCCGAGGCAGTCAAGGTCCGCTGGAAGGAGCACTTCGAAGATCTCCTTAGTCAAGACTCTGCCTTTGACACGAGTGTCCTCGACTTCATCCCAGTATGCTATCCACCACCACCTCAGTAAGACCCCAGCCCTGAACGGAGGTAGAAAAGGCCATCTGTCAGCTCAAGAACAACAAGGCTATGGGAGCGGATGAAATCCCCACTGAGGCACTATAGTATGGCGGAGAGGCACTATTGGCATGAATGCATGACCTCATCTCTCTCATCTGGAAAGAGGAGAGCATGCCGGGAGATCTCAGAGATGCAGTAATCGTGACCAGCTTTAAAAAAAGAGGACAAGTCCAATTGCAGCAACTACAGAGGAATCTCCCTGTTATCAGCCACTGGGAAGGTCATCGCTAGAATCCTCCTCAACCATCTTCTCCCTGCGGCTGAGGAGCTCCTCCCGGAGTCACAGTGCGGATTCCGTCCACTACGGGGCACAACGGACATTATTTTTATGGCACAACAACTGCGAGAGAAATGCAGGGAACAACACCAACCCTTGTACATGGCCTTCTTTGACTTCACAAAGGCCTTTGACACTGCTAACTGCGAGGGTCTATGGAGCGTCCTCCTCCGTTTCAGCTGCCCCCAAAAGTTTGTCGCCATCCTCCGCCTGCTCCACGACGACATACAAGCCGTGATCCTGACCAATGGATCCACCACAGACCCAACTTGCGTCCGGACCGGGGTCAAACAGGGCTGCGTCATTGCGCCAACCCTCTTCTCGATCTTCCTTGATGCAATGCTCCACTTCACACTCAACAAGCTCCCCGCTGGAGTGGAACTAAACTGTAGAACCAGTGAGAACCTGTTCAACCTTTGTCGTCTCCAGGCCAGATCCAAGACTGTCCCATCCTCTGTCGTCGAGCTACAGTAGCGGACAATGCCTGCGTCTGCGCACATTCAGAGGCTGAACCCCAAGTTGATGTGGAATATGACAATGACACTCAACACAGGCCTGTTGTGGAGAAAAGAATTGTTTAATTGCTTGATCAAGGGAGACACGGTCTACACCAGTTCCTTAACTGCATTCCTTCCCAACCGTTCTCGTCTAATACTTCAGGAATTGCTTCTTTTATACAGAATTCTTTGCAAATCATCATTTACATTATCATTGGTCAATCTTTCTACCGCGTGACAATTTTTTTCACTTTGTTACGCATTGTTCAATTTAAATTTTGCTAATTGTTTCATATCCTCCTTGGGTATGAACATATGTATCCTGCAACCTGCCTCTTGCCACTAACGGGAATTTATTTCTTAGTTCTGAATAACAACAGGAAGCCGCTTCCTAGGCCTACGACCTTAGCTCTGAATAACAGGAACTGTACCATTGTCCGACAGTTGCACCTGCTAATTCTGCCACATCAGCAAATTGTGTTTTTGCCTTCCTAATCTAAAATGTGTTTAACTCTTTAATTCCCGTTTCACAAGTCATAGTCAACATCTTCACCGAGGCTTATGAAAGCTTGGACCTTACACTAAACATCCGTAAGAGAAAGGTCATCCACCAACCTGACTCCGCCACACAGCACTGCCCCCCAGTCACCAAGGTCCATAGCGTGGCCCTGGACAACGTGGACCATTTCCCATATCTCGGGAGCCTATTATCAGCAAGGGCAGACATCGATGACGAGGTTCAACATCGCCTCCAGTGCGCCAGCGTAGCCTTCCGCCGCCTGAAGAAGAGAGTGTTCGAAGATCAGGCCCTCAAATCTGGCACCAAGCTCATAGTCTACTGGGCTGCAGTGATACCCGCCCTCCTGTATGGCTCAGAGATGTGGATCATATACAGTAGACACCTCAAAGCTCTGGAGAAATACCACCAACGATGGTTCCGCAAGATCGACTAAAATCCCCTGGGAGGACAGACACACTAACGTTAGTGTCCTCGACCAGGCCAACATCCCCAACATCGAAGCACTGACCACACTCGACCAGCCCACATTGTTCGCATGCCTGATACAAGACTCCCAAAGCAAGCGCTCTACTCGGAATTCCTACACGGTAAGTGAGCCTAAGGTGGGCAGAGGAAACGTTTCAAGGACACCCTCAAAGCCTCCTGATAAAATGCAACATCCCCACCGACACCTGGGAGTCCCTGGCCAAAGACCACCCTAAGTGGAGGAAGAGCATCCGGGAGGGCGCTGAGCACCTCGCATCTCATCGGCGAGAGCATGCAGGAACCAAGCGCAGGCAGCGGAAGGAAAGTGCGGTAAACCTGTCCCACCCACCCTTTCCTTCAATGACTGCCTGTCCCACCTGTGACAGAGACTGTAATTCCCGTATTGGACTGTTCAGTCACCTAAGAACTCACTTCTAGAGTGGAAGCAAGTCTTCCTCGATTTCGAGGAACTGCCTATGATTATAATTATGGAGACATTGAGGGCAGACCAGGCGCCGTGGACACTCTGCGTCTCTGGATCCTTGGGAGTCGCCAGGTTGGTAGTGAGGCGCTGGCTGAATAGGGCTTTCTTAGCAGTGGTGGGAAAGAGGTAACATACACATTTGTAAAGATCTCCAGCTCCTGATGGCCTAGTTAACATAGCCATTTCTGGAAACAATGGAGGGGAAAAATGAAAGCAAACCTGGTAAATACCAGCATTCATAAACCATTAAGAATGGCAGAGTATTACACAGGAACAGCAGGCAGTATTAAATTATTCATGTCAAACTTTAACACAATGCTGATACATTACATTTTTCAGTTTATTCCAACACACACAATCAAGAATTTATTGATTCAGATTTGGACACAATTTCTTTTATCAACTTGAGTCCCTCCACATTGAAGAACTAAAACAGGTGGAATAAGATTGGCTCACACCCCCAAGTTCCGGGTTTGCAGTACACAGGGCTCCGAACTGAACATGCACCCAGACGTCTTTCTGTTGGATGATTAGATGAGATCCACCGGGAAATTGCAGAATTAAACATAGCGGAGAGATCGGCAACAGGGATTGAAAGTAGCTCTGCCCAATTCTGGCCAATATGGTCCTTCAATCTCTGAAGTACTATCCATCAACCGGGTTAATACAGGCAGTAAGGGAATGTGGCCCCATGATTGGGAGGGGGGGAGGGGGCTGGATCCATGACAGCATTTTTTCAAGATCGTTTGTCATCCAATAAAAGTTGTGTATTGAGGTAAACTGAACTTTTAAAAACTGTTTAAATAGCACAATAACCAAGGAAGAACGTTCCTCCTTAAACCAATGGCTTCCCTCATCATCATAGGCAGTCCTCCGAAATCGAGGAAGACTTGCTTCCACTCGAAAAGTGAGTTCTCAGGTGACTGAACAGTCCAATACGGGAATTACAGTCTCTGTCGCAGGTGGGACAGATAGTTGTTGAGGGAAAGGGTGGGTGGGGAGTCTGGTTTGCCGCACCCTCCTTCCGCTGTCTGCGCTTGCTTCCTGCATGCTCTCGGCAACTTACTAATGAGGTAAAGCCACAGTTTTAATTTTAGGAAACACCTTTACTAAAAATATTCAATAGGCGTACACGAAGTTCATTCATGATATATTGCTGTTCATACAATGGGTATAAATACATGCATTACGCAGAGTTATTGTTATAGCTGTATGCAATTAGAGAACATTAACCATTGTGAGGACTTCCCACTCATACAACTAACAGGGAGACTGCCATCATGAGGGTTCGAGAGCGGTTTTAAATGGCAATCCTGCTCACACCTTTGATATTTGGGCTGCAAGCATTCCCTTGAAAGCAATCATATTCAAGTGGCATTTCAACCATAGGCCATCATCTTGAGTCAGTGTACAAAATTGAACAGGTCAGATACTTTAATGCTATACTTTCAATAATTCAAAACCAGTTCCTTTGCATTCATGCAATTAACAGCATCACAGATGTACAATGTTACTTTAAACCCATTTTCCCCATCCTTTCATTGGAATATTGCCAAAGAGAACATTTGGTCTCAGTGGTTGCTTGGCAACAAGTTGCAAACCCAGCTTAATTCAGTCATACTGACTGCTTCAACCACGGTTTCTGCTCACTTCTATTTAATTAACATTCATAATCCTTACAGTTTACTATTTGCTGCTATAATTAGCTCACACTCTGACTTGAAGTTACCATAGATACATAATCAAAAGATTTATTGTACTGCATTCCCATCTACACTTTCATGAACAGTCATTTTTAATAAAGTATTGGTTCTTGTATCTAATTGCTGTGCTCCATATTAATTGAACATATTTTCCAGTTGCTGTCTGTTTGTGTTAGGATTTCTGAGCTATTAGTATTCCTGAGCAACTACAGCCAGCATAGCTGGGCTTTAATAATTAATAGCTGGAAGAGTGAGAGAAAGGTACCCACCCAGTGGATTTATCTGGAAAGGTTCTCTGTCAAGGTACTACCTCATAAAGACAAGAAAAGTGCAGGTGGTCACTAAGATCAGTTTTCTTTATTTCTGTACATTGATTTTAAATAAAATTTGTATACTGCAAATTTTTGCCGCTATTCGGTGTATATATATTTAAAGAGGAGCATACCAATGCAAAAGTCTGAATTGTTTTTATTCCAGTATTAAGTAAAAAAAATACATTAAGATGCTGCTTGTTTTGTGAATAAAACATATAGAAATTTTCCATTGAATAAATCATTTCTAGTTCCATTATTTATTTATAGGAAGACAAGTTAGTGGCAAACACTTGGCTCAGCTATAGATTTTTCATAATAAATGAAATGTTCCACTCCCAGTGAAAGTCTCACAAATATCTGAATCACAGCCTCAACTAATATTCAAAGCTTTTGCTAGTGCAACTTTCAGAATCGCTGCTCATTGAACCGTTAAATCTTTCTATGTCTATCTTGTTCACTGAAGCAAAAAGTGACAATCTTCCAAACAAATCAATAAAGATGAATAAAATAGACATAATTTCAAAGTAATTCTGTTGAAAACAATACGACATTGTGTCACAAGTAATAGCACATCATGTCACTCTTCAACTATGAGATCACAGTGAGAATTTCTCAGAGAATAGGTTAAATTTTGTCCATTTTAGGAATGTGAGGGATGAAGTTCATGTAACATAGAACAATTTGTTATAATTTTTTTTAAATCTTCCCTTTTCTCCCTCCTAGCTTCAAGCCACCAACTCTTACTAGGGCACATTTTTCATGCACGCTTCTAGATGGCGAATAGTGGTTAGCTATTCAAACATGCTAGATACCACATTCAAGCCTAAAAGGGGATGGAGTATAAAAGCAGGGAAGTCTTGTTACAGCTGTACATGGTATTGGTGAGGCCGCAGCTGGAATACTGCGTGCAATTTTGGTTGCCATATTTACAAAAGGATATACTTGCTTTGGAGGCAGTTCAGAGAAGGTTCACTCGGTTGATTCCGGAGATGAGGGGGTTGACTTATGAGGAAAGGTTGAGTAGGTTGGGCCTCTACTCATTGGAATTTAGAAGAATGAGAGGTGATCACGAAATGTATAAGTTTCTGAGAGGGCTTGACAAGGTGGCTGCAGAGAGGATGTTTCCATTGGGGGGGGGGGGAGACTAGAACTAGAGGGCATGATCTTAGAATAATCGACCGCCCATTTAAAACAGAGATGAGGAGAAATTTCTTCTCTCAGAGGGTTGTGAATCTGTGGAATTCGCTGCCTCAGAGAGCTGTGGAAGCTGGGACATTGAATAAATTTAAGAAACAGACAGTTTCTTAAACGATAAGGGAATAAGGGGTTATGGGGAGCAGGCGGGAAAGTGGGGCTGAGTCCATGATCGGATCAGCCATGATCTTATTGAATGGCGGAGCAGGCTCGAGGGGCCGTATGGCCTACTCCTGTTTCTATTTCTTATGTTCTTATGTTCTTATGTTCCAATTGACATCCACATAGATTGCAGCAAGAAAAGTAGCATTGGATAGCCATTAGATGTGACAACCCTGGACTGTCAGCCCTATCTCCAGCCCATGAGTTCTGAGGCCAATCTCAACTATCATCCTGGCTGAAAGCAGCTTACTTGATAATAATCTATGGGTCCCTTTTTAATCTGTATATTGCGGTTATACACTGGGAAATACCTTTACCACATTACTGTTAACAGATACTATTGTTTCATTTAGCAAAGAAGAAGGTATACATTTAATTCAGCCCTTCAATCATAGAATTCGCTGCCTCAGAGAGCTGTGGAAGCTGTGACATTGAATAAATTTAAGTCAGAAATAGACAGTTTCTTAAACGATAAGGGGATAAGGGGTTATGGGGAGTGGGTGGGGAAGTGGACCTGAGTCTATGATTGGATCAGCCATGATCGTATTAAATGGCGGAGCAGGCTCGAGGGGCCGTATGGCCTACTCCTGCTCCTATTTCTTATGTTCTTATGTTCTTATCTAAACTAGTTGATTGAAAATCTTCAAGAAGTGCAGTATATATTTTTATAGTCTACTAAAAATTATAAATCTTCTCATCATAAACGACAACAACAAAATGTTTTTGTGCTCAACTGTTTTATAAGTTGACTGCATCTCTATCTCAGTCAAGACTATGGTTGAATATTTCCTGTTTAACTCATGCTACCAAAATAATAAAAACCAATACAATTGAGAAACTAAAAAAGATAGATTTTTTTTGCAAACTTTTTATTGAACATTATCAAGGAGTTTATTTAGCTTTAAAGGATCATCATTAAAGGAACGGCAGCCAAGTCCATGTCACCGTGGGTGGCTCTGCTGCTCAGGGGGGCAGGAAAAAGTGTGGGAGAGCTATAGTGGTAGGGATTCTATTGTAAGGGGAATAGATAGGCGTTTATGCAGCCGCAGCCGAGACTCCAGGATGGTATGTTGCCTCCCTGGTGCAAGGATCAAGGATGTCTCGGAGTAGCTACAACACATTCTGGAGGGGGAAGATGAATAGCCAGTTGTCGTGGTACATATAGGTACCAACGATAGAGGTAAAAAACGGGATGAGGTTCTACAAGCTGAATTTAGGGAACTAGGAGTTAAACTAAAAAGTAGGACTTCAAAGGTAGTAATCTCAGGATTGCTACCTGTGTCATGTGCTAGTCAGAGCAGGAATCGCAGGATAGCTCAGATGAATACGTGGCTTGAGGAGTGGTGCAGAAGGGAGGGATTCAAATTCCTGGGACATTGGAAACGGTTCTGGGGGAGGTGGGACCAGTACAAACCAGACGGTCTGCACCTGGGCAGGACCGGAACCGATGTCCTCGGGAGAGTGTTTGCTAGTGCTGTTGGGGAGGGTTTAAACTAATATGGCAGGGGGATGGGAACCTATGCAGGGAGACAGAGGGAAGTAAAAAGGGAGCAGAAGCAAAAGGTAGGAAGGAGAAAAGCAAAAGTGGAGGGCAGAGAAATTCAGGGCAAAAATCAAAAAGGGCCACATTGCAACATAATTCTAAAAAGACAAAGAGTGCTAAAAAAACAAGCCTAAAATTTCTGAGTCTCAATGCGAGGAGCTTTCGTAATAAGGTAGATGAATTGACTGCGCAGATAGCTGTTAACGGATATGATGTAATTGGGATTACGAAAACATAGCTCCAGGGTAACCAAGGCTGGGAACTCAACATCCAGGGGTATTCAATATTCAAGAAGGACAGACAGGAAGGAAAAGGAGGTGGGGTAGCGTTACTGGCTAAAGAGGAGATTAACGCAATAGTAAGGAAGGACATTAGCGTGGATGATGTGGAATCTATATGGGTAGAGCTGCAAAACAACAAAAGGCAGAAAATGTTAGTGGGAGTTGTGTACAGACGAACAACCAGTAGTAGGGAGGTTGGGGATGGCATCAAACAGGAAATTAGGGACGCGTGCAATAAGGGTATAGCAGTTATCATGGGTGACTTTAATCTACATATTGATTGGGCTAACCAAACTGGGAGCAATACTGTGGAGGAGGATTTCCTGAAGTGTATAAAGGATGGTTTTCGAGACCAATATGTCGAGGAACCAACTCGAGAGGAGGCCGTCCTAGACTGGGTCTTGTGTAACGAGAGGGGATTAATTAGCAATCTGGTCGTGCCGGGCCCCTTGGGGAAGAGTGACCATAATATGGCAGAATTCTTCATTAAGATGGAGAGTGACACAGTTAATTCAGAGACGAGGGTCCTGAACTTAAAGAAAGGAAACTTCGATGGTATGAGACGTGAATTGGCTAGGATAGACTGGAGAATGATACTTAAAGGGTTGACGGTGGATAGGCAGTATTTAAATATCACATGGATGAACTTCAACAATTGTACATCCCTGTGCGGTGTAAAAATAAAAAAGGGAAGGTGGGTCAACCGTGGCTAACAAGGGAAATTAGGGAAAGTGTTAAATCCAAGGAAAAGGCATATAAATTGGCGAGAAAAAGCAGCAAACCTGAGGACTAGGAGAAATTTAGAATTCAGCAGATGAGGAGTAAGGGTTTCATTAGAAGGGTGAAAATAGAGTATGAGAATAAGCTTGCAGAGAACATAAAAACTGACTGCAAAAGCTTCGATAGATATGTGAAGCGAAAAGGACTAGTGAAGACTAATGTAGGTCCCTCGCAGTCAGAATCAGGGGAATTCATAATGGGGAACAAGGAAATGGCAGACCAATTGAACAAATACTTTGTTTCTGTCTTCACTAAGGAAAACACAAATAACCTCCCGAAAATACTAGGGGATCGAGGGTCTAGCGAGAAGTGGAACTGAGGGAAATCCTTATTAGTCAGGAAATGATGTTAGGGAAATTGAAGGGACTGAAGGCCGATAAATCCCCAGGGCCTGATAGTCTGCATCCTAGAGTACTTAAGGAAGTGGCCCTAGAAATAGTAGCTGCATTGGTGGTCATTTTCCAACATTCCATGGACTCTGATTCAGTTCCTATGGATTGGAGGGTTTCTAACGTAACCCCACTTTTTAAAAAAGGAGGGAGAGAGAAAACAAGGAATTATAGACCGGTTAGCCTGACATCAGTAGTGGGGAAAATACTGGAATCAATATTAAAGATGTAATAGCAGCGCATTTGGAAAGCAGTGACAGGATCGGTCCAAATCAGCATGGATTTATGAAAGGGAAATCATGCTTGACAAATATTCTAGAGTTTTTTGAGGATGTAACTGGCAGAGTGGATAAGGGAGAACCAGTGGATGTGGTATATTTGGACTTTCAAAAGGCTTTTGACAAGGTCCCACACAAGAGATGAGTGTGCAAAATTAAGCCAAATGGTATTGGGGGTAAGGTATTGGCATGGATAAAGAACTGTTTGG
This sequence comes from Pristiophorus japonicus, assembly GCF_044704955.1. NCBI lineage: Eukaryota > Metazoa > Chordata > Chondrichthyes > Pristiophoridae > Pristiophorus > Pristiophorus japonicus. The sequence continues at coordinate 10,781,139 of NC_091988.1, read as the reverse complement.
CAGACAGGAAGCAAAAAGTAGGAATAAATGGGTCCTTTTCAGAATGGCAGGGAGTGACTAGTGGGGTACCGCAAGGTTCAGTGCTGGGACCCCAGCTATTTACAATATACATTAATGATTTAGATGAAGGAATTGAATGTAATTTCTCCAAGTTTGCAGGTGACACTAAGCTGGGTGGCAGTGCGAGCTGCGAGGAGAATGCTAGGAGGTTGCAGGAGGACTTGGACAGGTTAGGTGAATGAGCAAATGCATGGCAGATGCAGTATAATGCAGATAAATATGAGGTTATCCACTTTGGTGGCAAAAATAGGAAGGCAGAATATTATCTGAATGGTGACAGATTAGGAAAAGGGGAGGGGCAACGAGACCTGGGTGTCATGGTACATCAGTCTTTGAAGGTGGCATGCAGGTACAGCAGGCTGTAAAGAAAGCAAATGGCATGCTGGCCTTCATAGCGAGGGGATTTGAGTATAGAAGCAGGGAGATGTTACTACAGTTGTACAGGGCCTTGGTGAGGCCTCACCTGGAGTATTGTGTACAGTTTTGGTCTCCTAATCTGAGGAAGGACATTATTGCTATTGAGGGAGTGCAGCAAAGGTTCACCAGACTGACTCTCGGGATGGCAGGACTGACATAGAAAAATAATTGATTCCAACATTTTCCCCACTACTGATGTCAGGCTATAATTACCCGTTTTCTCTCTCCCTCCCTTTTTAAAAAGTGGTGTTACATTAGCTACCCTCCAGTCCATCGGAACTGATCCAGAGTCAATAGATTGTTGGAAAATGATCACCAATGCATCCACTATTTTGAGGGCCACTTCCTTAAGTACTCTGGGATGCAGACTATCAGGCCCCGGGGAATTATTGGCCTTCAATCCCATCAATTTCCCCAACACAATTTCCCGCCTAATAAGGATATCCTTCAGTTCCTCCTTCTCACTAGCCCCTCGGTCCCCGAGTACTTCCGGAAGGTTATTGGTGTCTTCCTCCGTGAAGACAGAACCAAAATATTTGTTCAATTGGTCCACCATTTCTTTGTTCCCCATTATAAATTCACCTGAATCCGACTGCAAGGGACCTACGTTTGTCTTCACTAATCTTTTTCTCTTCACATTTCTATAGAAGCTTTTGCAGTCAGTTTTTATGTTCCCGGCAAGCTTCTTCTCGTACTCTATTTCCCCTCTTAATTACACCCTTTGTCCTCCTCTGCTGAATTCTAAATTTCTCCCAGTCCTCAGGTTTGCTGCTTTTACTGGCCAATTTATATGCCTCTTCCTTGGATTTAACACTGTCCTTAATTTCCCTTGTTAGCCACGGTTGAGCCACCTTCCCCATTTTATTTTTACTCCAGATAGGGATGTACAATTGTTGAAGTTGATCCATGTGATCTTTAAATGTTTGCCATTGCCTATCCACCGTCAGCCCTTTAAGTATCATTCACCAGTCAATTCTAGTCAATTCATGCCTCATACCACCGAAGTTACCTTTCCTTAAGTTCAGGACCCTAGTTTCTGAATTAACTGTGTCACTCTCCATCTTAATAAAGAATTCTACCATATTATGGTCACTCTTCCCCAAGGTGCCTCACACAACAAGATTGCTAATTAGTCCCTTCTCATTACACATCATCCAGTCTAGGATGGCCAGCTCTCTAGTTGGTTCCTCGACATATTGGTCTAGAAAACCATCCCTAATACACTCCAGGAAATCCTCCTCCACCACATTGCTACCAGTTTGGTTAGCCCAATCTATATGTAGATTAAAGTCACCCATGATAACTGCTGTATCTTTATTGCACGCATCCCTTATTTCTTGTTTGATGCTGTCCCCAACCTCCCTACTACTGTTTGGTGGTCTGTATATAACTCCCACTAGCGTTTTCTACCCTTTGGTATTCCGTAGCTCCACCCATACTAATTCCACATCATCCAAGCTAATGTCCTTCCTTACTATTGCATTAATTTACTCTTTAACCAGCAATGCCACCCCGCCTCCTTTTCCTTTCTTTCTATCCTTCCTAAATGTTGAATACCCCTAGATGTTGAGTTCCCAGCCTTGGTCACCCTGGAGCCATGTTTCTGTGATGCCAATTACATCATAACAGTTAACTGCTATCTGCGCAGTTAATTCGTCCACCTTATTCCAAATACTCCTCGCATTGAGGCACAGAGACTTCAGGCTTGTCTTTTGAACACACTTTGCCTCTTTAGAATTTTGCTGTAATGTGGCCCTTTTTGATTTTTGCCTTAGGTTTCTCTGCCCTCCACTTTTACTTTTCTTCTTTCTCGCTTTTGCTTCTGTCCCCATTCTACTTCCCTCTGTCTCCCTGCCTAGGTTCCCATCCCCCTGCCATATTAACTCCTCCCCAACAGCACTAGCAAACACTCCCGGTCCTGCCTAGGTGCAGACCGTCCGGTTTGTACTGGTCCCACGTCCCCCAGAACCGGTTCCAATGTCCCAGGAATTTTAATCCCTCCCTTCTGCACCACTCCTCAAGCCACGTATTCATCTGAGCTATCCTGCGATTCCTGCTCTGACTCGCACATGGCACTGGTAGCAATCCTGAGATTACTACTTTTGATGTTCTACTTTTTAGTTTAGCTCCTAGCTCCCTAAATTCGTCTCGTAGGACCTGTAAAGTCCTGTCCCCTCAGTACAGATTCACACGAGGCATGTAGTGAAGCCAAGGTCACTATGGCCCTGCACCTTTATTACACAGCTCTGGAATGCTGCACTTGCCTGAGACCTGTCCTTATATACCTGTCTGGGACAGGTATCCAGTGTCTCCTGCAAGTGCACCCCTGGTGGTAATGTATGCTGGTGGTTACAGGTCATATCTTATTACAGTCATGTATTGCATGTTAGGATACAGTTATATATAATAATGTAAGATACATGACATCACCCTTCATCAAGGTCTTATTGTCTTTATAGGTTCAGTCTCTCAGGTGGTCTACGCTCTCGCGTGGAGCGTCTGAGTTGTGGTTCAGTTGTTTGCCTTGGTGTCTGTTTTTCTTTGGGTGTGGTTGCTGGTATCTCGCCTGGGCTGTCTGTTTCGATTGGTGTGATTGTTGTTGACTCGCCTGGGCTATCTGTTGGGATTGCCCTTTCCTCAGGTTGTTCCCTCTATCTGTCCACCAGGTGTGGTGCGAGTTCCACATTGTAGTCTGACTCTGGTTCCGCAGTGTTGTTGGTAAATCTGCTTTTGACTTGATCTACATGCCTCCGGCAGGTTTTGCCATTGTCCATTTGTACTACCAGTAGCCTGTTTCCTTCCTTTCCCGTTACTATCCCTGCAAGCCATTTGGGACCCCTGCCATAGTTTAGTACAAACACGTTGTCCCCTATCTCATTCCATCTCCCCCTCGAATTTCTGTCATGGTACTCAGTCAGCTTACGGCGCTTTGCCTCAACAATTTCATGCATGTCTGGGAGGATTAATGAGAGCCTTGTTTTTAAAGTCCTTTTCATCAACAGTTGCGCGGGGGGGGATCCCAGTCAGTGAGTGCGGACGAGATCTGTATGCCAGCAGCAGTCGCGACAGGCGACCCTGCAGCGTGGGACCTTGGATTTTAAGCATGCCTTGTTTCATGATTTGCACTGCTCGCTCTGCCTGGCCGTTGGAGGCCAGCTTGAACGGTGCCGTCTTGACCTGATTTATGCCGTGGTCAATTATAAAATCTTGGAATTCTGCACTGGTGAAGCACGGACCATTGTCACTGACCAATATGTCAGGGATTCTGTGCATTGCAAACATGGTTGCGAGGCTTTCCACAGTGGTGGAGGTTGTGCTCGAGTTTAAAATGGTGCATACGATCCACTTTGAAAATGCATCTGCAACTACGAGGAACATTTTGCCCATGAATGGGCCAGTATAGTCTACGTGCATCCGCGACCACGGTTTGGTAGGCCAGGGCCAGGGGCTCAGGGAAGCCTCCCTGGGGGCATTGCTGAGTTGGGCACAAATGGTGCACCTTCGGACGCAGAGCTCCAAGTCCGCATCAATACCAGGCCACCAGACGTGGGATCTGGCTATGACCTTCAGGAGAATGATCCCCGGGTGCTCGCGGTAGAGCTCCCGGACAAATGCCTCTCTGCCTCGCTGAGGCATGACTACTCGGCTGCCCCACATCAGGCAGTCTGCTTGTAGTGATAGCTCATGCATGCGCCTCTGAAAGGGTTTGAATTCCTCGGGGCAGGCATTGCGAGCCTCTGCCCAGTCACCGGTTAGGACACATCTTTTTACTAAGGATAACGTGGGGTCGCTGGCTGTCCGGGCTCTGATTTGGCGAGCTATCATGGGCGAACCTGTGGACTCAAAGGCATTGATTGCCATGACTATCTCACAGTCCTGTTCGTCAGACCCTTCCGTGGTCGCCAGGGGTAGCCTGCTGAGCGCGTCGGCACAGGTGTCTGTGTCTGGTCTGTACCTTATGGTATAGTCGCAGGATGCCAGTATGAGTGCCCACCGTTGAATTCGCACTGAGGCGTTGGCATTTATTGCCTTGCTCTCAGATAGGAGGGACGTGAGGGGCTTGTGGTCGGTTTCTAACGCGAACTTGGCCCCGAAAAGATATTGGTGCATCTTTTTGACACAGTACACGCACGCGAGCACCTCCTTCTCTACCATTCCGTAAGCGCGCTCCGCCCGCGAAAGTGACCTGGAGGCATAAGCTATGGGTTGTAATTTGCTCGCGTTATTGACATGTTGTTAAACGCACCCGACCCCATACGCTGACACATCACATGTGAGAACTAGCTTTTTACCTGGGTCAAAGAAAGTCAAAACACTGTTGGAACACAGAAGGTTGCGTGCCTTATTGAAGGCGCGTTCCTGGGCGTCCCCCCAAAACCAATCGCACCCCTTCCTGAGTAGCACGTGGAGAGGCTCCAGCAGCATGCTTAAGTTCTGCATAAAGTTCCCAAAGTAATTGAGTAGCCCGAGAAAGGCACGCAGTTCTGAGACATTCCGGGGCCTGGGGGCCAGGCGAATGGCTTCTGTTTTGGACTTTGTTGGGCGGATTCCATCAGCGCCAATCCTTCTGTCCAAAAATTCAACCTCGGGTGCGAGAAACAGGCACTTGGATTTCTTGACTCTTAGGCCAACCCGATCCAACCGCTTTAGTACTTCCTCCAAATTACGGAGGTGGGAGTCAGTGTCCCTGCCCGTGATAAGTATGTCGTCTTGAAATACAACCGTCCCCGGGATGGACTTGAACAGACTCTCCATGTTGCGCTGGAATATGGCAGCTGCCGACCTGATGCCGAATGGGCATCGATTATACATGAAAAGGCCTCGATGTGTGTTGATGGTGGTGAGTAGCTTGGGTTCCTCGGTCAATTCTTGCGTCATATATGCAGATGTGAGGTCTAGTTTTGAGAAAAGTTTTCCTCCAGCCAATGTGGCAAATAAGTCCTCCGCTCTGGGCAGCGGGTACTGGTCCTGTAGGGAGACTCTGTTTATGGTAGATTTGTAGTCCCCACAGATTCGTACAGATCCATCAGGCTTCATGACTGGGACGATGGGACTTGCCCAGTCGCTAAATTCCACAGGTGATATAATGCCTTCCCGCAGAAGCCTGTCTAGTTCGTGTTCAATCTTTTCCCTCATCACATAAGGTACAGCTCTGGCCTTGTGATGGACCGGTCTAGCATCCTGTGTGATGTAGATTTTGACTTTGGCCCCTTTGAAAGTGCCCACACCTGGCTGAAAAAGATGTTCAAATCGCTTTATAACTGTTGAGCAGGAGGTCCGTTCCTCGAACGACATGGCATGGACATCATCCCATTTCCAGTTTAGTTTTGCCAGCCAGCTTCTCCCCAGCAGTGCTGGGGGGTCTCCGGGGACAATCCACAGGGGAAGTCGGTTCACTGTTCCTTTGTGTGTGATGGAGAGCATGGTGCTGCCAAGGATTTCTTTGGTATAGGTCCTTAGTTTGGTGTCGATCCTTGTGAGTTTTGGTCTGTCTCTTTTATGCGGCCACAGTTGTTCAAATTGTTGAGCGCCCATGAGAGATTGACTCGCTCCCGTATCCAGCTCCATTTTGACAGGTATCCCGTTGAGTAGTACCCTCATCATTATAGGAGGTGTCTTGTTGTAGGAGTAGTGGCCATTGATCGTGTTGACCCGCTGTACATCGGTGTCCCGGGTACTGTCCCCACCGTCTTCTGGTCCGCTTTCCGACCCATCTGATTCGTATACCAGCCAAGCTGCCATTTTTTTGCACATGCGGGCCAAATGCCCTGTATATTCACAGTTCCTGCAAACAGCCTGCTGAAATCGACATCCCCTTGACGAGTGCCCACCCCCACACCTCCAGCACACACCGCTTCCATTGTTTCCAAAGAATGAGCTGCGTCTGGCTGATCTCTCTTGAGCTTCTCTCAGTTTGTAGTTGATTGCTCGTATTGTGGGTTGATGAGGTGTGAACAGCCGTTCCTGTGGCCCTTGATGGCTTCTGGTGCTACTGCCTGCTGTCGAGGGCCTGCTCTCCTGCCTTTGTCTGTGTGTGGGGGTAGCAGCTTGTTTCATGCTGTGAACTCCTTGTTCCGATATTTCATTAGTTGTCGTACCTGCATTGTAAATCAACCTTGTTTCTTCTTCCCCTGCCAAGAATGTCTGTGCAACCAGTGCTGCTGCCTCTAAGGTCAGGTTCTTGGTCTCTATGAGCTTTCGGAATATGCCTGCGTGGCCTATTCCTTCAATGAAAAAGTCTCTCAGCATTTCTCTCCTCAGTTCATCGGCGAACTCACATAAACTAGCCAACCTCCGAAGTTCCGCCACGAAGTCGGGTATGCTCTGGCCCACACAGCATCTGTAGTTATAGAACCTGTGTCTGGCCATGTGTAGGCTGCTCGCTGGCTTCAGGTGGTCTCTTACCAGTGTGCTCAATTCTTCAAACGACTTGCTTGCTGGTTTCTCGGGTACCAGCAGATCCTTCATTAAAGCGTATATTTTCGAGCCACAGCTGGTCAAGAGATGGGCTCTTCTCTTGTCTGCTTTGTCATCTCCTAACCAGTATTTGGTTACAAAGCTTTGCTGGAGCCTTTCTATAAAGTCCTCCCAATTGTCTCCAGCATTGTACTTTTCATCTGATCCGTTGTTCGCCATTCTGTGGATTCTGTAATCCCGTAACTCGTCGCCACTGTAAAGCCCTGTCCCCTCAGTACAGATTCACATGAGGCATGTAGTGAAGTCAAGGTCACTCTGGACCTGCACCTTTATTACACAGCTCTGGAATGCTGCACTTGCCTGAGACCTGTCCTTTTATACCTATCTGGGACAGGTATCCAGTGTCTCCTGCAAGTGCACCCCTGGTGTTAAGGTATGCTGGTGGTTACATGTCATATCTTAATACAGTCATGTATAGCATGTTAGGATACAGTTATATATAATAATGTAAGATGCATGACAGGACCTCATCCCGTTTTTTACCTATATCGTTGGTACTTATATGCACCACGACAACTAGCTGTTCATCCTCCCCCTTCAAAATGTCCTGCACCCGCTCCGAGACATCCTTGAATCCTTGACCCTTGCACCAGGAAGGCAACATACCATCCTGGAGTCTCAGTTGCGGCCAGCAGAAACGTCTATCTATTCCCCTTACAATAGAATCCCCTATCACTATCGCTCTCCCACTCTTTTTCCTGCCCTCCTGTGCAGCAGAGCCACCCATGCTGCCATGAACTTGGCTGCTGCTGCCTTCCCCTGATGAGTCATCCCCCTCAACAGTACCCAAAGCGGTGTATCTGTTTTGCAGGGGGATGACCGCAGGGGAACCCTGCACTACCTTCCTTGCACTGCTCTTCCTGTTGGTCACCCATTCCCTATCTGACCAACTCACTAAAAATATGAAGAAAAACTGGATTGACTAGGCTTATATTCACTGGAATTTAGAAGAATGAGAGGGAATCTCATAGAAACATATAAAATTCTGACGGGATTGGACAGGTTAGATGCAGAAAGAACGTTCCCGATGTTGGGGAAGTCCAAAACCAAGGGTCACAGTCTAAGGATAAGGGGTAAGCCATTTAGGACCGAGATGAGGAGAAACTTCTACACTCAGAGAATTGTGCACCTATAGAATTCTCTCCCACAGAAAGTAGTTGAGGCCAGTTCATTATAGATATATTCAAAAGGGAGTTGGATGTGGCCCTTATGGCTAAAGGGATCAAGGGGTATGGAGAGAAAGCAGGAATGGGGTACTGAAGTGCATGATCAGCCATGATCATATTGAATGGTGGTGCAGGCTTGAAGGGCCGAATGGCCTACTCCTGCACCTATTTTCAATGTTTCTATGTTTCTATGTTTACATAAAAATATGTTTGGAAAAGCATTTTAATACGCACTTACCAGCCGAGGGCCCAGGGGCAGCACGGGCCAGCCGACACTGCGATATGTGTGCGCACTAGGTCCGTGCAGCAGAGCTGGTCTCCAGTTAGTCTTGGGTAACCCTTGCCACTGGACCAAGACCTAGCCCTGTCAAGCCCGTGTGGTGGCTGGTGTTCAACGGCTGCCGCACGTTAAAAAAAATCCACGCACAGGCATCTTCCAACCTTCAAGAATCTGGAGTATTCGGTCCTTCATTGGAACACCTGTGAACTCATCTCTTTTTGGCGTGGAAGCAAGTCATCCTCGCTCCGCGGGACTGCCTTATGATGATGATCATGAATCACCACCTTTGTTTCCAGAACAAAGCTACAGTCTATGTGGGTGTGCAAATTATCAGCCTTTGCCTGATGGAAAAATACCCAATAAAAAGGTTTGGCGCTGAATGTCTCTCTGTTGCCACTTTGAGCATATTACAGTATATTCACATTTACAATGATGAGTGATAGAAACTTAAACCAGCTGTATGAAAGATTACTAAAATGTAGCATTTTCAGAACAATGACTGGGATAGTTGGGACTGTGTAGCATGTCAGAAAATAACCTGGCCTCCACAGCAGAATAAATTATTCAAACGACACACCATTAAATAACAAAAATTTGGTCAATCGTTCTGTACCCTGCACGAGTAGCTTAAACAAATCTTCACTGTCAGTATTTTTCTGTTGGATTATTCTATGTTGTCAAAATCATCAGTTTCTGTGCTAATCATTTGTGCTTCAGCTACCCTTAAATTGCCATGAAAACCAAATGGTCCAAAATTATACACGGTCCAAGTATTTTTTTTCCGCCGCAATACCTCATTAAAGGTATGTTTAAGCAAATAAGAACACTTCTCATTTCAAATTTAATTTAAAATTTAAAATGAATGCACTTTTCAAATTCTTCTGTCAGCCCAGTTTCTGGAACCCAAGGTGATTGCCGTGAGATAAAAACCATTCGGCTGCTATGGATGGATTTGACTGCAGTGAAAGAATTAAATGTGATATTTGCATAATTGGTTTCTTTTCCGAGGAATTGTTTGTATTTATTGAAATCTTCTCAGCACCTTGGTGCCAATTAGTTGGTTAGAATGTTCACTACATCCATCTTTTTTTCACTTGAGAGTTCTGTATCTAAAAATGTACTCCTCGCAAATACTTACTCAAAGGTAGAAAATGACATATAATTGGAAAGTAAGGCCGAAAAGACAATTCCACTGGTCCTTCACATTTCCTACTAGATGATTAAAACCATACATCTCTGAATGGAGGCCAACACATTAAAAGATCAGAGGAGACAATGTGGTACTTATTTTGCTTACAAATTATTTAGCATTTTTTATGGTTACTTTAATTTATGCATTGCAATAGTTTCCACATAAGGCTGAAATGATGAAAGCGATATGACTTAGAAAGTATGTAAAACTATGAATATAATGTACTGTATATTTGTATAGTGTAGTTCTGTTCTCAGATTGTTTCGTTAATCCAAGTGATTGATCCATATCCATTTATTACGGTTCTGCGTTAAATTCTAATTTTGTAGCTAACTGAATTTTTAATGAGTAGTGAGAATGCATCAGGAATATTTGAAATAATAATATGCAATCATTTTAATAGAAATCAAATAGTATGTATGCCAATTACAGGGCACACTCGATAGCATGCAGAAACCAAGTGCAAACAGCGAAAGGAGCGTGCGGCAAACCTGTCCTGCCCATCCCTTCCCTCAACGACTATCTGCCCCACCTGTGACAGAGACTGTAATTCCCATACTGGACTTTCAATCACCTAAGAACTCATTTTTGGAGTGGAAGCAAGTCTTCCTCGATTTTGAGGGACTGCCTATGATGATGATGATGATGATGACACTCACGTCTACACAACATGGATCTAAAATGTTTAGCAGTGTTTGATTACTCCGGAAGAACGAATACACTACAGTCTGTAACATTTGTAATTCCTTTCAGCCAGACAGTGTTAGCATATACCAACAATTGGAAATTACATGTTCGTCTGCTGAGGCTGCATATATTAGCATTTTAATCACATTGTCCCTATCAAAGGGAAGCTTTTATTTGCACATCCATCCTTTTGCACCCAGTAAAGCAGCAACTTTCATTTTAAACCCTAGACATTTAAATGATGTAAATTAAAGAAAAAAACGTATTTTATTTGTCACAGTGTTTAAGGACCTTTATAAAAATGTGGACGTAAAACACCCATTGGATTAGCCCATCTCCTTTAATATAGCCATATTCTCAGTTTTTAGTAAAAATCTCTAATAGGACTTACAGCAGATTTCATCAGCTAGGCCAAATTCTTCTGCTTATAAAATTATTGTCAATAGATGATCTTAAATTGTGTCATTTATGAGGTACGTTTTTTTTGTTAAATTGAATTATTACTCATCATCATCATCATCAGAGGCAGTCCCTCGGAATCGAGGAAGACTCGCTTCCACTCTTAAAATTAGTCTTTAGGTGGCTGGACAGTCCAATACGAGAGCCACAGTCCCTGTCACAGGTGGGACAGATAGTCATTGAGGGTAAGGGTGAGTGGGACAGGTTTGCCGTACACTCCTTCGTTGCCTGCACTTGATTTCTGCATGCTCTCGACAATGAGACTCGAGGTGCTCAGCGCCCTCCCGGATGCACTTCCTCCACTTAGGCCAGGGACTCCCAGGTGTCAGTGGGGATGTTGCATTTTATCAGGGAGGCTTTGTGGGTGTCCTTGTAACATTTCCTCTGCCCACCTTTGGCTCGTTTGCCGTGAAGGAGTTCCGAGTAGAGCGCTTGCTTTGGGAGTCTCGTGTCTGGCATGCGGACAATGTAACCCGCCCAGCGGAGCTGATCGAGTGTGGTCAGTGCTTCAATGCACTGCAGGTGTGCAGGTGATTGATACCCAAAGATTTTCTTACTGATCACAACCACAATAGTCAACATCTTGTTCGCGCCATCTTGCTGTTCTGACTGGATTGAACATTTCTTCACCTGCTTTTTCTTTTGTTGCATTAAGAATTCCAGGTTCTGATCATGGCCCTGCATTCAACAAACCATTCTGAGAAGCAGGCCACATAAAGCATGATGGCCTTGCACTCTCTCCAGAGCCAGGCCTAGGCCTTTTCAGTCTCCCTACTGGAAAACAAGTTGCCTGCAACGCAAAGGCAAGTGCAGTTGTCACTGCTAGCTGAAAGAAGGGCCAATGTTCCACCTTGGGGAAGTGCAACCTGTTCTACATACGGCTAAAACATCTGTGGGACAGATACCAATTGGAGGGAATGAAAAGGAAATCACTGGGAACTCGAGAGGTACCAGGCAGTCTAGAGTGTGTTTTTGGCAACCCACACAACTCAGGTACCCTCTACATAGGCAGACTACCTCTTGGACCACAAACTGATGTCCTTCCAATGTCCCTCAAAAGGTAGTGACATCAACCTGTAATTATCAGGACCCTTGATATTACCTCGACAGCCAAGCCCCAGAGACTTGTCAAAATATCCACAAACCCAAACAAAGCACTAAGTCTGAATGTGTGCACAACCCAACCAACAACCACACAGGCCCCAATGTATTGTGTATCAAAGCTATCGAGTAACCATTGAAAATATGCATATGTATTTTCAGACTTTTTAAAAATTGCAAACATGCAAAATCTTCTACTAATAATAGTCTTCTCCAGAGTCTAGACTTCGCCAGACTTCTAATAGTCTTCTAGTGTTCCAGTGAAGAATATCCTCCTTTATGAATCCTGAAGTTGAAAAAATAATGGCTAAATGCTCTGCTCCATGTTGATCCTCCATGACTAATCCACATGGTATCTAGGCCTTAATTGTAAAGGGGATGGAGTATAAAAGCAGGGAAGCCTTGCTACAGTTATACAGGGTATTGGTGAGGCCACACCTGGAATACTGCGTGCAGTTTTGGTTTCCATATTTAAGAAAGGATATCTTTGCATTGCAGGCAGTTCAGAGAAGGTTCACGAGATTGATTCCGGAGATGAGGTGGTTGACTTATGAGGAAAGGTTGAGTAGGTTGGGCCTCTACTCATTGGAATTCAGAAGAATGAGAGGTGATCTTATCAAAATGTATAAGGTTATGAGGGGGCTTGACAAGGTGGATGCAGAGAGGATGTTTCCACTGATGGGAGAGACTAGAACTAGAGGGCATGATCTTAGAATAAGAGGCCATCCATTTAAAACAGAGAGGAGGAGTGTTATATGTGTAATGCACTTATGAATGACTCCACGAGGCAATGTGCTGTACTCAAACTGTAGTGACCTTAGTCCTTTATTCGTAACTCCAGAGTGAAGCACAAGGATGGTGGGCAGCCTTTTATACTGGGCCCTGCACACCTATGCAGGTGACTGTCAGGTCTCCCACCGCGGTGCCCTCTGGTGGACAGCCTCTGCCACAGGGGCAGGAAACCCCGGTCTCCACCAGTTACACCCTCTAGTGGTGCCAGCATAGTATGTACATAGTGTAAACCTTATTGATAGTACATCAGGTAACAAGTCTCCATCTTATGCAACTATACAGTGACTACACAAGGAGTATATCTATAGTTTGCATATATAACAAGAAGAAATTTCTTCTCTCAGAGGGTTGTAAATCTGTGCAATTCACTGCCTCAGAGAGCTGTGGAAGCTGGGACATTGAATAAATTTAAGACATAAATAGACAGTTTCTTAAATGATAAGGGGATAAGGGGTTATGGAGAGCAGGCGGGGAAGTGGAGCTGAGTCCATGATCGGATCAGCCATGATCTTATTGAATGGCGGAGCAGGCTTGAGGGGCCGTATGGCCTACTCCTGTTCCTATTTCTTATGTTCTTATTAATCTGGCATCCCAATTTCTAGAAGGCCCAAATACTTCACTAAATCTATGTTTAGTGCAAGGCTAAACAGATCTTACTCTTCTTAATTCCATTGCTTTTCATTTGATATTGATTCCCCAAGCCCTTTTATCCTGATATTATTTTTAAAAATCCAGCAGCCTACATTTAAAAAAAAATCTCCGGGGTAAATTAACTGAAGTTACCTGCAGCTCTATGGTTTTAATCAGTCAGAAAAGCTTTGGGTTAATCCACTCCACACCAGTAATAATAATAGTGAAAAATATCCCTATTATCTCCAGTCATTTCCCCTTCTAATTACATTTTTTCAGTGTTTCCTTTTGAAGTTTTTCATTATCAGTTTAAATTCTTAGGTCACCTGGCACTCAAATCATATAATTACTTACAATACAACTCATCAGCGGAATCCAGTGAAATTCAGTTCACTTGTACTCCTCTCAGTGATTAAGGCTATAATTATATTATATCTGCCCTGGTGCAGACACATTAAAGAAAAATGTCTTGGCCTCACTTTGTATTTCTATTCCCGGTGCTCAGAAATGACCACTGTCCTCGTTACTACTTGCGGCTTGTTTGAATCTCCGATAATTGCAAGCTTAGATTTATTGCCAACCTCCTTCATTTAGCTGAGCAATTCTATATCTTCTTATTCATTTTGCTCCAGAGCTCCTCATCATAGGCAGTCCCTCGGAATCGAGGAAGACTTGCTTCCACTCCTGAAGTGAGTTCTTTGGTGGCTGAACAGTCCAATACGAGAGCCACAGACTCTGTCATAGGTGGGACAGAGAGTCGCCGAGGGAAGGGGTGGGTAGGACTGGTTTGCCACACGCTCCTTCCGCTGCCTGCACTTTACCTCTTCATGCTCTCGGCGTTGAGATTCGAAGAGCTCAACGCCCTCCCGGATGCACTTTCTCCACCTAGGGCGGTCTTCGGCCAGGGACTCCCAGGTGTCAGTGGTGATGTCGCACTTTACCAGGGAGGCTTTTAGGGTGTCCTTGTAACACTTCCTCTGCCCACCTTTGGCTTGTTTGCCGCGAAGGAGCTCCGCATAAAGCATTTGCTTAGGGAGTCTTGTGTCTGGCATGTGAATCACATGGTCTGCCCAGCGAAGCTGATCGAGTGTGGTCAGTGCTTTAATGCTGGGGATGTTAGCCTGGACGAGGACACTAACGTTGGTGCACCTGCCCTCCCAGGGGGTTTAGAAACATAGGGGTCAAGTTTCGGCCTGAGTTGCTCCTATTTTTTTTGAGCAACTGGTTTAGAATGGAGTATCTTAGAAATTGCAATTCTCGGCATTTAGTTTGCTCCAGTTCGAGTCAGTTAGAACAGTTTCATTTTGGAATAGATTTTTTTTTTCAAAGTGTCCGGCCACTTACGCCTATTTTGAAAGTTTAGGCAGTAAAAACTTACTCCAAACTAACTTAGAATGGAGTAAGTGAAGAAAAACCTTGCCTACACTTTACAAATCAGGCATAGGTTAGAAATCAGGTGTAGGGAACGAGGGCGGGGGGAAGGTCGGGTGTGGGGGGAAGTGAAGTAATTAAATTCTACAAGCATTCAACAGTCTTACTTATATAAATAAAGAGTCATCCTGACTAAAAAATTATAAACAAAGCAAAGACAAAATATTGAATACTCCTACCTGTGAGAAGCAGCAGCAGCCTTCGAGCTGCGGAGCTTCAGGCAGGCCTTCTTTCCATGTAGGAAACAGGGGCGACGTCAGTGGCTGGACAGCAGCCGAAGACACAGCAAGCAGCCTTCGAGCTGCGAGGGTAACTGAGGCCATTCGGTCACGGGATAGGGGCAGCGGCAGTGGCTGACGGCGGCCGAAGACACAGCAAGCAGCCTTCGAGCTGCGAGGGAGACTGAGGCCGTTCGGCAAGGGACAGGGAGAGGCAGCCAGGTTGAAACGTAAATTTGCAGAATGGGTGCTGCATTGTCAACACCAGGGATTATGCAATGATTCGCCAGAAATTCACTGCATAGGAGAGAATTGATTAGAGCTCACCGCACCAGGAACGTCATAGCCCATAGGCTGATGGGCAGGGGACCTTACCCACGTCGGCAATATCGAGCCAGGCGCTCGTACCTGGACATGAGCGAGGCTGATTGTGTCAAAAGGCTGCGTTTCCGCAGAGAAGTTGAGATCTGAGATATGCTGAGAGCAGATTTGCAGCCCAGAAGCAGAACGCCAACTGCCTTGTCTGTTGAAGTGAAGGTAACAGCTGCACTTGCCTTCTATGCCTCGGGATCGTTTCAGGCTACAACTGGAGATATGTGTGCCATCTCTCAACGTGCAACACATGCCTGCGTTTACCAGGTCATGCTGCACTGTATGCGCGGAGGAATCACTTCATCAATTTCCCAATGACCGCACAAGCGATCCATGAGAGGGCTGTGCGCTTCTTCAGGATTGCTGGCTTCTCAAAGGTACAGGGCTGCATTGATTGTACCCACATAGCCTTGCGAGCACCTGTGGAGGATTCCGAGCAGTATAGGAATAGAAAAGGTTTCCACTCCATCAATGTGCAGCTCGTGTGTGACGACAAGCAGCGAATCATGTCAGTCGATGCGAGATACCCTGGCAGCACCCACGATGCGTTCATCCTACGCGACAGCGTTCTATCTGACATGTTTGAGCAGCAGCCAGAAGGGCAGAGCTGGCTACTGGGAGACAAAGGGTACGGCCTGACCACCTGGCTCATGACGCCCCTACACGTGACACGGACAGAAGCTGACCGTCAATACAACATGGCGCACATTGCGATGCATAGCATCATTGAGAGGGCCATTGGCATATTGAAACAGCATTTCCGATGCCTGGACCATTCCAGAGGCCACTTGCAATACTCTCCTCAGATTGTCGGTCACTTCACTGTTGTGTGCTGCATGCTCCATAACTTAGCCATCATGAGGCAGCAGGAGCTGGTAGTGGAACCAGAAGACCTACGTGAGGGTCCAGTGCATGATGATAGTATTACGGAAGAGCAGGATATGGATGATAACGACGATCAGAAAAGCATGCAAGTGCCTGATGCACGAGGTCGGAGGAGGGCCGTCCATCGTGCTCCTTTAACGATTGCTCGAGCCCTGTGCCAGCAGCTCATCCGTGAACGCTGCAACTACTGATGCCTGAGGGCTCTGCGACCACTGTTGCACATTGACATGTTTATTCTTTGCAGTTGTTCCTACGTTGTGTTGTGTTAATGGAACATGAAACAGTTTTAATGAAAAAATATTTTATTGACAAGTTAACGTCACTATAATAAAATATTTGTTGTATCAAACTTTACTTTTTAATATAACTCTTGAAAATCACTTAAAAACTTTAAGATCACTTATAAACTTGTAAAATTACAGAACAATTTCAATGTGAAAAATCTTACACTCTTAAGATCACTTAAACTTTAAGGTCACTTTTTAGATGCAAAATTAAATAAGATACAAAATGTGAGAGCATTTACACTATAAGATCACTTAAAAACCCTGAGATCACTTACAAGTTGTAAAGTTACAAAACTTACAAAACAATTTCAATTTGAAAAATGTTACTAGAGTTACATCAAGAACAAGAACAAAAGCAGCAAAAAAAGGCTGCAACCATCTCTCATCCACATCTCAGTGAATGTTCACTTCTTCATGGGGGTGTCATTTGATTGGGCGGGCTGTGTGCCCTTATTGCAGCAGCTATCTCCCTGATGGCCTGTGCCACCACTTGCATGCCCTCCCTGGCGGTCTGTGCCGTCGATTGCACTCCCTCGGACATTCCCTCCCTAAGTTCCCGTGTCATTACTGCTATTTCTCCCGTCAGGACCGTCACCTCTTCACCCACTGCACTGACGCTACCGATGAGTGATCGGGTAAGCTCATTGGTCTCCATACCCAATGCCACAACCTGAGCCGCATCTGTTGCAAGCTGCATCTCAGGAGAGCGTGTCTCCAATCTCCTTCTCCTCTGCCTGGGTCTGCCTCGCGGCACCACTGCACAGGGAGGTGCGGGCTGGGACGGTGGGACGCTCTGTGCTCCAGACGACAGCACTCGAGTGCGAGCCGTGGGCTGGGACGGTGGGTGAATGGGTGTAAACTGCTCCATGATATCACCAGCACCACTGGGACCCGCAATGTCGGAATCAAAACCATGGAAGGTGGAACCAGAACCTATGCAAGGGGTTGAAACGATGATGCCCCTTAAAGGGGGCTCATGAACATTAATTTGGAAGCTCTCCCCTGTAGACATTTCAGTCATCGCCGCCATCATCCAGTCTGGATCGTCCGCATCTGGTTGTATTGGTTCTTGTTCTGTATCTTCAGGATCCTCAGGGTTGGCAGCAGTATCATCATAGAAACATAGAAACATAGAAAATAGGTGCAGGAGTAGGCCATTCGGCCCTTCTAGCCTGCACCGCCATTCAATGAGCTCATGACTGAACATTCAACTTCAGTACCCCATTCCTGCTTTCTCGCCATACCCCTTGATCCCCCTAGTAGTAAGGACCTCATCTAACTCCTTTTTGAATATATTTAGTGAATTGGCCTCTACAACTTTCTGTGGTAGAGAATTCCACAGGTTCACCACTCTCTGGGTGAAGAAGTTCCTCCGCATCTCGGTCCTAAATGGCTTACCCCTTATCCTTAGACTGTGACCTCTGGTTCTGGACTTCCCCAACATTGGGAACATTCTTCCTGCATCTAACCTGTCTAACCCCGTCAGAATTTTAAATGTTTCTATGAGGTCCCCTCTCATTCTTCTGAACTCCAGTAAATACAAGCCCAGTTGATCCAGTCTTTCTTGATAGGTCAGTCCTGCCATTCCGGGAATCAGTCTGGTGAACTTTCGCTGCACTCCCTCAATAGCAAGAATGTCCTTCCTCAGGTTAGGAGACCAAAACTGTACACAATACTCCAGGTGTGGCCTTACCAAGGCCCTGTACAACTGTAGCAACACCTCCCTGCCCCTGTACTCAAATCCCCTTGCTATGAAGGCCAACATGCCATTTGCTTTCTTAACCGCCTGCTGCACCTGCATGCCAACCTTCAATGACTAATGTACCATGACACCCAGGTCTCTTTGCACCTCCCCTTTTCCTAATCTGTCACCATTCAAATAATAGTCATGTTCATGTAAAATATATCAGAACAGTCAAATGTTTAGCATCAGAGGAGGGGGCAGGATGGGTGGCATGAGTACTCTCACACATAGTAGGCCAGGCAGCAGGTTGAATTGAAGGGCCACGATGCATTTTCAGGACTTACCCTCTTCCTCGCGTGTGGGCCCAGCTTGTGCTGTACCGATTGCTTTTCTCCATGTACGACTCACCATAGCAGCTACCCTTTGTTCCAAGGGTGTCAGTGGATGCAGATTGGGCGTGCCTCCTCCTGTTCGAGTTGCCTCCCTTTTGTTGTGGGCCAATTTCTTCGACAAAGAGTAAAATCTAACCTTTTACAGAGTGCGTCTTTCTGCAGGGTGGGACCTACAGATAGTCACATTACAATTACGATTACATTAAAAATGGAAAATATTACTTGCACTAACTACTTGACCAAGGTCGTGCCATTTCTTTTTACACTGGCTTCCAGATCTCATGGTATGCACCACTGCGCAGTAATCTTCTGCAACTTGGTTCCAGTGTTTCTTCATTTCTTTAGGTGGCACTTTTATGCGACCTTTGTTGCTGGTATCTAGCTCCTGCCATCTCTGCTCAATGACGTTGACTAATATCTCTACTTCCTCATGCAATAAATTCTTTGTTCTTGGTGGACGTTGTTCCATTGCTGTATTGAATTGACACTCTTATTTTTCAAAACACACAGTCCCTAATTTGCATGCACCTATGCAGCATCTGTTCTGGAAGTTTAGCAGTGAAAAGCAGCACTCACTGATTTCAACAGGTGATTTATTTAACAGTACTGCTAAACGCACTCCTTCAGACACAAAAAAATCAACAAAATTCAATCCCAAGCCTTTCCAGGGATACACGAGACAAATCAACACTTTTCTTTAAGTCCCTTTAAAAATGGCCGAGTGCCAATGTTTCTGGGCTACTGCACGTGTGCGCGCTCCAACGCGCACGCGCAGGACTGCCGGCACAACGTTGCCTCATTCAACTTAGCCCTCCCCCTCCACTTATAGAATAGGCGCGACTCTGCGGCTCTCCCCCGCTGCTGCCTGCGCGCTGTGCCGAGCTCCCAGAGACCAGCAAGGAGCCGGAGAATTAAGAGTGTGATATATTTACAGAGCACAGCACACACAGCTCCTAACATGGCAGGCAGCTCTCTCGGAAGTCTCCAGAAATCTGCCTGGTTCTGTTTATTATTAACCCTGCACTTGCAGTACACAATACGTCCACATCCACAGTGTGGAGCTACAAACATTACAAGTTTACTTCTCCCTACTTAATGAAGAAGTTATTATAACAAACATCATACATAACCTTCATGTTTATACATAACACAGGATATGAACTTATTTTTTTTCCATATTTACAAATTTAACTTTACCACTTGTTTTCTGTTTCGAAGAGGATACCTTCGCTCTCGAACAGAACCTTCTAAACATGGTGTCGAATCTAAACTCATTCGAGGCTCATCCTGAGGAACGTTTTCCTCCACGGAATTTCCTTGATTTTCATTTGAATTCACTCTAACTTCAGGCTCTTTGTTTTTCTGATTCGGACTCAGACTTTCATTCTGATTCTCTCCTGGATTTGTTTCCAGTACATTGGATTTAGGATTTGCTACTGGTATATCAAAACTATCTGAGTCAGAAATAATTGAATCATTCCCACCTTCAACTCCTTCCATGTTTGTAGGTAAAATATGATCTTATGAACAAACCTAACCTGTGCATTATCAAACATCTTTACCAAATATGTGCGAGGACCACATATCTTCACCACTCTTCCGGGTAACCAGTTTAACCAGTTATGGTGATGGTTCTTCACTCTCACCTTCTGGTTTAATTTCACACTTCTCTCTTTTACTCTATCTCTATCATGATTCTCTTTCTGTCTTAATTATGTCTCTTCTACGGACTGTGCCAAATTTGGCTTTAACAACGAGAATCTGGTTCGTGGCTGTCGTTTGAGAAACAACTCTGCTGGTGTTCTACCAGTAGTTGTATGAGGAGTATTTCGATATGTAATCAAAAAATTAGCCAATTTGTGATCTAATGACAACTGTCGTTTCCTTGGATTTGGATCTAACATTTGTTTTATGAGGGCACGTTTTACAATTTGTACAGTGCGCTCTGCTGCACCATTCAAAGCAGGGTGATATGGTGGAACCTTGGTATATTTCACATCATTTTTGCTCATGAATTGTGCAAATTCTTCTGAATGAAATTGCGGTCCATTATCCGAAACAATCTCTTCAGGGAGGCCAAATGAAGAAAATAATTTTCGTAAAATGTCCAATGTTTTACTTGTTGTTATTTTCCACATTGGAAACACCTCAACCCACTTCGAATGGCTATCAATCACATGAACAATTGTTGTCCTTCTAACTCAGAAAAATCAATATGTAGCCTTTGCCACACCCTGGGAGGCCATTTCCATGGCTGTAATGGTACTGGTGGTGGTTGCTTGCTTACCAATTGACATGTCGTACACTGACTCACGATGTACTCTATATCTTTATCGAGACCTGGCCACCATAAATAACTGCGTGCAAAACTCTTGGTCAAGCACGTTCCCATGGAGGTCTCCTAATAATTTGGACCTGAATTTATTTGGTATAACCACTCTTGCACCCCACATGATACAATCTTTATCGACTGATAATTCATTCCTACGAATGAAGAATGGATGTGTATCTTTGTCTGTTACCTGGTTTGGCCATCCATTTGCAATATACTCATACACCTTTGACATCACTGGGTCACGTTTGGTTGCTCTACCAATCTCTTCAGCTGTGACTGGCAGTTCATCAATGTATGAAAAATAAAACACTTCTTCCCTATCGGGTGTAACTTGTGATGGGGAAGGCAATCTAGATATTGCATCAGCATTACTGTGACCAGCTGATCGTCTGTATTCAATATCATATGTATATGCTGACAAAATCAAAGCACATCTCTGCATTCGGGCTGCAGCTAATGTTGGAACTGGGGACTTTGGATGGAGGATTGCTGTTAGGGGCTTATGTCCGTAATGATGGTAAACTTATGACCATACAAGTATTTGTGAAACTTTTTGACCCCAAAAATTAATGCCAAAGCTTCCCTTTCAATTTGCGCATAATTACTCTCACTGGCACTGAGAGTGCGTGAAGCGAAAGCAATTGGTCTCTCCTCCCCACTACTTAATACATGAGAGATTACTGCCCCAACTCCATATGGAGAGGCATCACATGCTCCTTAGATATGTCATAATGAACTAACATGGTGCTCTCTACCAATTTGCTTTTACACTCCTTGAATGCTGTATCGCATTCTTTTGACCACTTCCAATGGACCTGTTTTTTCAATAGTTCATTCGGTGGATGTAATATTGTAGCTAAATTTGATAGGAACTTCCCATAATAGTTCAAAAGACCCAAGAATGAACGAAATTCAGCGACATTCATGGGAGTGGGTGCATTTCTAATTGCATCCAATTTTTCCATGGTTGAATGTAAACCATCTTTGTCTACTCTTACCCTAACTCCACTGAGTTTTTAAATAACTCACACTTATGAGCAGACACTCGTACTCTGTGCTTCTCTAGCCATTTGAGGACTTCATTCAAAATGTTATTATTAATTTGCCTATCTGGTGCTGAAATTAGTATGTCATCCAAATAACATACTACCCCTTCAATACCTTGCAAAATCTGGTTCATCACCCCTTGGAATATGGCAGGGGCGGAAGACACTCCAAACGGTAGCCTATTAAATTGATAAAGGCCTAGATGATAGTCAAACATGACTTGGACTCCTCATCTAGTTCAAGTTGTAAGTAGGCATTCGTAAGATCCAGTTTTGAGAAGATCTGACCACCTGTCAGTGTTGTAACCAAATCTTCGATATTCGACAATGTATTGGGGACATTATCCTCTCGAACCTGGTTTACGGTGACTTTATAATCACCACACAATCTTACCTTACCATCGGACTTAGGTACAACAACAATGGGTGTAGTCCAATTACATCGATCTATCTTACAAATAATGTCCTCAGTCTCAAGTCTTTTGAGTTCTTGCTCAACTTTCTCCTTGAGTGCATATGGTACAGAACGTGGCTTGTAGTAAGCCGATCTAGCGTCCTTCTGTACCCTGACACTTGCCTTGAAGCCTTGGATTGGACTGCCCATTTCGCAGAACACCTTCGGATACTTCTTGATAATCTCATCCGTTGATGAAACTCTTACTCCAATCCAGCTTCAGTGAGCTCAACCAATTTCTTCCGAGTAAGGCAGACTTGTCTCCTTTCACTACAAATAGAGGCAAGTTCTGAAATTGATCTTTATATTTCACCTGTACGGTGATACGACCTGCCCCAGGAATTTTCACTCCCGAGTAGCCTCGCAGCTCTATCTTGGGTTTCTCCAGTTGGAAATCACGCAATTTGTCACGATATAATGACTCCGGTACTACACTCACGGATGCACCCATGTCAATTTCAATTGGTATCTTGAATCCCGCAACATCTATGTGGATTTTGATGCTTTCCGAATCGCTGTCTGTTAACCTCGTGCTCCTGATGACGTGTAACTCTAACATCTCCTCGTCCTGTTGTTGTTCTTCCAAGCTATGTAGTCTCTTGGGATTTCTACTCATAGCTTTGAACGCTGGACTCATAGCTTCGAAAGCTCATTTACCCTTCAGTCGGCATGCCTTTGCAAGATGCCCAGTCTTTCTGCAGAAGAAACACTCTGCCTTCACGTATGGACAACTTTGAGCAATGTGTTGTCCCAGGCACCTATAGAACGACTTCGATGTTCTGTTAGAATTTCCAGTTTCTGAGACTTTGGGCTCCCACCGTCTTTTATTTTGAACCTGCGGGTGATTTACCTCAGTTGACTGACGACCGTAATCATTATTTCATTCTCGGGAATATTGTTCGGCCATGCCCATCGACCTCGCTGTCTGACAAGCAATCTCAAAAGTCAAGTCATCCGTCGTCAATAACCTCCTTCTGATTGCATCATTTTTCACCCTCCAAACAAAATGATCCTGTAATGCTCGGTTTTTAAAGTTTCCAAAATTACAGTGCATCAATAGCTTTTTTAATGCGACGATGTAATCACTGATACATGCATCAGTCTTTTGATTCCGAATCCCGAAACGATAGCTTTCAGCAATTTCTAATGGTTTGGGGTTATAGTGCTGCTTCCGCTTCATTAAAATATCTTTAATCATTGTGTCCTTTGGCTCATCAGGCACAAGCAGATTTACAAGGGTTTCGTATAATGCCGGACCCGCCTCCGATAAGAAGATTGCTTTCTTATGTTCCAACACAGCCCGGTTCTGTACTGCATTGTCTGGAACTTCAATTATGTTAATTGCAGTGAAATATATTTCTAGCCAATCCACATACGCTTTAAAACGTTCCCGGTCGTGTCTATATTCGCCCAAATGTCCGATTACACCTGCCATTTTAATCTCTAGCTGTTCACACCATGTGTTGTATTTTACCTCGGATTTTGTAGCTTTTTTCCAAAGACAGAAACTTCCAAAGTTTCTCTGTTGGCTGGCTGAATCTTTCACCGACAAAATTTAAGCTTTGAATCATCCGAAAAATCCCATCTCAATCGACAAAAGTGATATATTCACAGAGCACAGCACACACAGCTCCGAACATGGCAGGCAGCTCTCTCAGAAGTCTCCGGAAATCTGCCTGGTTCTGTTTATTATTAACCCTGCACTTGCAGTACACAACATGTCCACATCCACAGTGTGGAGCTACAAACATTACAAGCTTACAGACATGACAAAGAGGTATTTTTCTGTCACATTTTAGGCGCGATAAACGGGTGTCCAGGTCGGGGCTGCACCGTTCTAGGTGCGGCCCGAAACTTGACCCCATGGAAACATAGAAAATAGGTGCGGGAGTAGACCATTCGGCCCTTCGAGCCTGCACCACCATTCAATAAGATCATAGCTGATCATTCCCTCAGTACCCCTTTTCCTGCTTTCTCTCCATACCCCTTGATCCCTTTAGACGTAAGAGCCATATCTAACTCTCTCTTGAATATATCCAATGAACTGGCATCAACAACTCTCTGCAGTAGGGAATTCCACAGGTTAACAACTCTCTGAGTGTAGAAGTTTCCCCTCATCTCAGTTCTAAATGGCATATCCTTATGCTAAGACTGTGTCCCCTTGTTTGGACTTCCCCAACATCGGGAACATTCTCCCGCATCTAACTGTCCAGTCCCGTCAGAATCTTATATGTTTCTATCACATTCCCTCTCATCCATCTAAACTCCAGTGTATAAAGGCCCACTTGATCCAGCCTCTCCTCATATGTCAGTCCATCCATCCCGGGAATCAGTCTAGGTGAACCTTCGCTGCACTTCCTCAATAGCAAGAATGTCCTTCCTCAGATTAAAAGACCAAAACTGAGCACAATATTCCAGGTGAGGCCTCAAAAAGGCCCTGTACAACTGTAGTAAGACCTCCCTGCGCCGATACTCAAATCTCCCAGATATGAAGGCCAACATACCATTTGCCTTCTTCACCGCCTGCTGTACCTGCATGCCAACTTTCAATGACTGATGAACCATGACACCCAGGTCTCGTTGCACCTCCCATTTTCCTAATCTGCCACCATTCAGATAATATTCTGCCTTCGTGTTTTTGCCCCCAAAGTGGATAACCTCACATTTATCCACATTATACTGCATGGGCCATGTATTTGCCCACTCACCTAACTTGTCCAAGTCACCCTGCAGCCTCTTAGCGTCCTCCTTACAGCTCACACCGCCACCCAGTTTAGTGTCATCTGCAAACTTGGAGATATTACACTCAATTCCTTCATTTAAATCATTGATGTATATTGTAAAAAGCTGGGGTCCCAGCACTGAGCCCTGCGGCACTCCATTAGTCACTGCCTGCCATTCTGAAAAGGACCCGATTATGCCGACTGTCTGCTTCCTGTCTGCCAACCAGTTCTCTATCCACGTCAGTACATTACCCCCCAATACCATGTGCTTTGATTTTGCACACCAATCTCCTGTGTGGGACCTTGTCAGAAGTCTTTTGAAAGTCCAAATACACCACATCCACTGTACTAGTTACATCCTCAAAAAATTCCAGATTTGTCAAGCAAGATTTCCCTTTCATAAATCCATGCTGACTTGGACCAATCCTGTCACTGCTTTCCTAATGTGCTGTTATTTCATCTTTAATAATTGATTCCAACCTTTTCCCCACTACTGATGTCAGGCTAACCAGTCTATAATTACCTGTTTTCTCTCTCCCTCCTTTTTTAAAAAGTGGGGTTACATTAGCTACCCTCCAGTCCATCGGGACTGATCCAGAGTCGTTAGACTGTTGGAAAATGATCACCAATGCATCCACTATTTCTAGGGCCACTTCCTTAAGTACGCTGGGACTATCAGGCCCCGGGGATTTATTGGCTTTCAATCCCATCAATTTCTCCAACACAATTTCCCACCTAATAAGGATATCCTTCAGTTCCTCCTTCTCACAAGACCCTCGGAGCCCTAGTACTTCCGGAAGGTTATTTGTGTCTTCCTTCGTGAAGACAAAACCAAAATATTTGTTCAATTGGTCCACCATTTCTTTGTTCCCCATTATAAATTCACCTGAATCCGACTGCAAGGGACCTACGTTTGTCTTCACTAATCTTTTTCTCTTCACATATCTTTAGAAGCTTTTGCAGTCAGTTTTTATGTTCCCGGCAAGCTTCCTCTCATATTCTATTTTCCCTCCTCCTAATTAAACCCTTTGTCCTCCTCTGCTGAATTATAAATTTCTCCCAGTCCTCAGGTTTGCTGCATTTTCTGGCCAATTTATATGTCTCTTCCTTGGAATTAACACTATCCTTAATTTCCCTTGTTAGCCACGGTTGAGCCACCTTCCCCGTTTTATTTTTATTCCAGACACGGATGTACAATTGTTGAAGTTCATCCATGTAATCTTTAAATGGTTGCCATTGCCTATCCACCATCAACCCTTTAAGTATCGTTTGCCAGTCTATTCTAGCCAATTCACACCTCATATCATCGAAGTTACCTTTCCTTAAGTTCAGGACCCTAGTCACTGAATTAACTGTGTCACTCCCCATCTTAATAAAGAATTCTACCATATTATGGTCACTCTTCCCCAAGGAGCCTCACACAACAAGATTGCTAATTAGTCCATTCTCATTACACATCACCCAGTCTAGGATGGCCAGCCCTCTAGTTGGTTCCTTGACATATTGGTCTGGAAAACCATCCGTAATACACTCCAGGAAATCCTCCTCCACCGCATTGCTACCAGTTTGGTTAGTCCAATCTGTATGTAGATTAAAGTCGCCCATGATAACTGCTGTACCTTTATTGCACACATCCCTAATTTCTTGTTTGATGCTGTCTGCAAACTCACTACTGCTGTTTGGTGGTCTGTACACAACTCCCACTAACGTTTTCTGCCCTTTGCTATTCCGCAGCTCCACCCATACAGATTCCACATCATCCAAGCTAATGTCCTTCCTTACTATTGCGTTAATTTCCTCTTTAATCAGCAATGCTACCCCACCTCCTTTTCCTTTCTGTCTATCCTTCATGAATGTTGAATACCCCTGGAATAGGTGAAAGAATTTTGTAGTCTTTGTGTGAAGGATGTTTGCACCAGTAAAGATATCACTCTACCAGCATCTGTATAAACCCTTCCCAGGACTGATATAGATAGATGCAAAGTAAACTCCTGCTGCTCTACCCCAATGTGTTACAGCATCAACTGCAGAAAAGCCCTCCTTGCTCCATCAGTGTACCATTTTCTATTTCATGCACCAGCCATACTGTGGGTTTTCTAAGTAAAATTGTGAATTATGGATAACATTGTGCAATTTTGAGGCTACCCATATTCTTGACAGTTGGGACCTTCACAGCGAACAGACCTCAAGAATCAAGAAAAATTTGAAAAGCGTCATTCAGGTGAAATTTATATCAACTGTTTGTTTTTAAAACAGGAAGGAGAGAAAGAGAGTGATCCTATAACCAATCACAAAACACTAAATTTATTTTTTCATTCAATTCTCTTGGGGAGTTGCCAATCTGTGGGGACAGACCTTAGATCCACTCCCTCCACTGCTGTTAGGCTGTAGAGCGAAACCCTACAATCCATCTCCCTTTGCCGAACCTCAGTGATACTTGATCCCAAAAATTCCCTTAAAAGGCAAAAAACAACCATATGAAATGGAGTAGTCACTCACTCAACCATGAGCAATGCCATGGAATACCTGCTCGTTGTAAGTGAAATTATCTTGATAAACATCAAAATTGTAGACACTAAGATTTCGACGAAGAAATGCCTGATCTGCGCCAACTGTTCCACAAAAGTTTAATAAACAGTCTGGTATTTCAAGAATTTGCCATTGAATTTGGTTTTTACCAATCAATACTAACTATCAATGTTCAGGACGTTTCAATGCAATGGAGTCTTTTAAGTTTTCAGCTCAATTCACTTCCATTAACTTTCTGAATTTACTGCCAAATAACTGTTCCTTTAATTCTACTGATCTTATGAACACAATCAATTGCAGTTCCAGAGATGCAAGAATGTAGAAAATAGTCTCACAGACAACTGCATTTTAAATGTTCCAATTAGGGTAGTGCAGTGATCTCCTGCGGTCATCCCCCTGCAAAACAGATACACCACTTTGAGTACTGTTGAGGGGGATGACTCATCAGGGGAGGGCAGCAGCAGCCAAGTTCATGGCACCATGGCTGGCTCTGTTGCACAGGAGGGCAAGAAAAAGAGTGGGAGAGCGATAGTGATAGGGGATTCAATTGTAAGGGGAATAGATAGGCGTTTCTGCGGCCGCAACCGAGACTCCAGGATGGTATATTGCCTCCCTGGTGCAAGGGTCAAGGATGTCTCGGGGCGGGTGCAGGACATTCTGAAAAGGGAGGGTGAACAGCCAGTTGTCGTGGTGCACATTGGTACCAACGATATAGGTAAAAAACGGGATGAGGTCCTACGAGACGAATTTAAAGAGCTAGGAGCTAAATTAAAACGTAGGACCACAAAAGTAGTAATCTCGGGATTGCTACCAGTGCCACGTGCTAGTCAGTGTAGGAATCGCAGGATAGCTCAGATGAATACGTGGCTTGAGCAGTGGTGCAGCAGGGAGGGATTCAAATTCCTGGGGCATTGGAACCGGTTCTGGGGGAGGTGGGACCAGTACAAACTGGACGGTCTGCACCTAGGCAGGACTGAAACCAATGTCCTAGGAGGAGTGTTTGCTAGTGCTGTTGGGGAGGAGTTAAACTAATATGGCAGGGGGATGGGAACCAATGCAGGGCGACAGAGGGAATCAAAACGGAGACAGAAGGAAAAGACAGAAAGGAAATGAGTAAAGGTGGAGGACAGAGAAACCCCAGGCAAAAAACAAAAAGGGCCACTTTGCAGCAACATTCGAAAGGGTCTATGTGTGTTAAAAAGGCAAGACTGAAGGCTCTGTGCCTCAATGCGAGGAGTATACGGAATAAGGTGGACGAATTAACTGTGCAGATAGCAGTTAACGGATACGATGTGGTTGGCATCACGGAGACATGGCTCCAGGGTGACCAAGGCTGGGAACTCAACATCCAGGGGTATTCAACATTTAGGAAGGATAGACAGAAAGGAAAAGGAGGCGGGGTGGCGTTGCTGGTTAAAGAGGAATTTAATGCAATAGTAAGGAAGGACATTAGCCTGGATGATGTGGAATCGGTATGGGTGGAGCTATGGAATACCAAGGGGCAGAAAACGCTAGTGGGAGTTGTGTACAGACCTCCAAAAAGTAGCAGTGATGTTGGGGAGGGCATCAAACAGGAAATTAGGGGTGCATGCAATAAAGGTGCAGCAGTTATCATGGGTGACTTTAATATGCATAAAGATTGGACTAACCAAACAGGAATGAATACGGAGGAGGAGGATTTCCTGGAGTGCATAAGGGATGGTTTTCTAGACCAATATGTCGAGGAACCAACTAGGGGGGAGGCCATCTTCGACTGGGTGTTGTGTAATGAGAGAGGATTAATGAACAAGCTCGTTGTGCGAGGCCCCTTGGGGAAGAGTGACCATAATAGGGTGGAATTCTACATTAGGATGGAGAATGAAACGGTTAATTTAGAGACCATGGTCCAGAACTTAAAGAAGGGTAACTTTGAAGGTATGAGGCATGAATTGGCTAGGATAGATTGGCGAATGATACTTAAGGGGTTGACAGTGGATGGGAAATGGCAGACATTTTGAGACCGCATGGATGAACTACAACAATTGTACATTCCTGTCTGGCGTAAAAATAAAAAAGGGAAGGTGGCTCAACCATGGCTATCAAAAGAAATCAGGGATAGTATTAAAGCCAAGGAAGTGGCATACAAATTGGCCAGAAATAGCAGCGAACCCGGGGACTGGGAGAAATTTAGAACTCAGCAAAGGAGGACAAAGGGTTTGATTAGGGCAGGGAAAATAGAGTACGAGAGGAAGCTTGCAGGGAAAATTAAAATGGACTGCAAAAGCTTCTATAGATGTGTAAAGAGAAAAAGGTTAGTAAAGACAAATGTAGGTCCCCTGCAGTCAGAATCAGGGGAAGTCATAACGGGGAACAAAGAAATGGCAGACCAATTGAACAAGTACTTTGGTTCGGTATTCACTAAGGAGGACACAAACAACCTTCCAGATATAAAAGGGGTCAGAGAGTCTCGTGAGAAGGAGGAACTGAGGGAAATCCTGATTGGTCGGGAAATTGTGTTGGGGAAATTGATGGGATTGAAGGCCGATAAATCCCCAGGGCCTGATGGTCTGCATCCCAGGGTACTTAAGGAGGTGGCCTTGGAAATAGCGGATGCATTGACAGTCATTTTCCAACATTCCATAGACTCTGGATCAGTTCCTATAGAGTGGAGGATAGCCAATGTAACCCCACTTTTTAAAAAAGAGGGAGAGAGAAAACAGGGAATTATAGACTGGTCAGCCTGACATCGGTAGTGGGTAAAATGATGGAATCAATTATTAAGGATGTCATAGCAACGCATTTGGAAAGAGGTGACATGATAGGTCCAAGTCAGCATGGATTTGTGAAAGGGAAATCATGCTTGACAAATCTTCTGGAATTTTTTGAGGATGTTTCCAGTAGAGTTGACAAGGGAGAACCAGTTGATGTGGTGTATTTGGAGTTCCAGAAGGCTTTCGACAAGGTCCCACACAAGAGATTAGTGTGCAAAGTTAAAGCACATGGGATTGGGGGTAGTGTGCTGACGTGGATTGAGAACTGGTTGGCAGACAGGAAGCAAAGAGTAGGAGTAAATGGGTACTTTTCAAAATGGCAAGCAGTGACTAATGGGGTACCGCAAGGTTCTGTGCTGGGGCCCCAGCTGTTTACATTGCACATTAATGATTTAGACAAGGGAATTAAATGTAGTATCTCCAAATTTGCGGATGACACTAAGTTGGGTGGCAGTGTGAGCTGCGAGGAGGATGCTATGAGGCTGCAGTGACTTGGATAGGTTAGGTGAGTGGGCAAATGCATGGCAGATGAAGTATAATGTGGATAAATGTGAGGTTATCCACTTTGGTGGTAAAAACAGAGGGACAGACTATTATCTGAATGGTGACAGATTAGGAAAAGGGGAGGTGCAACGAGACCTGGGTGTCATGGTACATCAGTCATTGAAGGTTGGCATGCAGGTGCAGCAGGCGGTTTAGAAAGCAAAAGGCATGTTGGCCTTCATAGCGAGGGGATTTGAGTACAGGGGCAGGGAGGTGTTACTACAGTTGTACAGGGCCTTGGTGAGACCACCCCTGGAGCATTGTGTACAGTTTTGGTCTCCAAACTTGAGGAAGGACATTCTTGCTATTGAGGGAGTGCAGCGAATGTTCACTAGACTGATTCCCGGGAAGGCAGGACTGACATATCAAGAAAGACTGGATTAACTGGGCTTGTATTGACGAGTTCAGAAGAATGAGAGGGGATCTCATAGAAACGTTTAAAATTCTGATGGGTTTAGACAGGTTAGATGCAGGAAGAATGTTCCCAATGTTTTGGAAGTCCAGAACCAGGGATCACAGTCTAAGGATAAGGGGTAAGCCATTTAGGACCGAGATGAGGAGAAACTTCTTCACGCAGAGAGTGATGAACCTGTGGAATTCTCTACCACAGAAAATTGTTGAGGCCAATTCACTAAATATATTTAAAACGGAGTTAGATGTAGTCCTTACTACTAGGTGGATCAAGGGGTATGGCGAGAAAGCAGGAATGGGGTACTGAAGTTGCATGTTCAGCCATGAACTCATTGAATGGCGGTGCAGGCTAGAAGGCCGAATGGCCTGCTCCTGCACCTATTTTCTATGTTTATATGTTTCTATGTTTCACTTCCTTATCCGGTAGAATATTCCAAATGTTTTCCATATTTTAAATAAAGACATGTTCTTCTGTATTAACTGTTTTAAATTTAATATTCACAATTTTAATATTGAGCCCTTTTGTCCTGCTATGCATTGTTACCCTGAAATAATATTCTGGTGTTTGTGGTTCAGTGAGGTCCCCTTTAACAATTTTCTCTCGATATTGTAGAGTTTAAGCTTTACCAATAATTCCTTTAGATTTTCTGCTTTGCACTTGTTACTTTTCTCTGAAACCTTCGCAATGCATGTATGTGATGAGCATATTTTAAAACCCACTTAATTTATTTCAGCTTACCCACCACTGATGATTAGCATCCGGAAATCATATTTCTGTCCTTGTCTTCACTGCTACAGAGAGTGGGGATATGTCCTCTTCTGACTTCGGTACATGTAACAAAATCACAAGAGGAAATGTTCTCACTATTTTATATTGTCTAGCGATAATTTCCAGAGATTCCACTACTTCTCTACTATGAATATCACCCTTATTTCTTGCAAGAAACAGTTCTGGAACTCCCCTACTAAAGTCCAGAACGCACTAGCACTGAGTTAAGAAATTGACCCCAATGGAGAAGCCTTACTTGTCAGGAACATACATTAGGAAATCAGACAAATTGGGGCCGAAATTCATCAACTCACCGCCCGCTGCTGCCGAATTTCCTCGTCAAGATCTGCCCAGTGTCACTTTCGGGGCGGCCTGGAGCGGGCGGGGTGGGGAGAGCCGCCGGGAAGAGCCCGCTGATGTCAGCGGACGGCCGAGTGGCGCAACTGAGCTCCCGCCCGCCGAGCTCCCAGATTCCTGCGGGCGGGAGTCGGCGGGAGAACGGGGGGGCGGGCCGCCGGCTGGAGGCCGGTCTGTCCCCGACGGTGAGTCTCAAGATCCTGAAAAAAAGGTTAGTGAACATTTTATATATTTTTTTTTTCCCACAGCAACTTACCTGGATGGGGTACCCTGAATGTCTTCCGCTAGTTTTTTTATTTTTTAATTTGTGTTTTTTTTTTTCAGGTCTTCGACCTTCCGTGGGCCCGACTCCATCCTCAGCGGCACTTGGGCGGCAAGCGCCTCTGCCGCCGAGAATGAGACCTCCCGCCGGCTGCCGCCCAGATTGGTGCCGTACGTTGTCCATTTGCCGCCCGCCGACCTTCGAGGGACCTTGGCCATAAATATCCCGCCCAAAAATACCGTCTGGTACCTCGGCGGCCATCAGCGGCACTGTGAGCGGCACTTGGGCGGGCGGGGGCCTTGATGAAAATCGGGCCCATTGTCTTACATGTAACTTACTGCACAGAAACAGGCCGTTTGGTCTATGCAGGAGTTCATGCTCCACACGAGCCTCCTCCCACTCTATTTACTTCACCTCACCCCATCAACATAATCTTTTATTCCTTTCTCCCTCAAGTACTTATCGAGCTTGCACTTAATTGCATCTATGCTATTCGCCTCAACCACTCCATGTGGTAATGAGTTCCACATTCACATCACTCCCGCTAATTGTGTTAATTAGAATTCTTTATCACGCTTATTAGTTCTGGTTCCGACATCCTACATCTAATAGGTTTGGTTGTAATCTCTCTTTATAACTTCATTATCTATACCTGCCATTCTTATCTAATGTGACATCACCACACAACATGAAAAGTAACCTGAATGAATATAATTTAAATCCCAAGCCACGGACAATTTGAGATTAACTATTCTGACTCTAAATTTCACCCCCTTCCCCGACTAGTTGATCTTGGACAACACTGTTTCTGCCTGTGGCCACAATGGTCATTCCCCATTCATTGCAAAACAAATCAGAACCTGTAATGTCAGTACATAAGGTCTGCCCACCACCAGGGGGCACTACCATCGGAGGTCCGAGGGTCATAGGTACGCTCGTGCTGAACTTCACCTTTGTAGCTTGAAGACTTACCAGGTTACACCTGGTCACTGGCTCACAGTACGGAGTTCATTGTATCATTTCATACACCACAGAACCAATCCAAGATTGATAACTATGTTGACAAAAGGAAGGCTGAATACTGAGCCAAAATACTGTGTCGTAGTCTGCAGTCAACTTGAGAATGTTCATGCATTCATATTACCTCAGGGAAGGGAAATATTATTAAATGTTTTATACCGCTCGAAATATGAAGTGATTATCTGTCGTGACCATATGGGAAACATGGCATCATAGGCCTTTAGGGATCTGTTCAAGATGAAAAGACAATGGGTAGGTAGTGTTTACAATCAAAATTACCTTGCGGGGGGCGGGGGGGGCGACAAGTGCAGGAACCATTTCACTCAGAGTGAGAAAAACATTCTAAACATTCCTTATTTTAACCCACCATTTAAATTTAAAGTTATGCAGAAAAGACTTGCTGCACAGAAGAAGGAATCGAGCTGATTCTTTTCCATGTGAGCGATTATGCAGCACTTTGAATGCAGATTTGTTAAAGGGAAAATCAGCCTTCTCCAGAGCTAAATTTCAAGTTTGTGCAATAACACAACTATCCAGGCTGACTTTTGACAGCGATTCTCAAAAGTAATTAAACACTTACTCTACTTTAGGGATTATCATCAATAAATATTCATCCAACAGTACTGGGCAGTATGATTGATCTATATTGCATCCAATTTAGGCACTTAAGTAACGATGTAGCTAGATTTGGAGGACACTTTAAGCTGAGTTGACGGAAAGTACCTTATTCATACACTCTAGCCATTTAACTTAGTTCCCTCGTCCAAATGATGGATTTCCTTTTATGCAATAAGTGCTTGGTAACAGTATGCCCCAATATGAAAGTCACTGAGCCCGAAGTTCCGCCCAAGTATCATCCAAAGTTAAGATCCTGATGGTACTTTGGGCAGAAGTTTCATGAAAAAATGTGGGAAAGACCGTTCGGCGGCAAAAATGGTCCTTGCACGCCGATTCTGGGCGGCAGCAGGCGGTAGCTCCCATTCTGGGCGGCAAATGCGATCCTCGGCAACGTACCACCGAGGATAGGGTCGGCCCCAGGGAGGGGGGAACTGATCAAATCAAACGTTTTCAAACCAATAAAACAAAAACACCAGAAATCCTTCAGGGCACCCCATCCATCTAAATCCCTGCAAACGAAAACTGCGATGAGGAGGAATTTCTTCTCTCAGGGGGTTGTAAATCTGTGGAATTCGCTGCCTTAGAGAGCTGTGGAAGCTGGGACATTGAATATATTTAAGACAGAAATAGATAGTTTCTTAAACGATAAGGGGATAAGGGGGCGGGCAGGGAAGTGGAGCTGAGTCCATGATCGGATCAGCCATGATCGTAGTAAATGGCGGAGCAGGCTCGAGGGGCCATATGGCCTACTCCTGCTCCTAATTCTTATGTTGTGATGTTCTTATTAAATAAAGAAAAGAAGTTCACTAACCTTTTCTTGCAGGTCTTCAAACTTACCGTTGATGTCAGACTTGCCCCCATGCGGCAGTCTCTTCTGCTGCTGGAGCGGAGGGCCACCCGGACCAATCTGGAGACGGAGCGGGCGGGAGGACCCTTGTGGGTGTTGCACACCGGCGCACGCCTGCGGACACTCCCCAGTGGTCTTCTCTCCCCGCCGGCGTGAGGGCCTCCCCAAACTCGCTCGGGACGGGAGAGTGCCCAGAAAACATTGAGACCGCCGAGAACACTCGGCGGCAGCCGACAGTACGTCCACCAAACTCGGGCCCTATAGATTATTGGCTCTATAGAAGGATACAGCAGGAGTGCCTGCTGTTACTTCATGACTTGGACTACCATTTAAACTGCTCATTGAAGCTAGCCCTGCTTCTAAACACACTGATAAGATATCTTATGAGTGTGCATGAGCATAAAATAATTCCTTATGCAGATGACTTAGATATTGTTTATCACCAATCCTTATGCATCAATTATTTTCTCATTTAGCTAGTTGGTTCCTTTCTGACACTGGGATGCAAGATTGAGAAGACCCCCTTTCGAAGTTATGATTAGAACTGGATGGATGCAGACATTAAGGGGGAGAAATTCGGGAGCGTCCCGTTTGGGCTAGCTTTTAAAAGTTCAAAAATTAGTGCCAGGCACGAATGTTTTTCAAAATTTAAAACATTCAGAATTTGCGCACCAGGAAGGACATGGAAATAAAAATCAAGTGCTCCACATCCTTCCTGGAGTGCCACAGGCAGTGGGTGGGGCAGTAGGTGTGCAGCGTTGCACAATGGGCCATGCAGCACTGACGTATTGGAAGGCTCCTTCCCTCTCTTAAAGGAAAGGGCCGTCGCTACCGGCTCGGCAAAGGAAAAATATTGCCTGGACCCCGACGGCAGCCGCGATCCGGCCCGATCAGCCCGATGCACCGCAGCAGAGTGCCGGGCTGATCGACCGGGAGTGAAGACGATTAAACAAAATTGTCTGAGCACATTGCAGACATTTTTTTTTACTTACCTCGGTCACCTCGCCTTTAAGCTTCGCCCCCCCACCCCCACCCGTCGACACCCCCAGCCTCCTGAACAATGCCTCCTGCAGCTGTCGGTGTTGTCACCCGCCGATACTGCAGGGGGCGGAACCCAAGTTCGGGTTCGGGGCGATGCGCACGCCGATAACGTCACGATCTCCGGGCGACGGAGATTGGAGTGCAAGGACTTATCGCTGCCGCAAACCTCCCGCTGAGATTACCGGGCGTCGATCTTCTCGCTGCGTCCGCTCGGTAAGTGCTTAGCACTCCCATCCCCCCACCCCCCGGAGGCGAAATTGGGAGGTGCTAAGATGATCAATTTCTAGGCCTAAATGTCTTGGTGTTCATTGTTGCAGAATATGACTGTAGTGTATGAAATGATACAATGAACTCTGTACTGTGAGCCAGTGACTAGGTATAACCTAGTCAGTCTTTAATGGCTTCCAGAAGTGAAGATACAAAGGTGAAGTTCAGGTTATATACCAGGCCCAGCCCGAGTGCACCTATGTCCCTAGGACCTCCGACGGTAGTGCCCCCTTGTGGTGGGCAGACCTTATGTGCATACATTACAATGACATTCCACACATCTTTTTTAATGTGGTGCCGAGCTCTAAAATAAATTTACAGCACAGAAAGAGGCCACCATTTGGACCCGTGCCGGTGATGGCTCTTTGCATAGTCCCACATCCCTGCTTTTTGTCCATAACTCTGTAAGTTCCGCATCCTCCAGTACCTGCCCACCTCACTTTTAAAATGATTTATGAAAACAGCTTCCATCACCTTTTCAGGTAAAGCATACAGAAACTTTGGTTGTACAGAATTAATTCAGTCAACACCTGCAAACAGTTTATCAGAGTTTCTTTTACCCAGTTTGTGAAGTTAATCTCTTACCATTTATTCAATGCCAAATTTAATGTTATTGCCGATAAGCGATGAACTCAAATTAAATCACATTTTAGAAGAATGCAGTTTCAATGAATTCTAACTTTAAGGGCTGGAAATTAGCCAGCCTTGCGCCCGTTTTTTCGGCGATATTTCGCCGTTTTTTGGCAGAAAAAGGTGATCAGGTAAATTGGCCAAAGTCTTGTGCCGGCGGTTTTGAAATACCGCTGAAAAGCAGACCGCTATCGTGCAAGACAAAAAAAAGTGCTTTTGCTTTAAATTGGCCGTTTGGCACCCCCGTATTCTGGGTAAAAAACGCTTGAGAAAAGTCTGCGTTCCCGGCCCAGAAACAGCGGTGAGTATGAAGAATTGCAAAAAAGGCAAGTTAATGTTTTTATTTTTAAATTCTTTTTCAGTGATTCACGAGTTAAGTGTCTTGTGAATGTTTTGTGATTTTTTTGTATTTTGTTTTTTGCAATTTGTTTGTGTGCATTCTCCCTCCTGGGGCCTGTCTTTCAGCGGTAATTGACCTCGGACTAAAGTTGGCGAGCACTGTGGTCTCCGCCGCCAATCATCTTGCAACGCCGATTTTTACGGCTGGACACATTTGTTTGCCAATTTTAGGCCGTTAAAAAATGGCGGAGCGATTAGCGGTATTTTTGTCGAAAAGTGTCAAAAAAATACCGCTATCACCAAAAGACCAATTTATAGCCCATAATGTATTCTTCAAACATTTTAGTTTTGTATTTATATTTTGTATTCAAGTGGTCAGTGCCCAAACCAGTCAGATATTGCAATGCGAGTTGTCTTCATTATAAATCAGTATGGTGTAAAAGTGTACTCAGCATCAAGTGGATTACACATGTGTCTGCTCTATAGCAGCACCTCTCGTCATAAACCCAGTATTGTGACAGTTTAGAAAGAGAACAGGAAACAGTTAATTCAAGCCAAAGACTCCCATTTGCTTTGGCTATAAGAGAGCTTTGTATCTGCTGTTTAAACATCTGCCTTGGATCATCACTGAAAATCCTCAGTCCTTAACCAAACCCTAAATACAACTAGAAATACTAAACAGGTGAAGATAAGTGTTGTGTTCATACTCAATTTGTTTGTTACAGCGCACTGGATGTGCATTAGGACCCTGCGGAAGCTATTCACAGTTGCTGTATGCATGCTGGTTCATGCCGGTTTGGGAACACCATTTTGGTTTGTTGTATAAAGCACACGGTTTCAGTTACTTTTCTCTTGGCTCAGATTGTCAGTTATTTACATGTACACAGCAATAAAGATAAAACAAAAAGGCAATATAATTTTATCTATTGCTGCTGATGGTTGCTTTTTGGAGAAAATTATTGAAAAGCTTGATAATACTTGATAGACTGGGTCTTGTGTAACGAGAGAGGATTAATTAGCAATCTTGTCGTGCGAGGCCCCTTGGGGAATAGTGACCATAATATGGTAGAATTCTTCATTAAGGTGGAGAGTGACACAGTTAATTCAGAGACTAGGGTCCTGAACTTAAAGAAAGGTAACTTCGATGGTATGAGACGTGAATTGGCTAGGAAAGAATGATACTTAAAGGATTGATGGTAGATAGGCAATGGCAAACATTTAAAGATCACATGGATGAACTACAACAATTGTACATCCCTGTCTGGCGTAAAAATAAAACGGGGAAGGTGGCTCAACCGTGGCTAACAAGGGAAATTAGGGATAGTGTTAAATCCAAGGAAGAGGCATATAAATTGGGCAGAAAAAGCAGCAAACCTTAGGACTGGGAGAAATTTAGAATTCAGCAGAAGAGGACTAAGGGTTTAATTAGTAGGGGGAAATAGAGTATGAGAGTAAGCTTGCAGGGAACATAAAAACTGACTGCAAAAGCTTCTATAGATATGTGAAGAAAAAAAGATTAGTGAAGACTAATGTAGGTTCCTTGCAGTCAGAATCTGGTGAATTCATAATGGGGAACAAGGAAATGGCAGACCAATTGAACAAATATTTTTGTTCTGTCTTCAATAAGGAAGACACAAAGAACCCCCCAAAAATACGAGGGGACCGAGGGTCTAGCGAGAAGGAGAACTGAGGGAACTGAGGGAAATCCTTATTAGTCAGGAAATGGTGTTAGGGAAATTGATGGGATTGAACGCCGATAAATCCCCAGGGCCTAATAGTCTGCATCCCAGAGTACTTAAGGAAGTAGCCCTAGAAATAGTGGATGCACTGGTGATCATTTTCCAACATTCCATAGACTCTGGATCACTTCCTATGGATTGCAAGGTAGCTAATGTAACCCCACTTTTAAAAAAAGGAGGGAGAGAGAAAACAGGGAATTATAGACATGTTAGCCTATCACCGGTAGTGAGGAAAATGTTGGAATCAATTATTAAAGATGTAATAGTAGCGCATTTGGAAAGCAGTGACAGGATCGGTCCAAGTCAGCATGGATTTATGAAAGGGAAATCATGTTTGACAAATCTTCTAGAATTTTTTGAGGATGTAACTAGTAGAGTGGATAACGGAGAACCAATGGATCTGGTGTATTTGGACTTTCAAAAGACTTTTGACAAGGGCCCACACAAGAGATTAGTGTGCAAAATTAAGGCACACGGTATTGGGGGTAATGTATTGATGTATAGAGAACTGGTTGGCAGTCAGGAAGCAAAGAGTGGGAATAAACGGGTCCTTTTCAGAATGGCAGGCAGTGACTAGTGGGGTACCGCAAGGTTCATTGCTGGGACCCCAGCTATTTGCAATATATATTAATGATTTAGACGAATGAATTGAATGTAATATCTCTAAGTTTGCAGATGACACTAAGCTGGGTGGTGGTGTGAGCTGTGAGGAGGATGCTAAAAGGCTGCAGGGTGACTTGGACAGGTTAGGTGAGTGGGCAAATGCATGGCAGATGCAGTATAATGTGGATAAATGTAAGGTTATCCACTTTGGTGGCAAAAACAGGAAGTCAGATTATTATCTAAATGATGACAGATTAGTAAAAGGGGAAGTGCAACGAGACCTGGGTGTCATGGCACATTGAAAGTGGGCATGCAGGTACAGCAGGCAGTAAAGAAAGCAAACGGCATGTTGGCCTTCATAGCGAGAGGATTTGAGTATAGGAGCAGGGAGGTCTTACTGCAGTTGTACAGGGCCTTGGTGAGGCCTCACCTTGAGTATTGTGTGCAGTTTTGGTCTCCTAATCTGAGGAAGGACATACTTGCTATTGAGGGAGTGCAGCGAAGGTTCACCAGACTGATTCCCGGGATGGCAGGTCTGACATATGAGGAAAGACTGGATCGACTGGGCTTATATTCACTGGAATTTAGAAGAATGAGAGGGGATCGCACAGAAATATAGAAAATTCTGACGGGATTGCACAGGTTAGATGCAGAAAGAATGTTCCCGATGTTGGGGAAGTCCAGAACCAGGGGTCACAGTCTAAGGATAAGGGGTAAGCCATCGAGGACCAAGATGAGGAGAAACTTCTTCACTCAGAGAGTGGTGAACCTGTGGAATTCTCTACCACAGAAAGTTATTGAGTCCAGTTCGTTGGATATATTCAAAAGGGAGTTAGATGTGGCCCTTAAGGCTAAAGGAATCAGGGGATATGGAGAGAAGATAGGAGTGGGGTACTGAAGTTGCATGATCAGCCATGATCATACTGAATGGTGGTACAGGCTCGAAGGGCCGAATGGCCTACTCCTGCACCTGTTTTCTATGTTTTTATGTTAAAATGAAAATGTAATCTCAGCTCTCAAGCAATGCAAAGCCACATTCTCGGTGTAAAATGACTGAAACTGCAGCATGTAAACAGAACAGATCTAATCTGACAGTTTTAAATTCAATATGAATGATATTCAGAATGAAGAGAAAACAGTAAGATAGAATTTTTGTAATGAAAAAAACTCATGTCTTGAAATTTTCCGATTACTGCTCCAGTATCTCGGAATTTAGCACAACTGCATTAAAATCTTGGAATAGCACCTGCTCTTCTTTTGTTGTATCAGCTGTTCTGGTGACAGCTCTCTCACCATGTTCAGAAAGTTGTGGGTATAATAGAAACATTGAAACATAGAAAATAGGAGCAGTAGTAGGCCATTTGG
This sequence comes from Pristiophorus japonicus, assembly GCF_044704955.1. NCBI lineage: Eukaryota > Metazoa > Chordata > Chondrichthyes > Pristiophoridae > Pristiophorus > Pristiophorus japonicus. Next base: position 10,739,961 of record NC_091988.1, on the reverse strand, counting down.
CCCTTCGAGCCTGCACCACCATTCAATATGATCATGGCTGATCCTCTATCTCAACACCATATTCCTGCTTTTTCCCCATACCCCTTGATGTATTTTGTGTCTAAAAATCTATCTAACTCCCTTTTAAATATATTCAGTGACTTGGCCTCCACAGCCTTCTGTGGTAGAGAATTCCACAGGTTCACCACCCTCTGAGTGAAAACATTTCTCCTCATCTCGGTCCTAAATTTCCTACCGGGTATCCTGAGACTGTGACCCCTTGTTCTAGACTTCCCAGCCAGGGGAAACATCCCTCTCCGCATCCAGTCTATCCAACCCCGTCAGAATTTTCTATGTTTCAATGAGATCCCCTCTCATTCTTCTAAACTCTAGTGAATACAGCCTAGTCGACCCAATCTCTCCTCATACGACAGTCCTGCCATCCCAGGGAGCAGTCTGGTGAACCTTCGCTGCACTCCCTCTATGGCAAGTATATCCTTTCTTAAGTCGGGGGACCAAAACTGCACACAATACTCCAGGTGCGGTCTCACCAAGGCCCTGTATAACTGTAGTAAGATGTTGTCATGTATGTACATGCTGTTTGTAACCACTAGATGGTGTCATTGTTGGAGGCCACTGAGCAGCACGCACAGGGTGCCGCTTGGGTATAAAAGGCCAGCCATTTTGTGAGTCAGGCACTTTGGGCCTAAATAAATCAGAAGCAAGGTTGTGCCTTGCTTAGTTAAACAGTACTCAGTTTGAACCTTTATTGCATACTTAACAGACATCCTTGCTCCTGTACTCAAATCCTCTTGCAATGAAGGCCAACATACTATTTACCTTCCTAACTGCTTGCTGCACCGGCATGTTTGCTTTCAATGACTGGTGTACAAGGACACCCAGGTCCCTCTGTACATCGACACTTCCCAAGCCATCACCATTTAAATAATACTTTGTCCTTATGTTTTTCCTACCAAACTGAATAACTTTACATTTATCTACATTATACTGCATCTGTCATGTGTTTGCCCACTCCACTGAGCACATAACCCAGGCCACCAACAACTACTTGCATTTATCTAGCACCTATAACATGGTAAAACATTCCAAGGGGCTTAGGAAGTGCTGCACTGTCCAAGGTGCCATCTTTTGGATGAGATGTTAAACTGAGGTTCTGTCAGCCAGTTCAAGTGGCCATCAGAGATACCATGGTGCTATTTGAAGAATAGCAGAGTCCCTGGTACGTCATGGCCCTGGTTAACAATTATCCCTTATTGAACATCTCCAAAAATAAATGAACCGGTCGTTTATCTCATTGCTGTTTGTCGGACCTCGCTGTGCATAAATTGACGGCTGCATTTGCCTGCTCGACAACAGTGACAATGCAATCAACAACAATTAATTGGCAGTGAAGTGTTTGGGATATCTTATTGAGTAGACTGTAATATTTAAATCCATTTTTTTTCAATTGGCAAAAATGATTTAATCTAACAACTGAACTTAGCAAGCCCATTTTAAAGTTATTGGGTATTATACATGATATTCAGTATAGAAAATAGGAATAAAATATAACTATATACCTTCCTGTTGCTATTTATATTGGGGAATAGTCCGATTCAGCCAACGCCTCACTACCACCTGATGACTCCCAGTGACCCAGAGACATAGAGTGTCCACACTGCCTGGTCTGCCCTCAAGGCCTCCATAATCAACACCTGCGAAGAGACGCTCGGTCACTCGACCAGGAAACTCCAAGACTGATTCGACCAGAGCGACCAGGAGATCCAGGAGCTAATATGCTGCAAGCATAAGGCATTCTGGACTGGAAGCCGGAACAGAGCTCGAGGGCAAGAAAGCAGCTCTGCAGACAGCTAAAGGCCGGGGTCCAGCAAAACCCACGACCTAAAGAACAAATGGTGGGTGGAGAAAGCTCTAGAAATCCAGCAGCTAGCTGACAACCACGACCTGCGGCCCAAGCACCCAAGGCCCCTACCCCACCACTGGCCAAGCACGGAGAGGAGCTCATCAAGCACAGAGAGGCAGTCAGTGCCCGCTGAAAGGAGAACTTTGAGGATCTCCTCAACCGAGACTCTGTCTTCGACGTGAGTGTCCTCGACTCCATCCCACAGCATGTCACCCGCCACCATCTCAGCACAACCCCAGCCCGCAGGAGGTTGAAAAGGCCATCCGACAACTGAAGAACAACAAGGCATCAGGAGCAGATGGAATTCCCGCCGAAGCACTAAGACATGGCGGAGAAGCACAACTGGCGCGGAACCATGACCTCATCTCTCTTATCTGGAAGGAGGAGATCATGCCAGGAGATCTCAGAGACGCTGTACTCGTGACCATCTTCAAGAAAGGTGATAAGTCTGACTGCGGTAACTTCAGAGGAATCTCCCTGCTGTTGTCCACCAGGAAAGTCCTTGCAAGAATCATCTTGAATCGGCTTCTCCCTATGGCTGAAGAGCTCCTCCCAGAGTCGCAATGCGGTTTCTGGCCACTAAGGGGCACAATGGACATGATCTTCGACGCGCGACAGATACAAGCGAAATGCAGGGAGCAGCACCAGCCCTTGTTCATGGCCTTCTTTGACCTCACAAAAGCCTTCGACCCCGTCAACCATGAGGGATTAAGGAGTTTCCTCCTCAGATTCGGCTGCCCTCAAAAGATTATCACCATCTTCCATCTGCTTCACGATGACATGCAAGCCATGATCCTGACCAACAGATCCACCACAGACCCATTCCACGTTCGGACCGGGGTCAAGCAAGGCTGTGTCATCGCGCCAACGCTCTTCTCGATCTTCCTCGCTGCAATGCTTCAGCTCAGCCTCAGCAAGCTCCCCGCTGGAGTGGAGCTAAATTACAGGACAAACGGGAATCTGTTCAACCTCAGCTGCCTCCAGGCCAGATCCAAGGCCGTCCCATCCTCCGTCATCGAATTACAGTACGCAGGCAATTCCTGCGTCTGCGCACACTCGGAGGCCGAACTCCAAACCATCGTCAACACCTTCACCGAGGTGTATGACAGCATGAGCCTTACACTAAACATCCGTAAGGCAAAGGTCCTCTACCAACCTTCCCCTGCCACACAGCACTGCCCCCCTGGTTATCAAAATCCACGACGAAGCCTTGGACAACGTGGATTTTCCATACCTCGGGAGCCTACTGTCAACTAGGGCAGACATCGACGACGAGGTCCAACACCGCCTCCAGTGTGCCAGTGCACCTTCAGTCGCCTGAGGAATAGAGTGTTTGAAGACCAGGATCTCAAACCCGGCAGTAAGCTCATGGTCTACAGAGCAGTGGTGATACCCGCCCTCTTATATGGCTCAGAGCCATGGACTATATACATCAGGCACTTTAAAATACTGGAGATATACCACCAACGCTGCCTCCACAAGATCTGCGAATCCACTGGCATGATAGGCGCACCATCAGTGTTCTCGCCCAGGCCAACATCCCCAGCATCGAAGCACTGACCACGCTTGATCAGCTCCGCTGGGCGGGCCACGTTGTTCGCATGCCTGACACGAGACTCCCAAAGCAAGCGCTCTACTCGGAACTCTGACACGGCAAGTGAGCCCCAGGTGGGCAGAGGAAGCGTTTTAAGGACACCCTCAAAGCCTCCTTGAAAAAGTGCAACATCCCCCACCGACACCCGGGAGTCCCTGGCCCAAGACCGCCCAAAGTGGAGGAAAAGTATCCGGGAAGGCGCCGAACGCCTCGGGTCTCTTTGCCGAGAGCACGCGGAAGCCAAGCGTCGACAGCGGAAGGAGTGCGCGGCAAACCGAGGCGCCCCCCCCCACCCACCCGCCTCTCCAACCACTGTCTGCACCACCTGTGACAGAGACTGTAGGTCCTGCATTGGACAGTCACCTGAGGACTCGTTTTTCGTGTGGAAGCAAGTCATCCTCGACTCCGAGGGACTGCCTATGATGATGATAATGATGGAATGCATGAGTCGTAATGTTAATGAAAATGCACGTCTAAAAAGAGGAACAAGATGCCAATTCTAAAATATAGCTCTGTAGCCAAATATCTACAGAAATTTCAGTTTACACCTTCAAATCTTTGTGTGTTTCCTTCCCCAGCTATCAGGCCTGCAGGACTCACTTAAAGGTAAATGCCATGGAGATGCTATAGTTGCCTCTTCATTTGGTTATTTTTGGCTAAAAGCATGCATTATGTTATACATAGCCCTAAGTGCATTTGTAGAGCTTCTAAAACAGGCACAAAATAAATGAATGTCCTATTTTCCATCTAAGCTATGGCATGACATAACTATACGATCCGAGAGTTGATGTTTAGAAAGTTTACATACAGACATTGAACACCTCTTGTTGTAAGAGAGAGAATTATAGTGATCAGGGGTCAAACTTGATCTGCCATTTTCTTCAACAAAAAAAAAGGAATAATTTGTGTTGTACTTCAAGTTATTGTTGAGCATTATAATGTATGGTTCAGTGAACTACAACACATATCGGACTGTGAAGTTAACACTTCTATATTGTTCCACATACAGATAATAAGGTACCTGGGAAACAATGCAGTAAATGATGAGCTTGTTGGAATTTTGCCCAAGAACGTAATTAGTGTGAATGGCTCTGTTACTTAGAAATTGAACTTTGAGGCGAGTCATAAAAGCTACCATCATACCACTTAAAAAACAATTCTGGTCCCCATCTATTTTAAAAATCTATTCTCCTGGATAAGTAGCAGTTATTGTAAGTCTCCTGCGGCTTTAGCAGCATTAAGAAATGAGCAAACCCTGCAAGAGGTATTTTTTTTAAATGCACGAAATGTATTTTCTCTACTGTGGCCCGGCATCTGACACCAGCTATAGTCGAGAGGGCAGGCTGTGTGACCTACCCTCAGGTCCACAGCACTAAGTGGCCACAAGGAGCTACACAAGAGCATGTTAGAGCTGACTCTGTCTTTCCTGTGTCTTGCAGGCATTAATTTGGCCGCTGGTTTCCATGGCAACATGCCCAAAATCAGGAACTTAGTGACACGGGACAATCGAAGCCTCAATGCGCCGTTCCATGGTGCTGTACCTCACCGTGTTGATGCACTGCCTCAAGGACCCAATCAGTTTGAAGACCCAATTTTTGACGTGTGATACATACTATCCTTACAATGTTTTGTCTCGGAAACATGAATTCAAAGTTAGAAAGAACATGGCACCTTTTTTGTTTGGGAGCAGACGTCTAATGTTAAGGGTGAGGATATGATGTGATGCCTCTGCTTAAATACAAACTTTTTGTTGCCTTTTTTACCCCTCACATTTGTAACAAGCCCTCAACAATATTATTTAGGGGTGTTACGATGTAACCGTGTGTGAAAACGTAACCCTAGCCGTTAGTGAGTGTTAAATATGAAGGTACACTCAGCAGAATTTTTTTTAAGAGCATAAGAAATAGGAGCAGGAGTAGGCCATACGGCCCCTCGAGCCTGCTCCGCCATTTAATACGATCATGGCTGATCTGATCATGGACTCAGGTCCACTTCCCCGCCCGCTCCCCATAACCCCTTAATCCCTTATCAGTTAAGAAGCTGTCTATCTCTGTCTTAAATTTATTCAATGTCCCAGCTTCCACAGCTCTCTGAGGCAGCGAGTTCCACAGATTTACAACCCTCTGAGAGAAGAAAGTCCTCCTCATCTCTGTTTTAAATGGGCGGCCCCTTATTCTAAGATTATACCACCTAGTTCTAGTCTCCCCTATCTTATTTTGTGGATTTTAAGAGTTGTGATTGCCATTCATACATTCATTCTCATGCTATGGGCATCATTTATTGCCCATCCCTAATTGCCCTTGAGAAGTGAGCCTTCGTCTTTAACCGCCGCAGTCTGTGTGGTGAAGGTTCTCCCACAGGGCTGTTAGGGAAGGAGTTCCGCCAGGTTTTTGACCCAGCGACACTGAAGGAATGGCGATATATGTTCATGTCGGGGTGGTGTGTGGAATTTGGAGGTGATGGTGTTCCCTTGTCCTGCTCGGTGGTGGTCTCAGGTTTGTGAGCTGCTGTCAAACAAGCCTTGGCGAGTTGCTGCAGTGCAGTGGATGATGCACTTGCCGCCACGGTGCACTGCTGGAGGAGGGTATGGATATTTAAATTTACTGAGGCATTAATCATTTACATGGGTAAAACTGTCACAACAATGTCAGACCTTTTAATGGAGTGGCAAAGCAACAGGATGTGAGCAAAGGCAACAACTTCCTGTTGAGGAAATAAGGCTTGCAAGATTGACATGTGAAACGCACAAGTTCAGGAGCTCAAGGTGATTTGGAAACTGCTCCTTTGGTTTTGGTTTTAAACTGAAGGGCAGATAGTTGCTGAACGGCTCATTGTGACTGTCATGTATTCAACTGTCATTGTAACCCATGTATAAACTGATCTAAGTTGGGCACCATGAGAACAAAGACCACTAGGTGGTGAACTTGTGGGAGACACTCCTAACCTGGACTTTCAGGTAAAAAAGGGGAAGCTCCACCCATCTTCTCCACTTCAGTGCTGGCTAATAAAGGTAACTGGTCACAGAGTGACCTTCTCTCAAGTATGGGCCTCGTGTGCATTTATACTGTATAGTAAGGACATATTATTGGCGACGAGAAACTGGGATTTAAACCACGCGAGCATGGCCACTAGCAGCACAGACGAGAGGTACTGTGTTGGTGATGATTGGGACGACTTTATTGAGAGACTACAGCAAAGTTTTGTCACGAAGGAATGGCTGGGACAGGATTCGGCCGACAAACGCAAGGCTCATCTCCTGACGGTTTGTGGATCCAGAACGTACTCCCTGATGAAGGACCTTCTCGCGCCAGAGAAACCGGCAGACAAGACTTTTGAAGAGCTCAGTAAGTTGATCGGGGAACACTTTAAACCGGCGAGCAGCATGCACATGGCGAGATACCGGCTTTACACACACCGGTGGCAAGAAGGGCAAAGCGTTCCAGACTTTGTGGCAGACCTCCAGCGACTGGCGAGCCTATGTAAGTTCCCAGATGCATGCAGAGCGGAGATGCTGCGAGACTTTTTTATTGAGGGCATCGGGCACGCTTGGGTTTTCAGGAAACTGATTGAGACCAAAGACTTGACCCTGGAAACGGCGGCTTTGATGGCCCAGACATTTATCTCAGGGGAGGAAGAGACTAGAATGATGTTTGACAAAAATCTTGGTTTAAATGCAGTAAATGGACAGGGAGTCAACATTGTTAACGCGGCACACAGTTCTCCAGGCAGACAAGGGCAATCGGACATGCCCGAGCATGTAGTCGAACCCAAAGGGGAAATTCAACAGAGACAATGGCTAGCTGAACAGCGATTCATGCCATCACAAGGGGCAATGTGGCCAGTAATGGGGCCATCAACACCTGTCAATGGACAGTAACAGAGACAGTCAGAGACGATTGACTGGTAATAGACCTTTTGTTTCCAACAACGGCTCATGTTGGAGGTGTGGAGACAAACACACAGCCACAACTTGCAGGTATCAGCAATATACCTGCAGAAACTGCAACGTCAGCAGTCACTTGGCGCGAATGTGCAGGAAGCCTGCAGCCAGGTTGATGTACGAGGAGGACGGGCACGATGTAAGCCCTAAGAGGCCAAATGGATACTGGGGGAAATCGCTGGAAGCTGAAGTTCAGCGAGTTCATGTGGAGCACATATATAGTTCATATACCAGGACGCCACCGATAATGATGAAAGTGCTTCTCAATGGCATCCCAGTATTAATGGAGCTAGACACAGGGGCCAGCCAGTCGCCTGATGAGTATCAAACAGTTCGGCAAGTTGTGGGCGTCCAAGGCCAGGAGGCCAAAACTATTGCCAATTGACGCACAGCTACGGACATATACAAAGGAGATCATTCCGGTGCCATACAGCGCCACAGTAGTCGTGACCCACAAAGATTCGGAGAACAGGTTGCCACTCTGGATTGTCCCGGATGACGGTCCCGCACTGCTGGGGAGGAGTTGGCTTGCTGTCATGAACTGGAAATGGGGCGATGTCAATGCAATTTCTTCCGTGGAGCGAATATCATGCTCATAGGTCCTGGACAAATTTGACTCACTCTTTCAACCCGGCATTGGAACTTTCATGGGGACCAAGGTAGTGATTCACATAAACCCGGACGCCAGGCCAGTACACCACAAGGCCAGAGCGGTGCCGTACGGATGCGAGAAAAATTGGAAGGCGAATTGGACCGCCTGTTGAGGGAAGGCATCATCTCGCCAGTCGAATCCTAGGTGCTCAAGGCGGATGGGTCGGTCAGGATATGTGGCGATTACAAGGCCACCATCAATCGGGTGTCACTCCAAGACCAGTACTCGCTACCGAGAGCGGAGGACCTCTTTGCGACGCTATCCGGTGGCAAACTTTTTTCAAAATTGGACCTGACCTCAGCTTACATGACCCAGGAGCTGGCGAGTGAGTCGAAGAAGCTGACCACCATCACGACAGACAAGGGGTTATTTGAGTATAACAGTTGTCCGTTCGGAATTCGCTCGGCCGGCGCGATCTTTCAACGAAATATGGAAAGCCTCCTCAAGTCGATTCCAAGGACGGTGGTTTTTAAGACGACATCCTCATCGCGGGTTGTGATACTGAAGAACACCTCCACAACCTGGAGGAGGTGCTACGCAGACTGGACCGGGTAGGTCTGTGACTGAAAAAGACGAAGTGCGTCTTCCTAGCCCCAGAGGTAGAATTCCTGGGGAGGAGGGTAGCAGCAGACGGGATCAGACCTACTGCATCCAAAACGGAAGCGATCCAGAGAGTACCCAGACCCTGTAACATGATGGAGCTGCGTTCGTTCCGCAGGCTCCTGAACTATTTTGGTAACTTTCTTCCCAAATTGAGCATGCTGTTAGAGCCGCTACACGTGCTCCTACGCAAAGGTCGTGAATGCGTCTGAGGGGACTGCCAGGAAAGGGCTTTTGATGGAGCATAACAAATTGCATGCTTTAACAATCTGTTAACGCTATATGACCCATGTAAGAAACTTGTGTTAACATGCGACGCGCCGTCCTATGGGGTCGGGTGTGTATTGCCGCATGTTAATGCCAAGGGTCAGTTATAGCCGGTAGCTTATGCCTCCAGAACTCTGTCCCAGGCAGAAAGGGGCTACGGGACCATAGAAAAGGAAGCGCTTGCATGTGTATATGCAATTAAAAAAATGCACCAGTATTTGTTTGGCAGGAAATTTGAGCTGGAGACAGATCACAAACTCCTAACGTCCCTTTTGGCCGACAACAAGGCCATAAATGCAAATGCGTCGGCCCGCAAACAGAGGTGGGCACTCACGTTAGCCGCCTATGACTAAACAATTCGGCACAGACTAGGCACTGAAAACTGCGCCGATGCACTCAGCCGGCTCCCAATAACCACCACCGAAGGGGCAACTGAGCATGCTGCTGAGGTGGTCATGGCTGTGGAAGCTTTCGAATGCGAAGGCGCACCCGTGACAGCCCGTCAGATTAAAGTCTAGACAAATAGAGACCCGCTACTGTCTTCAGTTAAGAAATGTGTCCTGAATGGGGACTGGGCAGCCACGTACAGGGCATGCCCTGAGGAATTTAAACCATTTCACAGGCGCAAGGATGAACTCTCGATTCAGGCCGATTGCCTACTGTGGGGAAACCGAGTAGTCATGCCCCAGATGGGCAGAGAGTTGTTCATCAGAGAACTCCACAATGAGCACCCGGGCATTGTCATGTTGAAGGCAATTGCCAGGTCACACGTTTGGTGGCCAGGGATAGATGCAGACCTGGAACGTTGTGTTCGCAGGTGCAACACGTGTGCTCAGCTGGGCAATGCGCCCAGGGAAGCCCCCCTTAGTCCCTGATCCTGGCCCGCCAAGCCATGGTCACGCATCCATGTGGACGACGCAGGTCCTTTCATGGGGAAAATGTTTTTGGTTGTAGTAGACGCCTACTCCAAATGGATCGAGTGTGACATTCTTAATTCAAGCACATCCTCTGCCACGGTAGAAAGTCTACGGGCAATGTTCGCCGCCCACGGTCTACCGCACGTCTTGGTCAGTGACAATAGTCTGTGCTTTACAAGCATTGAATTCCAGGACTTCATGGCAGGAAATGGTATCAACCATGTCAGAACGGCACTGTTCAAGCCGGCCTCAAACGGCCAGGCAGAACGAGCAGTGCAGATAATCAAACAGGGGATGCTCAGAATCCAAGGGGGTTCCCTACAAAGCCACTTATCACGCCTCCTGTTGGCCAATAGATCCCGACCACACTCGCTCACAAGGGTTCCACCCGCAGAGCTGCTAATGAAAAGGACGCTCAAACCAGGTTATCCCTTGGACAACCTACCATGAAAGAAATTGTCGAGAGCAGGCGCCAGTCACATTGTGACTACCATGACGGGAATGCGAGGGCGTGATGTATTGACGTCAATGACCCTGTCTTTGTCCTCAACTACGTTGCAGGGCTCAAATGGCTCGCAGGCACTGTGATTGCCAAAGAGGGGAAAAGGATTCTGGTAGTTAAACTTACCAATAGACAAATCTGCCGCAAACATGTGGATCAAACAAAAAGGAGGTTCAGCATCCCCATAGAAGAAGCAGAGGAAGAACATGATGTCGAGTTCACTCCACCACAGGTGACCGAACACCGGAACCAAAGGGAGGAGAGCCCAGTCACAGTGGGCAGTCCGGACAGGCCTGAGGCACCGTAAACAGCAGACACTCAGGCCAGCGCCCAGCAACCGGAGCCCCAACTCAGGCGCTCTACAAGGGAGCGTAAACCACCAGAGAGACTTAACCTGTGATCCCAATAAGACTTGGGGGGAGGTGATGTCATGTATTCAACTGTCATTATAACCCATGTATAAACTGACCTAAGTTGCACACCGTGAGAACACTGACCACTAGGTGGTGAACTTGTGGGAGACACTCCTAACCTGGACTTTCAGGTATAAAAGGGGAAGCTCCACCCACCTTCTTCACTTCAGTGCTGGCTAATAAAGGTAACTGGTCACAGAGTGACCTTCTCTGAAGTATGGGCCTCATGTGCATTTATACTGTGTAGTAAGGACATATTCGTGACAAATTGCTATTAATATATTTAGAAGACACACCCATGTTTTTGTGACTGGAAGGCTGTATCCAGTGGGGTTCCACAGGGCTCAGTGCTGGGTCCCTTGCTTTTTGTGGAATATATCAATGATTTGGACTTGAATGTTGGAGGCATGGTTAAGAAGTTTGCAGATGACACTAAAATAGGCCGTGTGGTTGATAATGAAGAAGAAAGCTGCGGACTGCAGGAAGATATCAATGTACTGGTCAGGTGGGCAGAACAGTGGCAAATAGAATTCAATCCGAATAAGTGTGAGGTAATGCATTTAGGGAGGTCTAACAAGGCAAGGGAATACACATTAAATGGTACAACACTGAAGAGTGTAGAGGAACAAAGGGACCTTGGAGTTCATGTCCACAGATCCCTGAAGGTAGCAGGCCAGGTAGATAAGGTGGTTAAGAAGGCTTACTTGTCTTTTTTAATCGAGGTATGGAATACAAGAGCAAGGAGGTTATGCTTGAACTGTATAAAACACTGGTTAGGCCGCAGCTGGAGCAATGTGTGCAGTTCTGGTCACCACATTACAGGAAAGATGTGATTGCACTGGAAAGGGTGCAGAGGAGATTTACAAGAATGTTGCCTGGACTGGATAATTTTGGCGATGAGGAAAGATTGGAGATGCTGGGTTTGTTTTCGTTAGATCAGAGGAGGCTGAGGGGAGAGCTGATTGAGGTGTATAAAATTATGAGGGGCCTGGATAGAGTGGATAGGAAGGACCTGTTTCCCTTGGCAGAGAGGTCAACAACTAGAGGGCATAGATTTAAAATAATTGGGGGGAGGTATAGAGGAGATATGAGGGAAAATTTCTTTACCCAAAGGGTGGTGGGGGTCTGGATCTCACTGCCTGGAAGGATGGTAGAGGCAGAAACCTTCATCACATTAAAAAAATACTTGGATGTGCATTTAAAGTGCCGTAACCTACAGGGCTACGGACCAAGAGCTGGAAAGTGGGTTTAGGCTGAATAGCTCTTGGTCGGCCGGCGCGGACATGATGGGCCGAAATGGCCTCCTTCCATGCTGTAAATTTGTATGATTCTATGTTCTGGTGATTTCCACATTATGGCCCCAAGTTTCGACATGATTTGCTCCTGATTTTTAGGAGCAACTGGTGTAGAACGGAGTATCTTAGAAATCGAAATTTTCCACATTTAGTTTGCTCAAGTTCTAGTCAGTTAGAACAGTTTCACTTTGGAACAAAATTTTTTTTTTAAAAGGGGCGTGTCCGGCCACTTACGCCTGTTTTCTAAGTTTCGTCAGTGAAAACTTACTCCAAACTAACTTAGAATGGAGTAAGTGAAGATTTTTGTACGCTCGAAAAAACCTTGTCTACACTTTAGAAAATCAGGCGTAGGTTACAAATTAGGCGTAGGGAATGGTGGGGGGGTGGGGGGGGAGTCATTAAATTCTGCAATCAATCCTTAGTTATACTTATACAAATATTATACAAATAAATCCAACCTGAATAAAAATTTAGAAGCAAAGAAAAGATTAAATAAACCATGTTCCTATCTGTGTGAAAGTGCTTGAGGCAGGCCTTCATTCTCTTTGTGGCTGGCCGCGAAGAAGCAGCACCGGACGGACCCGAGGCCATTCGGCCATGAGATATCAGCGGGGTCTAGTAAGGAGGAGGAACTGAGGGAAATCCTTATTAGCCGGGAAATTGTGTTGGGGAAATTGATGGGATTGAAGGCCGATAAATCCCCAGGGCCTGATGGACTGCATCCGAGAGTACTTAAGGAGGTGGCCTTGGAAATAGTGGATGCGTTGACAGTCATTTTCCAACATTCCATTGACTCTGGATCAGTTCCTATGGAGTGGAGGGTAGCCAATGTAACCCCACTTTTTAAAAAAGGAGGGAGAGAGAAAACAGGGAATTATAGACCGGTCAGCCTGACATCGGTAGTGGGTAAAATGATGGAATCAATTATTAAGGATGTCATAGCAGTGCATTTGGAAAGAGGTGACATGATAGGTCCAAGTCAGCATGGATTTGTGAAAGGGAAATCATGCTTGACAAATCTTCTGGAATTTTTTGAGGATGTTTCCAGTAGAGTGGATAAGGGAGAACCAGTTGATGTGGTATATTTGGACTTTCAGAAGGCGTTCGACAAGGTCCCACACAAGAGATTGATGTGCAAAGTTAGAGCACATGGGATTGGGGGTAGTGTACTGACATGGATTGAGAACTGGTTGTCAGACAGGAAGCAAAGAGTAGGAGTAAATGGGTACTTTTCAGAATGGCAGGCAGTGACTAGTGCGGTACCGCAAGGTTCTGTGCTGGGGCCCCAGCTGTTTACACTGTACATTAATGATTTAGATGAGGGGATTAAATGTAGTATCTCCAAATTTGCGGATGACACTAAGTTGGGTGGCAGTGTGAGCTGCGAGGAGGATGCTGTGAGGCTGCAGAGCGACTTGGATAGGTTAGGTGAGTGGGCAAATGCATGGCAGATGAAGTATAATGTGGATAAATGTGAGGTTATCCACTTTGGTGGTAAAAACAGAGAGACAGACTATTATCTGAATGGTGACAGATTAGGAAAAGGGGAGGTGCAAAGAGACCTGGGTGTCATGGTACATCAGTCATTGAAGGTTGGCATGCAGGTGCAGCAGGCGGTTAAGAAAGCAAATGGCATGTTGGCCTTCATAGCAAGGGGATTTGAGTACAGGGGCAGGGAGGTGTTGCTGCAGTTGTACAGGGCATTGGTGAGGCCACACCTGGAGTATTGTGTACAGTTTTGGTCTCCTAACCTGAGGAAGGACATTCTTGCTATTGAGGGAGTGCAGCGAAGGTTCACCAGACTGATTCCCGGGATGGCGGGACTGACCTATCAAGAAAGACTGGATCAACTGGGCTTGTATTCACTGGAGTTCAGAAGAATGAGAGGGGACCTCATAGAAACATTTAAAATTCTGACGGGGTTAGACAGGTTAGATGCAGGAAGAATGTTCCCAATGTTGGGGAAGTCCAGAACCAGAGGTCACAGTCTAAGGATAAGGGGTAAGCCATTTAGGACCGAGATGCGGAGGAACTTCTTCACCCAGAGAGTGGTGAACCTGTGGAATTCTCTACCACAGAAAGTTGTTGAGGCCAATTCACTAAATATATTCAAAAAGGAGTTAGATGAGGTCCTTACTACTAGGGGGATCAAGGGGTATGGCGAGAAAGCAGGAATGGGGTACTGAAGTTGAATGTTCAGCCATGAACTCATTGAATGGCGGTGCAGGCTAGAAGGGCCGAATGGCCTACTCCTGCACCTATTTTCTATGTTTCTATGTCAGTGGCTGGCCGGCAGCCAAAGAATCAGCAGTGGCTGGCCGGCAGCCAAAGAATCAGCAGTGGACGGACGTGAGGCCATTCGGCCATGAGATATCAGCGGCGTCAGTGACTGGCCGGCAGCCGAAGATACAGCAGCAGCCTTCGAGCTGTGAGGGGGACTGAGGCCATTTGGACAGGGAGAGGCAGCCACATCGACAGTTTTATATTTAAATTTGCAGAATGGGTGCTGCATTGTCAACACCACGTATTATTGCAAAGTTGAATTGGCACTCTTATTTCTCCAAACACACAATCCTTGATTTGCATGCACCAATGCAGCACCGGTTCTGCAAGTTTAGCAGTGAAAAGCTGAACTCACTGATTTCAGCAGGTGATTTATTCAGCAGTGCTGCTAAAAGCACTCCCTCAAACACAGAAATATCAAAAAAAATTAAATTACAAGCCTTTGCAGGGGTCCAAGAAACAAATCTTCACTTTTTCTGCGGTATTTTAAAAAAAGGCCGAGTGCCAATGTTTGTGTGAGACTGCGCGTGCGCGCACGCTCCAACGCGCACGCGCAGGGTTGCCGGCACCATGAAGGCTAATTTAAATTGTACCCGCCCCCTGCTGCTTAGAAAATTGGCGCGAGTGTTAGGCTCCGCCCCCTGCTGTGAAGAGCGCGCCGCGCCAAGCAGACATCGAGCTCCAAGGAGCTCGAGAATATCGGATTTTTTTTTAGGCGCAGTTTTCGGCACGAAAAACAGGCGCCCAGCTCGGAGGTGCGCCGTTTTCGCCGCGGGACGAAACTTGGGGCCTATGTGACTAATAACTATAGGAAGACTACCTGGACAGTATGGTGCGATTGGATCACAACAAGAAAAGGCCACTGCTGAATTTCCTTCCCCACCCCAATACACTACTGTCAGTTCAATACAAGTTAAAGTTCCCCTGTCAAGGACAAAACTCGAGCTGTGTTGTATAGGCAACAGGGCTGCAAACTCACTGATGACATTGTAAAAACTAGAAGATCAGAAAACAGGTCCACAGTGTTACAAACCTGATGTCAGCCATCCCTCAGCCATTAAGCAGCTAACACCAGGAGGAAAATAGTTTAACCGGTGAGAACCATTAACCATCCAACAATTAGCAATACATTTCTGCTTATAGAAGTTTCTAATGCCAGGCCAACACAGTCATCAACTCTGCAAAACTTAATGTGACAAAAATGAAGCAATTTGTAGAGGGTCCTTTACTAGTCATAAGGAGTAACGTAACTACAGCCAAAATCTTGTGCTAAGCTTAACTCAATACAAACCTAACATATTTTGTCAGTTGTCTGCCACACTTTAGAGAGGTGTCAAGATGCTTTCGAAGAAACACAGACTCTGTGATTTGTTCAGCTACAACAGCCAGCTACTTTCAAATGGAGCCAATAGTTATTAAAATTCAGGAAGTCCAATAACAGTTTTCAAGAATACTTAAGGATCTGTGATTGGTTCTGTCATGTATCCTACATGGCCACTGTTGATACTATCACAAGGTGTGCCACCAGAGGGCACAGCAGTGGGAGACTCGTAGGTTACCTGTACAGGTGTGCCTGGCCTAGTATGAAAGGCAGGCCACCAGGTGTGATCCTCACTTTGGAGTTAGCAAATAAAGGACTAAGGTCACTAAAATTCAAGTACAACACACTGCCTCGTGGAGTCATTGTTAGGCATCTAAGGACACAACAACTGGCGACGAGATTATGAACTTTCAAGCGGAAATGGCTACCCTTGGTACATTGCAGCAGTTCACCAACGGTGATGATTAGAAGGCCTTTGTGGAGAGGTTAGAACACTTTTTTACAGCACATGACCTGGCAGGAGACGACCTGGCCACACTGACTGATAAGCGCCGCACTATTCTGCTAACCAGTCGTGGGCCCAATGTCTATGGCCTCATCAGGGACTTGCTGGCAGCAGTGAAGACAATGACCAAGTCATACAAGAAGCTCGCTACCCTGATCCAGGAGCAACTTAAGCCCAAGGAGAGCATCCTCACAGCCAGACACTGGTTCTATACCCACCGATGGCCCGAAGGCCAGGAAGTCGCAAAGTACGCTGCAGACCTCAGGAGCTCGGCGACCACCTCAACGAAGCGCTGCGGGACATTTTTGTCATTGGAATTGGCCATGAGGGCCTTCTTCACAAGTTACTGTCGGCGGATACCACAGTCACACTGCAGAAGGCCATCTCTGTGAGCCAGTCATTCATGACCTTGACCTGAGGGAGATGTCTCACCCTCAGGACTCAAACCCGGCAGGTACTGTGCACAGAGTGGTGCCGTTCAGGGGCTGGACTATAGAGCGCGAATTCTCTCAGGGAAGAGAGAACAGGCCCCCGAGTCCCTTAACTCAGTGTCTGCCAAGGGGGCCTAACCGAGTAGCTCCATGCTGGCGTTGTGCAGGGAATCACAGGGCTCACCAGTGCCGCTTTAAAGACTCTGTTTGCAAAGGCTGCAGCACAAAAGGCCACCTCCAGCGAATGTGTAAGAGAAATAGGACTCACTGTATCGATGAGGAGTCTGCAGATGGCCATGAATCCACCGTGGATTATAAATTGTTAGACAGAAGCATTCCAGCCCCACGGGGAGGCACACAGCATGTTTACCTGCACCACTGAGTGTTCCCCGCTGAAGATGGAAGTCGAGATAGAGGGACGTCCAGTCTTCATGGAAGTGGACATAGGGGCGAGCCAGTCAGTGATGAATCAAGGAGCCTTTGAGAGGCTATGGGACAATCTGGCTGAACGACCCGAGTTGGCCCCGGTTGAGGCAAAGCTGCGCACCTACACCAATGAAGTCATCCCAGTCATTGGGAGTGTGAATGTTAAAGTACTCGATGATGGCACGGTGCACAAGTTACCTCTGTGGATTGTTACAGGTGATGGACCAACGCTGCTCGGCAAAAGGTGGATGGAGAAGATCCATTGGAAGTGGGAAGACTTCACCCCTCTAACGATCGACATCCTCTGCGCTCAGAGGCAAAGCAAGCCCTCACCTGAGAGTGGACCCAGCACCGGAGAGCAGACCAGCACAGCAGCCGAGACACAGCCCGCTCAGCACGACTGCGTGGAGATGATCCAGCTGAGATGACCCGACGCACCTTCGAGGCTCAGTGGCAGGGCTCCGGAGGAAGAAAATCGGATCCAGAGGCGACTTCCCAACTGCGGAGGAAGAACCCAGGGAGAAGACGATCACCGCAGTCGACATCGTGGACGAAGGAAAGATAGTGCCCGAACCACGAGGCGATGCACTGAAGACAAAGATGGCCGCGGTCAGATCATGAGGTGCAGCGCTGATGGAGTAACACATGGCACCAAACAGGATTGGGGTAAAGCAAGCAAGGCTCTCTTAAAGGAGGCCTGCAACCCACTACAATTAAAGGGACAGTTCCACACATTTAAGCAATGTAACAGTAATTGTAAGTTAGAGACTAAAGGTGTAACAGATTATGTAAAGCGTGTAACTGACCATGTAAAATGTGTAACTGATAATCGGAATTGTATATATGCAACCAGCGAGGAAAAGTCACGTGATTATTTACAATATGTAATTGATGATCTGAACTGTGCAGATGCTACCAGCGAGGAAAAGTCGTGCGATCGTGATTGGACCCCCAGAGTGTCCATCATAAGTAAGGAAAAGCCGTGCGATGCAGGATTCCCACTGTACGCAGCCAATGCAGCGGGCAGAAACCCATCGGGTGCACACAGGTCCAGTGAGCTACCCAATGCAGTACCTGCATCGCGGGAACCAGATTCATGCACCATGGAGTGTGGCCACAATCAGCCAACACACACGAGCTGCGAAGCAAGTGACCTCAGCAGGGCAAAGGCACCGGTAGTGATACCATGCCCAGGGTCAGCTCCATCTCTCAGGCAACCGATGGCACCAATAGCCACGAGCCTGAAGGAGCAGACTGCACCAAGGCCCTACCCCCAGACGTAGGGTCACCCGCCACCGTTCCCCCGAAGGAAACAGGCACCAGCCAGGATCCAAAACCAAGCGACGCTCAGGCCAGCGAGTCAGCAGTTCCCCTGTGCACTGCTGGACAACAGCTCTTCAGGGAGCAACTGTGACCCAGGGCGCAAAGAAAGGACAGGGGGGGTCACAGACATCTGTGAACCTGCCTGACGCTAGGGACCACGGCAACAGTCCCAAGAGCAGGCTACGCGAGCCAACCGGCTTCCCACTGCCAGCACCGGGCACTGAACCGCCACAGGACTGCAGGGACACCGCCAACAGCTCCGGAACTAGCTTGTCCCTACGCACCGGTCACTGCACTGACAAGGCATCGAACGTACTTGTCGCACCTCGGAACCACTAAAATCTAAAAAAAAACGCAAAACCCACTTACCTGAACTTGAATGGACATGAATGTCAGGAGCCCCTGCCACATCAAGGTGGGGGGGGGGAGAATGGAGTGATTAGGAACACACACACAAACAGCAACCACCAGCACGCTACTGCACCAACTACCCACCTAAGGTCGAGCTGGCCCGCCAGAGGTCGAGCAGACAAAACCCACATGGAGCTAAGCCCAGAGCACAGTCAATGCAGAGGCGATTTGCACTGAGGGTTCAGGGGGGAGTGATGCCATATATTCTACATGGCCACTGTTGATACTATATCAAGGTGTGCCACCAGAGGGCACAGCAGTGGGAGACTCGTAGGTTACCTGTACAGGTGTGCCTGGCCTAGTATAAAAGGCAGGCCACCAGGTGTGTTCCTCACTCTGGAGTTAACTAAGGTCACCAGAGTTTAAGTACAACACACTGCCTCGTGGAATCATTGTTAGAGCATCTAAGGACACAACAGCTTCAATCTGAGAAAGCCAGTTCGAACTTCCAACAGGTACAATTCAGGCAATGGTAAGAGAGACATCATCGATTTTTGTAAACTATTTCTAAAAACAGCTTAGCATTTAGATTATGGTTTCCATTCAAGAAAACATAAGTGCATTATCGTGTTGGTATTTATTGAGCTAGTGAAGATACTCTTGACCTTAAAACACAGAAGCAATAAAATTAAGAGGGTGAAAACACCCATAAAGGTGGCACAAGTAATTTTTGAATTATAGACGCACACGTAACTGAATAAATCACAATAATGGGCATATTTGTCAGCCTTTGCCTCGCAGATAAAGCAGTCATTTGTATCCTCCTTGTGAAGGCCATTAGAATGCAATTTGCTGCAACAGAAAATGAGATCATTAGCCTGGGTCGACTTCATCAATTCCCTGCCTCCCCCTGCCCATGCACTCTGCATCAAGTCAGCTCTTCAAAACAATGCTGATATTTTGCTGTACAGCAAGAAGAAATGCTCTTTAGGGAAAACAAAAGAATGTTATTGATTTAACACCTTTTATTATATTTATCAACATGTAAAACAAGCCCTCAGCCATTTAAATTACAAATCAGGAGCCACTTCATTGATTGGCACATTAGATACAATATTGAGGTCAAACAGCCACAGACATCTCCCTCTAAACCTCTACAGGGAAGTGCTTGCAATTAAGTACATCTTAAATTCAATAAATAAAATGTCAATGTTTCAAAATATTAATTTCAATGATTGGACTAAGGTAATATATGATCTGCTGGTGAACAGCAGATTTACCACTACTATACCATCTATCAGTACTGGAGTAGTAATAAGCAACTGAACTCTAATATCAAATTTAAAAATTGCATTTTCATTATATTGAATGTAATGATCATATATGGACTTTTTATTTGTGAATTCTAATGACTTACATAATTTCCAGACAAAAAGATCTTAACAGAATACAACAACACACTGACCCAGAATTTGGGATTGTAATAATGCAGAAACTGTCAGCGCTCGTTGTCGTTACTGTGTAAATCTAACAGCAACTTCTGCTGACCACACATGTGCAGTTGTACGCTGTTGCCATCTTTGCAGATACAATCAACACAAAATCACTGATTTAACATGAACCTCAACTTTGTATGCACTATTCTCACTGTAAAAACCATTGAAAATCTTAAGCCTTGTTGAATGAGGTGTAACTGGGTTTTCAATTACATACTAAGTTATAATTACTGTTGAACAACCTCTCTGGCCCTGAAAACTAATTTTAAAAGTGTGGAGTGCCATTTCCTCACAATAACATTTCAAAATTCCATGATTTTTAAAATAATAATTAATTTTATTTTATGTGTTTTAAAGTTTATGATATTTCAGCTTCTACCTTAATCCTCTGTGTATGTCTCAATCTTTATTTTGCTTTCTGTAAAATGATTAAAAAGTGATTAATAATCTGCATTTTTTACATCCTGGTTTGCTGACTGTGAGAATTGTTCAATCTGATTGGGTGAACCGCTTGCTTGATGACTTCACTGTTGGACTTCACTAGGCTTATATTCAATGGAAATTAGAAGGATGAGAGGGGATCTCATAGAAACATATAAAATTCTGACGGGATTGGACAAGTTAGATGCAGGAAGAATGCTCCCGATGTTGGGGAAGTCCAGAACCAGGGGTCACAGTCTAAGGATAAGGGGTAAGCCATTTAGGACCGAGATGAGGAGAAACTTCTTCACTCAGTGAGTTGTGAACCTGTGGAATTCTCTACCACAGAAAGTTGTTGAGGCCAGTTCGTTAGATATATTCAAAAGGGAGTTAGATGTGGCCCTTACAGCTAAAGGGATCAAGGGGTATGGAGCGAAAGCAGGAGTGGGGTACTGAAGTGCATGATCAGCCATGATTATATTGAATGGTGGTACAGGCTTGAAGGGTCGAATGGCCTACTCCTGCACCTATTTTCTATGTTTCTATGTTTCTATGACACCACAGATCCCCTACAGATGGCGCAAGATTTAAAGTCACATGGCAATAGGGGAAACTAATGCTCTGGAGCTCGCCAAATCTTTGTGGGCAGCTTTTAATGACTTCAACGGCAAGCGCTGTTCCTTCGCCACTGACTGCAAATTCGGGCCAATATACTCGATTACAATTTGGGCTTTCTCCCAGCACCATCCAGTGCAAAGCAACCCGCGTTATCCACACCCTGCTACCGGACTCAATATCCACCCTCACTCCCACTGCAGCTGCAGTATGTAGCAGCTAAAGGATGCACTGCAGAAACTCACCAAATTACCTTGACAGCACCAGCCACCACTGCAGGCCCCATTTGAAGTATTGTCTGCTATTCTGAGCATCAAATCTCTGGAAAGACACATTGGTCTTTGAGGAGGTGAAGCGTAAATATGCCAGAAGGATAGTGGAGCTAAAAGGATTAAATTATGAGGACAGGTTGCGTAAACTTCCTTGTATTTCCTTGAGTATAGAAGTTTGAGCAGTGATCCAATTAAGGTGTTTAAAATGACCAAGAGAGTCAATAGGGTAGATAAAGAGAAACTATTTCCTCAAGTGGCATCGTCCGCTTGTCCGCTATGAGACTCCCAAAACGAGCGCTCTACTCGGAGCTCCGACACGGCAAGCGAGCCCCAGGTGGGCAGAGGAAACGCTTCAAGGACACCCTCAAAGCCTCCTTGAAAAATTGCAACATCCCCACCGACACCTGGGAATCCCTCGCTCAAGACCACTCAAAGTGGAGGAGAAGTATCCGGGAGGGCATCGAACACCTCGAGTCTCTTTGCCGGCAGCAAACTGAAGCCAAGCATCGACAGCGGAAGGAGCGCACGACAACCCAAATACCCACCCCACCCGCCCCTCCAACCACCGTCAGCCCCTCCCCCGTGACAAAGACTGTAGGTCCCACATTGGACTCGTCAGTCACCTGAGAACTCGGTGTTAGTGTGGAAGCAAGTCATCCTCGACTCTGAGGGACTGCCAAAGAAAAAGAGATTTCCTCTAATGGGGGAATCCAAAACAATGGGGCATTATCTTACAATTAGAGGCATGGCATTCAGGAGTGGAATCAGGAAGCAGTTCTTCACAAAGGGTCGTACAAATCTGGAATATAAAAAGAAAATGTTGGAAACACTCAGCGGGTCAGGCAGGGTCGGTGGAATGAGAAGCAGAGTTAACGTTTCAGGGCGATGACCTTTCGTCAGAACTGGAAAATGTTACAGATGTAATAGTTTTTTTTTTACAAGTATAGAGGCAGGGAAATGGGGGCAGGGGAGGAAAGAACAAAACAAAAAGGAATGCCTGTGATTGAGTGAAAGCAGCATTGATTGGAAGTCAGCATCATCATCATCATAGGCAGTCCCTCGAAGCGAGGATGACTTGCTTCCACGTCAAAAAAGGGATGAGTTCACAGGTGTTTCAATGAAGGACCTGATAGTCCAGATCCCGAACTACATCCTGAAGGGTGGAAGATGCCTGTGCGTGGATTTTTTTAACGTGTGGTGGCCGTTGCACACCAGCCACCACACGGGTTTGACAGAGCTAGGTCTTGGTCCAGTGGCAAGGGTTACCCAAGATGACTGGAGACCAAGACCCAGCACGGACCTAGTGCGCACACATATTGCAGTGTGGGCTGGGCCCGTGCTGCCCCTGGGCCCCTGGTCCTGAACTCACGCCTCTCCTGGCCCCCGATCACATCCCTCCACAGTCTCTCGCCGCTCCTGCTGTATCTGCCCACGCTCCAATCACCGACCTGGACCTTGATGACGTCACTCTTCGCTGCCGTCGCCCTCCTGCACCAGCTTGCACTGCTCCCTGGAGTAGTATGCCTCCACACTGCTCCCCGAGGCCTCCATGCTGCTCTGACCTGCCGCTGGAAGGCAGCAGTGAGTAAGTGAACAGCAGAATTATCATCAGCACCTGCTGAACAAAACAATGGGAGCAGTGGTTATGATCATAAACTGTTGAACCTAGTGTTGAGCTCAAAGCGATCTAAAGTGCCCAATCAAAATATGAGGTGCTGTTCCTGGAACTTCCGTTGATCTTTACTGTAACAGTGTAGGAGGCCAAGGACAGAGAGATCAGAGAGAGAGTGGGGTGGAGAATTAGAATGTCATGTGACTGGAAACTGGGACAATGGAATAGCATCCTTGCAGGTCGTGGAGTAGGAGGAATGTTCAAGCGTGAGCTGGACCTGTTTTTGGCTGCGGCCAAAAGGGATTCCACTCCATGAGCAGACAGATCTTCTGTGACCATACTCAGCGCATCATGGCAGTCAATGCCCAATAACCAGGGAGCATCCATGATGCTTTTATCTTGCATGAGAGCACTGTCTCAGGCCTGTTCCAGCATCGACCACAAGGCCAGAGCTGGATACTGGGGGACAAAGGTTACGGCCTCGCCACCTGGCTCATGCCCCCTCTCCGGAACCCTAACACAGAAGCCGAGCATCGCTATAATGAGAGTCATGCAGCCACACACAACATCGTCGAACAAACAATTGCTCAAGCAGCGCTTCCGATGCCTGGACCACTCTGGAGGCAGCCTGCAATACTCCCCTCAGCAGGTCTCTGAGATCATCGTGATGTGCTGCATGCTACACAACCTAGCCATCATGAGGGGACAGGAATTACCACTGGGGACTGGAGGACCACCTCAGGACAAAAGGGGGTAGGAGGAGAAAGACGAGGAAGAGGAACCTGGCAAGGAACCCATGCCACCACCACCACCACAAACACAGGGGAGACATTGTGGAGATTTCGCCGCTGCAAAAGCCTTATGTCAGCAGCTCTTTACTTGCAGAGTGAATAGCATGTTTGACCGTTGCCTGCCCACTCTATCCCACCACGTTGACTATTCCCCCTCTTATTCCGCAATTGAGACACGACACAGGAATGGTTAAGGTGAATAAAAGAATTTATTCTTTTGTAAACTTTGTAAACTTAATTGTGAAACTTAAATAAAATAACATAAATTAACTGCAGCTAGCAGTGTGATCATACAACAACAACAATAACATCATCAACAACATAATCCAGAACATAATAATTGTTGTCTATCTGTAAAGCATGCATTCCCATGTTCTGCCACCAGGGAGCTCATTCCCTGAAGTCCCAAGGGATCCCAGCATCCCTTGGGAGCACTGCATATAAGCCGGCCCCTAAGGCCTGTTCCTCACTCTGGAGTGTCTTAATAAAGACTGAGGTCACTGTTACTTTAACCTCCGTGTGTGCAGTCTCATCTGTGTTAGGAACACAATAACTGGCGACGAGTATACGAATCCAACGCAAAGATGCAGCAAACTGTGGGCATCCTGGAGGAGTTCTCGGAGAGTGAGGACTGGGAAGCCTATGTTGAACGGTTAGACCAGTACTTTGTAGCCAATGAGCTGGATGGAGAAGGAAGCGCTGCAAAAAGGAGAGTGGTCCTCCTTACGGTCTACATAGAAACATAGAAAATAGGTGCAGGAGTAGGCCATTCGGCCCTTCTAGCCTGCACCGCCATTCAATGAGTTCATGGCTGAACATGCAACTTCAGTACCCCATCCTGCTTTCTCACCATACCCCTTGATTCCCCTAGTAGTAAGGACTTCATCTAACTCCTTTTTGAATATATTTAGTGAATTGGACTCAACAACTTTCTGTGGTAGAGAATTCCACAGGTTCACCACTCTCTGGGTGAAGAAATTCCTCCTCATCTCAGTCCTAAATGGCTTCCCCCTTATCCTTAGACTGTGTCCCCTGGTTCTGGACTTCCCCAACATTGGGAACATTCTTCCTGCATCTAACCTATCTAACCCCGTCAGAATTTTAAACGTTTCTATGAGGTCCCCTCTCATTCTTCTGAACTCCAGTGAATACAAGCCCAGTTGATCCAGTCTTTCTTGATAGGTCAGTCCCGCCATCCCGGGAATCAGTCTGGTGAACCTTCGCTGCACTCCCTCAATAGCAAGAATGTCCTTCCTCAGGTTAGGAGACCAAAACTGTACACAATACTCCAGGTGTGGCCTCACCAAGGCCCTGTACAACTGTAGCAACACCTCCCCACCCCTGTACTCAAATCCCCTCGCTATGAAGGCCAACATGCCATTTGCTTTCTTAACCGCCTGCTGTACCTGCATGCCAACCTTCAATGACTGATGTACCATGACACCCAGGTCTCGTTGCAGCTCCCCTTTTCCTAATCTGTCACCATTCAGATAATAGTCTGTCTCTCTGTTTTTACCACCAAAGTGGATAACCTCACATTTATCCACATTATACTTCATCTGCCATGCATTTGCCCACTCACCTAACCTATCCAAGTCACTCTGCAGCCTCATAGCATCCTCCTCGCAGCTCACACTGCCACCCAACTTAGTGTCATCCGCAAATTTGGAGATACTACATTGAATCCCCTCGTCTAAATCATTAATGTACAGTGTAAACAGCTGGGGCCCCAGCACAGAACCTTGCGGTAACCCACTAGTCACTGCCTGCTATTCTGAAAAGTCCCCATTTACTCCTACTCTGCGGGGCACCGACCTACAGCCTCATGAAGAATCTTCTGGCTCCAGTGAAACCCACAGATAAGTCGTATGAGGAGCTGTGTACACTGGGTCGGGAGCATCTGAACCCGAGGGAGAGCGTGCTGATGGCAAGGTATCGGTTCTACAATTGCCAGCGATCTGAAGGTCAGGAAGTGGCGAGCTACGTCGCCGAGCTAAGGAGACTTGCAGAACAATGTGAGTTTGATGGCTACCTGGAGCAAATGCTCAGAGACTTTTTTGTACTGGGCATTGGCCACGAGACCATCCTACAAAAACTTTTGACTGTAGAGACACCATTGCGATAGCACAGGTGTTTATGTCCACCAGTGATAACACCAAAACAAATCTCTCAGCACACAAGGGCAAGCAATGTTCATAAATTAACTGGAACTGTGTTTGCGAGCAGAAATGTACATGGCAGAAACCACGAGTCTGCAAGTGCCAGCAGGCCTCAGGTGACCCAGATGACTCAGAGTCCACAACAAAGGGTGAATGCAAGGCAATTCACACCTTGTTGGCATTGTGGAGGCTTCCATTCAGCCTAATCATGCCGTTTCAAAGGGTATGTTTGCAAGAGCTGTGGAACAATGGGGCACCTCTAACGAGCTTGCAGATGAGCTGAAAGCTCTGTAAAACATGCTAACCACCACGTAGCAGAGGAAGATCGGTCCATGGTGGATCAAAGCAATTTCGAGCCTCAGAGAAAGGAGGCAGATGCTGAAGTAAAAGGGGTGCACACATTTTCGACGAAATGTCCACCTATAATGCTAAATGTAAAATTGAATGGCTTACCCATAGTCATGGAACTGGACACTGGCGCTAGCCAATCCATCATGAGTAAAAAGATGTTTGAGAGATTGTAGTGCAACAAGGCACTCAGACCAGCCCTGAGCCCCATCCACACGAAACTGAGAACGTACACCAAAGAGCTTATCACTGTCCTGGGCAGTGCCATGGTCAAGGTCACCTACGAGGGCACGGTGCATGAACTGCCACTCTGGGTTGTCCCAGGCAATGGCCCCACACTGCTTGGAAGGAGTTGGCTGGGCAAAATCTGCTGGAACTGGGATGATATCCGAGCTCTATCACATGTCGATGAGGCCTCATGTACCCAGGTTCTTAAAAATTTCCTTCCCTTTTTGAGCCAGGCATTGGAAACTTTTCCGGGGTGAAGGTGCGGATCCACTTGGTCCCAGAGGTATGACCCATTCACCACAACGCATGAGCGATACCTCACATGATGAGGGATGAGGGAGAGAGTGGAAATCGAGCTGAACAGGCTGCAACGCGAGGGCATCATCTCCCCAGTGGAATTCAGCGAGTGGGCCAGCCCGATTGTTCCAGTACTCAAAAGTGATGGCACGGTCAGGATTTGCGGCGATTATAAAGTAACTATTAATCATTTCTCGCTACAGGACCAATACCCACTACCTAAGGCAGATGACCTATTTGCGACGCTGGTAGGAGGCAAGACGTTCATCAAGCTCGACCTGACTTCGGCCTCCATGACACAGGAGTTGGAGGAGTCTTCGAAGGGCCTCACCTGCATCAACACACACAAGGGACTGTTCATCTACAACAGATGCCCGTTTGGAATTCGGTCGGCTGCAGCGATCTGCCAGAGAAACATGGAGAGCCTACTCAAGTCAGTACCACGCGCGGTGGTTTTTCTGGACGACATATTGGTCACAGGTCGGGACACTGTCGAGCACCTACAAAACCTGGAAGAGGTCCTCCAGCGACTGGATCACGTAGGGCTGCGGCTGAAGAGGTCGAAATGCGTCTTCATGGCAACAGAAGTGGAGTTTTTGGGGAGAAAGATCGCGGCGGACGGCATTCGGCCCACAGACGCCAAGACAGAGGCTATCAGGAACACGCCCAGGCCACAGAACGTCACGGAGCTGCAGTCGTTCTGGGATTCCTCAACTATTTTGGTAACTTCCTACCGGGGTTAAGCACCCTCTTAGAGCCCCTACATGTGTTACTGCATAAAGGTGAGAACTGGGTATGGGGAAAAAAACAAATAATTGCTTTTGAGAAAGCCAGAAACATTTTATGCTCCAACAAGCTGCTTGTATTGTATAATCCACGTAAAAGACTTGTGCTAGCATGTGATGTGTCGTTGTACGGAGTCGGGTGTGTATTACAACAAGCTAACATTGCGGGGAAGTTGCAACCTGTCGCCTATGCCTCCAGGAGTTTGTCTAAGGCCGAGAGGACCTACAGCATGATTGAGAAAGAAGCATTAGCGTGTGTGTGTTTGGAGTAAAGAAAATGCATCAGTACCTGTTTGGCCTCATATTTGAGCTGGAAACCGATCTCAAGCCCCTCATATCCCTGTTCACTGAAACCTAGGGGATAACTACTAATGCCTCAGCCCACATACAAAGGTGGGCACTCGCGCTATCAGCGTATAACTATACCATCCGCCACAGGCCAGGCACCGAGAACTGTGCGGATGCTCTCAGTCGGCTACCATTGCCCACCACGGGGGTTGAAATGGCGCAGCCTGCAAACTTGTTGATGGTGGCGCAGCCCGCAGACTTGTTGATGGCCATGGAAGCGTTTGAAAATGATAAATCACCCGTCATGGCCCGCCAGATTAGGATTTGGACCAGCCAAGATCCTCTGCTGTCCCTAGTAAAAAACTGTGTACTGCATGGGAGCTGGGCCAGCATCCCTGTTGAAATGCAAGAGCTAATCAAGCCGTTCCCCCTGCGAAAGGACGAGCTGTCCATTCAGGCAGACTGCCTGTTGTGGGGTAACCGCGTAGTGCTACCCAAAAAGGGCAGGGAGACGTTTATCTCGGATCTCCACAGCACACACCCGGGTATAGTAATGATGAAAGCGATAGCCAGATCTCACGTGTGGTGGCCCGATATCGACTCTGACTTAGAGTCATGTGTACGGCAATGCAGCGTGTGTGCTCAGTTGAGCAACGCGTCCAGAGAGGCACCACTAAGTTTGTGGTCCTGGCCCTCCAGACCATGGTCAAGGATCCATGTCGACTATGCGGGCCCGTTTCTCGGTAAAATGTTCCTGGTGATGGTGGATGCTTTTTCAATATGGATTGCATGTGAAATAATGTCGGGTAGCATCGCCACCACCACCATTGAAAGCCTGAGGGCCATGTTTGCCACCCACGGCCTGCCTGACATACTGGTCAGTGACAACGGGCCATGTTTCACCAGTGCCGAATTTAAAGAATTCATGACCCGCAATGGGATCAAACATGTCACCTCGGCCCCGTTTAAACCAGCCTCCAATGGGCAGGCAGAGCGGGCAGTACAAACCATCAAACAGAGCCTCAAACGAGTCACAGAAGGCTCACTCCAAACCCGCCTGTCCCGAGTACTGCTCAGCTACCGCACGAGACCCCACTCGCTCACAGGGGTGCCCCCGGCTTTGCTACTCATGAAAAGGACACTTAAAACCAGACTCTCGCTGGTTCACCCCAACCTGCATGATCAGGTAGAGAGCAGGCGGCAGCAACAAAATGTAAACGATGGTCGCGCCACTGTGTCACGGGAAATTGATCTGAATGACCCTGTGTATGTGCTAAACTATGGACATGGTCCCAAGTGGATCGCGGGCATGGTGATAGCTAAAGAAGGGAGTAGGGTGTTTGTAGTCAAACTAGACAATGGACAAATTTGCAGAAAGCACCTGGACCAAACGAGGCTGCGGTTCACAGACTGCCCTGAACAACCCACAGCAGACACCACCTTTTTCGAGCCCACAACACACACCCAAAGAATCAACGACACCACGCCGGACCAGGAAATTGAACCCATCATGCCCAACAGCCCAGCAAGACCAGGCTCACCTAGCAGCCCTGCAGGGCCAACAACACGCCAGCCCAGTGAGGGCACAGCCAACACACCAGAACAGATATTTGTACCGAGGCAGTCCACTAGGGAAAGAAAGGCACCTGACTGCCTCACCTTGTAAATAGTTTTCACTTTGACTTTGGAGGGGAGTGATGTTGTGTATCTGTAAAACATGCACTCCCATGTTCCACCACCTTGGAGCGCATCCCCTGAAGTCCCAAGGGATCCCAGCATCCCTTGGGAGCACTGTATATGAACCGGCCCCTAAGGCCTGTTCCTCTCTCTGGAGTGTCTTATTAAAGACTGAGGTCACTGTTACTTTAACCTCCCTATGTGCAGCCTCATCTGTGTTAGGAACACAATAATAATAATAATGCAACATAAAACATAGAATGCATCCAGCATCAACAACATAACACAACAACTCCTGCCCCACTATTTATTACCGCTGGCTTTTGACCCCCTTCCCTTTAATACCCTTCATTGTTTGCTGCTCCTAACCAAAATGACACCAAGATGGCATGCAGCAATGCTGCCAGAGTGCTGCTGTGTTGGGGGGAGAGACATTGGAGACACTGTCTGGGGACGCACTGGGCCAGCTCATGACGTGGAAGGCCCGGCTTCTGACTGGCTAGCCTCTTCGCCGGTGTCACCAGTCACAGGTGGTTTTGGTTTGGGTGTGACAGTGGGGAACACAGAGAGTATGGCGGGATGGTTTATGGACTGCATCACCTGCCCAAGCTGAAGCGGAGCTTCTGCCTGTGATGCACCATATTCCGCAAGGGCTCACACCACACTCTCCGGGACTCCAGTGTCGCTGCTGGAGGCCACCAGCCTCGTGTGGGTACTGATGGCCTCGCAGGTATTGCGGCTCACACCGACCAATCTGTGACCCTATCTCCATAATGATCGCAGTGAGATTCTCCATGGTCGCGGGAATCCTACCCAGGACATCAAGGAGCTGACGGCTGACCTGGAGGCTCTCCCTGGACAGTCCCACCATGTCCAGTTCCACATCTGCCTGTCTGTCAGCAGACTAACTTTGCCAATTCACCCTCTGGAGAGATGGCACATGGGATTCGACCCCAGAACTGCGTTGCTGCACGCCACTGGTCCCAGGAGACTTGGAGTTGTCAAACCCCGAGAACGTAACGTCGTCGTCCTCAATGAGGTGAGTGCCAATGGCTAAAACAGCGGTGGATTGCAGCTGCCCGGAGTCGGCTGGTCAGTATCCTCCTCCTCCTCCTCTTCCTCCTCCTCCACACGATGGCCTGACATGGAGTGTTGCCTTGAGGGATGCTGCGGCTGTGGCTGGTCATCTGGAAGTAGAAAGCAACAGACGAGTGGATAGCAGCAGGGGAAGGGGCAGGGTGACATGAGGAAAGTCGCATAGCACAGGCTCATTTGAAGGACTGCTGCTACTCCATTATATCCAGTCCATGACATTGCCCCAACCTGGTCCAGAGACACTGCATTACATTGCCGGCACTTTCGGCTTCGGTGCCCACAATGTGTTGGGCAACACTGGAGTTAGCGCAAACGCACTGCGTGAACTTTCATTTGGCGAAAGTTGCTCGCTCTGGCGTTAACACTAACCCCGTGCTAAATTTTTGAATCCGCTGCGTATTGGGCCCGGAAATGGATGAAAATGCAAAAAAACGAAAACCCAGCCCAAAATATTGTGACACACAAACTATCACAATTGTGTGGAGCAGGCTCGATAGACCAGATGATCTTCACCAGTCAATCATTGTTCATATCTTCGTAATCAGGGTAGCTGTGGGAGTCAGTGGGCTTATAGTAGACATTGCTTGACAGCCTATCCCCAAAGAGAAGTCGAGGATGGGAAACGAAGAGTCAGAGATGGCCCATGTGAATGTGAGGAAGCAGTGGGAATTTGAAGCAAAATTGATGACATTTTCCAATTTGGGATGAGAGCAGGAAGCGGCACCAATATAATCATCAAAGTATCGAAAAAAGTGATTAAAGAAGGAGACCTGATTTTGACTGGAACAAAGATTGTTCCACAAATCCCACGAAAAGGCAGGCATAGCCAGGATGCATATGGGTTCCCTTAAGAACATAAGAAATAGGAGCAGGAGTGGGCCATTCGGCCCCTCGAGCCTGCTCCGCCATTCAATAAGATCATGGCTGATCGGATCCTGGCCTCAACTCCACTTCCCTGCCCGCTCCCTATAACCCTTCACTCCCTTATCGCTTAAAAATCTGTCTAACTCCACCTTAAATATATTCAATGACCCAGCCTCCACAGCTCTCTGGGGAGAGAATACCAAAGATTCCCGACCCTCTGAGAGAAGATATTCCTCCTCATTTCCATTTTAAATGGGCAACTCTTTATTCTGAAACTATGCCCCCTAGTTCTAGATTCCCCCACGAGGGGAAACATCCTCTCTGCATCTACCCTGTCAAGCCCCCTCAGAATCTAATATGTTTCAATAAAATCACCTCTCATTCTTCTTAACTCCAATGAGTATAGGCCCAACCTGCTCAACCTTTCTTCATAAGACAACCCCTTTATCTCAGGAATCAACCTCGTGAACCTTCTCTGAACTGCCTCCAATGCAAGTATATTCCTCCTTAAATAAGGAGACCAAAACTGCACGCAGTACTCCAGGTGTGGCCTCACCAATACCCTGTACAGTTGTAGCAGGGCTTTCCTACTTTTATACTCCATCCCCCTTGCAATAAAGGCCAACATTTCATTTGCCTTCCTAATTACTTGCTGTACCTGTATGCTAACTTTTTGTGTTTCATGTACAAGGACCTACAGATCCCACTGTACTGCAGCATTTTGTAATCTCTCCCCATTTAAATAATAATTTGCTTTTTTATTTTTCCTACCAAAGTGGATAACCGTACATTTTCCCACATTATACTCCATCTGCCAAATTTTTGCCAACTCACTATCTATATCCCTTTGTATCCTCCTCACAACTTGCTTTCCTACTTATCTTTGAATCATCAGCAAATTTGGCTACATTACCCTCCTGGTCCTTCATTACAGGTCCCTTCATCCAAGTCATGAATATAGATTGTAAATAGTTGAGGCACCAGCACCGATCCCCGTGGCACCCCACTAGTTACT
The DNA here is from genome assembly GCF_044704955.1 of Pristiophorus japonicus. NCBI lineage: Eukaryota > Metazoa > Chordata > Chondrichthyes > Pristiophoridae > Pristiophorus > Pristiophorus japonicus. The sequence goes on along the minus strand of NC_091988.1, from coordinate 10,707,276 downwards.
GTTTGCCAACCTGAAAATTACCCATTTATCCCGACTCTCTGTTTTCTGTTAGTCAGCCAATCCTCTATCCATGCTAATATATTACCCCAACCCCGTGAGCTCTTATGTTGTGCAATAACCTTTTATGTGGCACATTATTGAATGACTTCTGGAAATCCAAATACACCACATCCACTGGTTCCCCTTTATCCACCCTGCTCGTTGCATCCTCAAAGAACTCCAGCAAATTTGTCAAACATGATTATCCTTTCATAAAACCATGCTGATTCTGCTTGATTGAATTATGCTTTTCCAAATGTCCCATTACTGCTTCCTTAATAATGGACTCCAACATTTTCCCAACGACAGATGTCAGGCTAACTGGTCTATGGTTTCCTGCTATCTGTCTCCCTCCTTTCTTAAATAGGGGCGTTACATTTGTGGTTTTCCAATCCACTGGATCCTCTCTAGAATCCAGGGAATTTTGGTAGATTACAACCAAAGCATCCACAATCCTTGTAGCCACTTCTTTTAAGAAGCAGGCCATCAGGTCCAGGAGACTTGTCCACCTTTAGTCCCATTAGTTTACCTAGTACTTTTTCTCTAGTGATAGTTTGTTTTAAGTTCCGCCCTCCCTATAGCCCCTTGATTATCAATTATTGGGATGCTTTTAGTGTCTTCTACCGTGAAGACCGATACAAAATATTTGTTCAAAGTCTCTACCATTTCCCTGATCCCCATTATTAATTCCCCAGTCCCATTCTCTAAGGGACCAGTGTTTACTTTAGCTACTCTCTTCCTTTTTATACACCTGTAGAAGCTCTTACTGTCTGCGTTTATATTTCTTGGGAGTTTACTCATAAACTATCTTCTCTTTATTAGTTTTTTAGTTGTCCTTTGTTGGTTTCTAGAAATTTCCCAATCCTCTGGCCTTACACTATTTTTCACAAAATTGTATGCCTTTGTTTTCAATTTGATACCATCCTTAACTTCTTTAGTTAGCCATGGATGGTTCATCCTTCTCTTAAAGTCTTTCTTTCTCACTGGAATATATCTTGGACAGAATAGTGGAAACTGTTGAAGTGGCAGATGGCATCGGAAGAGTTGCAGATGTAGGTGGGAAGAGGTTGGACAATGGGAGAAAAAGTAGAGTCAATTTAGGAAGGAATATGTTCCATGGGGCAAGAACAGGCTGAACCGATGGATCTACCGAGGAAGTCCTGTTTGTGGATCTTGGGAAGGAGTAGAAGCGGGTTCTGCGGGGTTGGCAGACTAAGAGGTTGGAGGTCGTGGTGGTGGGGTGGGGGGCTGTGGGGAGATCTTCAGAGGACATAAGGTCAATGATAGTCTGGGAAATGATGGCTTGATGTTCAGTTATATGGAACTGTTTCTCCCCCAAAAGGCCATGTAAGCTGGGTTAATTGAAACTTTCAAGGCTTTGACTGATAGATTTTTATTAGGCAATGGTATCAAGCAATCTGAAGCAAAGGCGGGTAAATAGGATTGGGCATGATCTAATTGAATGGGGGATCACGCTCGAGGGGATGACTACCCTACTCCTCTTCCTATGTTCCTATGGGAGGGACAAGGGCTGCAATATCATGGGAACTGTTATAATCTGCAGACTACATATATACTCTCTGTATAGTCACTGTATAGTTGCATAAGATGGAGACTTGTTACCTGATGTACTATCAATAAGGTTTACACTGTATATATACCATGTTGGCACCACTAGAGGGTGCAAATGGTGGATACCGGGGTTTCCTGCCCCTGTGGCAGGGGCTGTCCACTAGAGGGCACTGTGGTGGGAGACGGAGGGTCACCTGCATAGGTGTGCAGGGCCCAGTATAAAAGGGGAGCCACCATGCTTGTGCCTCACTCTGGAGTTACGAATAAAGGACCAAGGTCACTACAGTTTGAGTACAACACATTGCCTCGTGGAGTCATTCATAGGTACATCACAGACATAATAGGAACACTATCACCACGAGTTTCCCCTCAAGTCACATAACATCCTGACTTGGATGTATATCACCAGTCATTCGTCGTTGCTGGGTCAACCTAAAAAAAAACTTGCAATTATATAAAAACAACAATACAACATGAATTTATAAAACATCTTTAATGTAGAAAAATGTTCCAAGTCACTTTACAGAGGCGTAATTTTTTTATTTTAAAAGGACACAGTATCAAAGAAGATGTTAGGCAGGCTGACCGAAAGCTAGGTCCAATAGCTAGACTTTAAGAAGGGCTTTAAAGGAGGAGAGGGACATGGAGAGGTGGGGGTGTTTAGGGAGGGGCCTAGCCTTCTGAAGGCACAGCTGCCAATGGTTGGGTGAGAAGAAGGAAATGCACAAGAGGGCTCAGTGAGAGGAACGGAGAATCTGGGGAAAAGGTTTGCAGGGCTAGAGGAAATTACACAGCTCGGGAGGGATGAAGTCATGAATGAATTTCAACACGAGAGTGAGTATTTTAAATTTGATGCGTTGGGGGACCAGGAGCCAATGTTGGTCAGCGAGGACAACCCCATTGCAACAACACCATTACCACAAGGACGGCAGTGGTTCAAGAAAGCATGGGTAATAAATGCAGCCTTACCAGCATCACCATAAGAACATAAGAAATAGGAGCAGGAGTAGGCCATACAGCCCCTCGAGCCTGCTCTGCCATTTAATACGATCATGGCTGATCCGAACATAGACTCAGGTTCACTTCCCTGCCTGCTCCCCATAACCCGTTAATCCCTTATCAGTTAAGAACTGTCTATCTCTGTCTTAAATTTATTCACTGTCCCGGCTTCCACAGCTCTCTGAGGCAGCGAATTCCACAGATTTACAACCCTCTGAGAACAAACAAAAAAATAATTACCTCAGAGACTTATAATTTGTAATCTTCACTGTGGCCACCTTGAGGGACAAATGTTCTTCAGCCTGGCTGGTAACCACACCACTTCCCATCAACTCAGTGATTAAATTTGCCAAGGCATTTTGCACTGATAAAATCTACATGCAGCAGAGTGCCTCTGACATTCTGCACAGTGAAGGCAGATTGATATTACCATACCACCTGCGCTTCTAAAAGTGGTACAGCCTAAAATGATTTTGCTTTGCTCTCATATTTTAGAATCATATTTCTTTGGTTAGTTTTGTGCTCGTTAGTTTTCACTGTATAGAATGCAGTCCCACTTCACCTTAATCCCGGTTGAGCAGATAGACAGCTGCAGAAATATTGTGGCAAATGAAGCCTCAACCACTAGACAGGTAGGAACTTGAAAGGGAGGCAGTAAGTGACTTGGGAAAAGTTTTTTTTCCCCAGGACTGGTTACAGAAGGAAGTTGGGTTTAAAGGGGGTAGGGTGTTGTGGGTGGTGAGTGGAGGAAGTGCATCCGGGAGGGCGCTGAGCACTTCGAGTCTCGTCGCCGAGAGCGTGCAGAATTCAAGCGCAGGCAGCGGAAAGAGCGTGCGGCAAACCTGTCCCACCCTCCCTTTCCCTCAACGACTATCTGTCCCACCTGTGACAGGGACTGTGGTTCTTATATTGGACTATTCAGCCACCTAAGGACTCATTTTAAGAGTGGAAGCAAGTCTTCCTCGATTCCGAGGGACTGCCTATGATGATGAGGGACACAAAGAAACGGCCAGAGATGGCCTTGTCTGCAATTGAGACACAGAGGAGAGAGGCCACTTGAGATGGCACGGTTAAGGAGATAGGTGTTGAATACGATTGGGAGAATTTATGTGGTGTTGGGGGTTAAGGGACGAAAGGAGGGGAGTGAAATCAGAATTGACAGCAAGATGAGTTGAGGTAGAGATTGAAATCATAGAGGATGAGGAGTCACTCGGTGCAGAGGCTGAGGGAGAATATCTTCACAAAAACTCTGGGTGAGGCTCAGGAGATGAGGATCTTAGAAAAGCAAAGGGTGAAACAATGTTAGGTGCTTGAACATAAGAACATAAGAAATAGGAGCAGGAGTAGGCCATACGGCCCTTCGAGCCTGCTCCGCCATTCAATATAATCATGGCTGATCCGATCATGGATTCACTTCCCTGCCCCTTATTCGCTTATCGGTTAAGAAACTGTCTATTTCTGTCTTAAATTTATTCAATGTCCCAACATCCACAGCTCTCTGAGGCAGTGAATTTCACAGATTTACAACCCTCTGAGAGAAGAAATTTCTCCTCATCTCTGTTTTAAATGGGCGGCCCTTTATTCTAAGGTTATGCCCCCTAGTTCTAGTCTCCCCCATCAGTGGAAACATCCTCTCTGCATCCACCATGAAGGAGGTTAAGGTGACAGAGGATTTTGCATGATGACAATAAGTGAATAGGGGAAAACGTACACAGTAGTGGCTTGTGTAAACGCATAGGCAATTCATTCTGCTGCATTCTTAATGTGACAGATCATCCTGATCTAGTTCTAATTTGTGTAGATAAGAAGCATCCCAAAGCAATCCAATCAGGTAACCTTGGGATTCAAATAAATTTATTGCTTGTCCATAATGAATCATTTTCCTTTGGGCTTTTATATAATTAGTGCACGATGTTGGAAACTGAATTTACAGGTTAGACCTCAAACAGCTGTGAACTGTAATCCATTTTCTTCCTTACAGCATCTCCATGTGTTCTGGTAATAGACATACAACATAGGTGGGAAAAATAGTCAGTGAAGCCTGAAATAGAACAAGAATTGTCTCGATCGAGGTGCAGAAGGTGGGGATGGAACTGGAAGAGATTAATTTCTCAGTTGCATTTGACAAACCTTTGAGGCTTTACACAAGACTGAAGCCCATACTTATCCTGAGAGATTTAATCTATTAGCATTTCCAGCAGTTCAGAAGAAATTAATGTGACCCATTTTACCTAGCAGCATCACAGCAGGAGCAGTTTACCCAGCCTGAGACAACCAGATGTACGTTTTGGGAATCGCTGTTCCTAATGTTTTAATTGTTCACATCCACAGGAAGTAAAAAGCCAGCTAATTTGAAAACCAGCATTAATCTGCTCTGAGAACAGAAAATATCCAAGTTTCTTTAAATTCTAAAGCTGCGACAGAGTACAGATGATTCTAAAGGCCACAATCATGCAAGCTTGATCTGTGAAGTCTTTATCTAACAAATGACATTCACAGTCTGCAGCTAAAGATTTCTTTCAAAGAAAATTGAGCAACCTACCTGAAGGGTCGAGAAGAATGTCAAGGTTGAAAAAAAATAGGAGGAAATGACTTCAATCATTTTGCGCTGTTTACGTGGTGAAACTTGGGTTTTAAAAGAATATATATTGTATGACGAAGGGAAGATTGAGGTAAGGAGTTCCAGAGTTTTGAGACCCTGGGAAAGAATGAGTTAGAGTTATTTAATTAATGAGTTACAGGTGAGTTCAAATGTCATCAAAGCAGTTTGAGAATTTGAAATCAGTTAAAAAAATATTTGATATCAGTAATAGTGACCAGGAAGGTGGAAAAACCCAACTGGTTCACCAATGTTCTTTAGAAAAGAATTGCTGCTCTCCTTACCCAGCCTGGCCTACATGCAAATCCAGTCCCAGACCAATCTAATTGACTCTTAACTGCACCTTGAACCGGCCACTCAGTTGTATCTGCACCTTCTCAAGACCAATTAGGGATGGGCAATAAATGCCAAAGATGCACACAGAGAATTTATTAAAAAATGGGCTTCACAGGATATGCAGATATCAGGTAAAGGCAGAATCTGGCTCAAATTTAGTGCTCTTTGTCATGTATTCTACTGTCATTGTAATCCATGTATAAACTGACCTAAGTTGGACACCGTGAGAACACTGACCACTAAGTGGTGAACTTGTGGGAGACACTCCTAACCTGGATTTTCAGGTATAAAAGGGGAAGCTCCACCCATCTTCTCCACTTCAGTGCTGGAATAAAGGATACTGGTCACAGAGTGACCTTCTCTCTAGTATGGGCCTCGTCTGCATTTATACTGTATAGTAAGGACATATTATTGGCGACGAGAAACTGGGATTTAAACCACGTGAACATGGCCACTACCAGCACAGACGAGAGGTACTGTGTTGGTGATGAATGGGACGATTGTATTGAGAGACTACAGCAAAGTTTTGTCACGAAGGAATGGCTGGGACAGGATTCGGCCGACAAACGCAGGGCTCATCTCCTGACAGTTTGTGGATCCAGGTCATACTCCCTGATGAAGGACCTTCTAGCGCCAGAGAAGCCGGCGGACAAGACGTTCGAAGAGCTCAGTAAGTTGATCGGGGAACATTTTAAACCGGCGAGCAGCATGCACATGGCGAGACACCGGTTTTACACGCACCGGCGGCGAGAAGGGCAAAACGTTCCAGACTTCATGGCTGACCTCCGGCGACTGGCGAGCCTATGTAAGTTCCCAGATACATGCAGAGCGGAGATGCTGCGAGACTTTTTATTGAGGGCATCGGGCATGCTGGGTTTTTCAGGAAACTGATTGAGACCAAAGACGACCCTGGAAATGGCAGCTTTGATGGCCCAGACATTTATCTCAGGGGAGGAAGAGACCAGAATGATGTTTGACAAAAATCTTGGTTTAAATGCAGCAAATGGACAGGCAGTCAACATTGTTAACATGGCACACAGTTCTTCAGGCAGACAGGGGCAATCGGACATGCCCGATCGTGTAGTCGAACCCAAAGGGGGAATTCAACAGAGACAATGGCTAGCTGAACGGCGATTCATGCCATCGCAAAGGACAATGCGGCCAGTAATGGGGCCATCAACACCTGTCAATGGTGCGTTTAAGGACAGTTATAGAGACAGTCAGAGATGATTGACTGGTAATGGACCTTTTCTTTCCAACAACGGCTCATGTTGGAGGTGTGGAGGCAAACACACAGCCAGAGCTTGCAGGTATCAGCAATATACCTGCAGAAATTGCAATGTCAGCGGTCACTTGGCACGTATGTGCAGGAAGCCGGCACCAAGGTTGATGTACGAGGAGGACGGGCCCGATGTAAGCCCTACGAGGCCAAATGGACACTGGGGGAAATCGCTGGAAGCTGAAGTTCAGCGAGTTCATGTGGAGCACGTATACAGTTCATATACCAGGACGCCACCGATAATGATAAAAGTGCTCCTCAATGGCATCCCAGTATCAATGGAGCTAGACAGAGGGGCCAGCCAGTCCCTGATGAGTATCAAACAGTTCGACAAGTTGTGGCCGTCCAAGGCCAGGAGGCCAAAATTATTGCCGATTTACGCACAGCTACGGACATATACAAAGGAGGTCATTCCGGTGCTAGGCAGCGCCACGGTAGTCGTGACCCACAAAGATTCGGAGAACAGGTTGCCACTCTGGATTGTTCTGGGGGACGGTCCTGCACTGCTGGGGAGGAGTTGGCTTGCTGTCATGAACTGGGAATGGGGCGATGTCAATGCAATTTCTTCTGTGGAGCGAATATCATGCTCACAGATCCTGGACAAATTTGACTCACTATTTCAACCCGGCATTGGCACTTTCATGGGGACCAAGGTAGTGATTCACATAAACCCGGACGCCAGGCCAGTACACCACAAGGCCAGAGCGGTGCCGTACGTGATGCGGGAAAAAATAGAAGGCGAATTGGACCGTCTGCTGAGGGAAGGCATCATCTTGCCAGTCGAATTCAGTGACTGGGCGAGCCCGATTGTGCTGGTGCTCAAGACGGATGGGTCGGTCAGGATATGTGGTGATTACAAGGCCACCATCAATCGGGTGTCACTCCAAGACCAGTACCCGCTACCGAGAGCGGAGGACATCTTTGCGATGCTATCCAGTGGCAAACTTTTTTCAAAATTGGACCTGACCTCAGCTTACATGACCAGGACCTGGTGAATGAGTCGAAGAAGCTGACCACCATCACGACACACAAGGGGTTGTTTGAGTACAACAGATGTCTGTTCAGGAGTCGCTCGGCTTTCAACAAAACTTGGAAAATCTCCTCAAGTCAACTCCAAGGACGGTGGTTTTTCAAGACGACATCCTCATCACGGGTCGCGATACTGACGAACACCTCCACAACCTGGAGGAGGTGCTACGCAGACTGGACCGGTTAGGTCTGTGACTGAAAAAGGCGAAGTGCATCTTCCTAGCTCCAGAGGTAGAATTCCTGGGGATGAGGGTAGCAGCTGACGGGATCAGGCCTACTGCGTCCAAAATAGAAGCGATCCAGAGAGCACCCAGACCCCGTAACACAACGGAGCTGTGTTCGTTCCTGGGGCTCCTGAATTATTTTGGTAACTTTCTTCCCAAATTGAGCACGCTGCTAGAGCCGCTACACGTGCTCCTACCCAAAGATCGCGAATGGGTCTGGGGGACAGCCAGGAAAGGGCTTTTGACAGAGCACGCAATTTGTTATGCTCCAACAATCTGTTAACGCTATTTGACCCATGTAAGAAACTTGTTTTAATGTGCGATGTGTCGTCCTATGGGGTCGGGTGTGTGTTGCAGCATGTTAATGCGAATGGTCAGTTACAGCCGGTAGCTTATGCCTCCAGAGCTCTGTCCCAGGCAGAAAGGGGCTACGGGATGGTAGAAAAGGAAGCACTTGCATGTGTATATGCAGTAAAAAAAAATGCACCAGTACCTGTTTGGCAGGAAACTTGAGCTGGAGACAGATCACAAACCCCTAATGTCCCTTTTGGCCGACAACAAGGCCGTAAATGCAAATGCGTCAGCCCGCATACAGAGGTGGGCACTCACATTAGCCGCCTATGACTATACAATTCGGCACAGACCGGGCACTGAAAACTGCGCCGATGCACTCAGCAGGCTCCCACTAGCCACCACTGAGGGGGTAACCGAGCATGCTGCTGAGATGGTCATGGCTGTTGAAACTTTTGAAAGCAAAGGCTCACCAGTGACAGCCTGTCAGATTAAAGTCTGGATAAATAGAGACCCGCTACTGTCTTTAGTTAAGAAATGTGTCCTGAATGGGGACTGGGCAGCCACGTACAGGCCATGCCCTGAGAAATTTAAATCATTTCACAGGCGCAAGGATGAACTCTCGATCCAGGCCAATTGCCTACTATGGGGAAACCGAGTAGTCAAGCCCCAGATGGGCAGAGAGGCGTTCATCAGAGAACTCCACAATGAGCACCCGGGCATTGTCATGATGAAGGCAATTGCCAGGTCACGCGTTTTTTTGGCCAGGGATAGATGCAGACCTGGAACTTTGTGTTCGCAGGTGCAACACGTGTGCCCAACTGGGCAATGCGCCCAGGGAAGCCCCCCTTAGTCCCTGGTCCTGGCCCGCCAAGCCATGGTCACGCATCCATGTGGTCTACGCAGGTCCTTTCATGGGAAAAATGTTTTTGATTGTAGTAGACGTCTACTTCAAATGGATCGAGTGTGACATTCTCAATTCAAGCACATCCTCTGCCACGGTAGAAAGTCTACGGGCAATGTTCGCCGCCCATGGTCTACCGGACGTCTTGGTCAGCAACAATGGTCCGTGCTTTACAAGCATTGAATTCCAGGACTTCATGGCAGGAAATGGTATCAACCATGTCAGAACGGCAACGTTCAAGCCGGCCTCAAACAGCCAGGTGGAACGAGCAGCGCAGATAAAGAAACAGGGATGCTCAGAATCCAAGGGGGTTCCCTACAAAGCCGCTTATCACGCCTCCTCTTGGCCAATAGATCCCGACCACACTCGCTCACAGGGGTTCCACCCGCAGAGCTGCTAATGAAAAGGACGCTCAAAACCAGGTTATCCCTTATACATCCCACCATGAAAGAAATTGTTGAGAGCAGGCGCCGGCCACAATGTGACTACCATGACAGGAATGCGAGGACGCGATGTATTGATGTCAATGACCCTGTCTTTGTCCTCAACTACGCTGCAGGGCCTAAATGGCTCGCAGGCACTGTGATTGCCAAAGAGGGAAATAGGATTCTGGTAGTTAAACTTACCAATGGACAAATCTGACGCAAACATGTGGATCAAACAAAAAGGAGGTTCAGCAACCCATAGAAGAAGCAGAGGAAGAACACGATATGCAGTTCACTCCACCACAGGTGACCGAACACTGGAACCAAGTGGAGGAGAGCCCAGTCACTGTGGGCAGTCCGGATAGGCCTGAGGCACCGCAAACAGCAGACACTCAGGCCAGCGCCCAACAACCGGAGCCCCAACTCAGGCGCTCTACAAGGGAGCGTAAACCACCAGAGAGACTTAACCTGTGATCCCAATAAGACTTTGGCGGGGGAGGTGATGTCATGCATTCTACTGTCATCGTAATCCATGTATAAACTGACCTAAGTTGTACACCGTGAGAACACTGACCACTAGGTGGTGAACCTGTGGGAGACACTCCTGACCTGAACTTTCAGGTATAAAAGGGGAAGCTCCACCCATCTTCTCCACTTCAGTGCTGGCTAATAAAGGTTATTGGTCACAAAGTGACCTTCTCTCCAGTATGGGTCTCGTGTATATTTATACTGTATAGTAAGGACATATTCCTCATCATTGTCGAGAAGCCTGCAAAACAAAATAGAAAAGCACTTTCCTAAACTCACACCTGAAGAATGACCAATTGGGTAAAAAAAAAGAAGGCTGCTGATACCCCTGGAACCATAGCCCAACAACACAGGAGAGGAGCTGAAAGAAAATACATCCAACACATCTCTTTGTCCACAGTTACTCAACCGTTCCAGAAAGCACCAACCTCATAATTCATACCTGGTGCAACCATTTCCACATCAGAAGAAACTCCGTCGTGTATTCCTCCCTGTTGTCAGTATTGCAAGCAATGGAAAATTCTTACAACTATTTTAGTGAAACGTAAAATCAAGTGCCCCTGTTTGGCAAGGGCACTAGAACCCACAAGTTGGAAATATTCTTACAACTATTTTGTGTCCGAACATTAATACAAGTGCCCCCTGATTATAGGGGGGTTCACACTCCAGCAACTTTCGACCAAGTGCCGCCTTGGTTTTTTTTCGAGGGCACCAAATCAAATTGTGTTCCCGGTTGAAATGATGCACTCCAGTCCCTCCGGTGCCCACCTCTCGCGGAAGGCCGCGAGCGTACCGGTGGACACCGCGTGCTCCATCTCTAGGGACACCCTGGCCCGGATGTAGGCACGGAAGAGAGGCAGGCAGTCAGGCTGAACGACCCCCTCGACCGCCCGCTGCCTGGACCAGCTGATGGCACCCTTGGCCGTGCCCAGGAGCAGTCCTATGAGGAGGCCCTCGGATCTACCCGCTCCCCTCTGCACAGGGGACTCGGATGTACAAGCCCTCTGCCCCAGTCACACCTGTTGGGGATTAGGGTGAATTCTCATTACATGGAGATTTTATTGCCTTTCCCAGCTTGTGAGTTGTAACTCAACTGATCCACAGGGATGGTCCAATGTGATAACTGTTTTACCAACTGGGGCCATCTGTACACAAAGAACTGCTGCTTATTAACACTGAACACTTGAATCCTGTTGCTGTTAAAGTGGTTGGCACAATATTCGATATTTAGACTTATTTTCAACTCTCCTTTAACATTTTTAAGTGTTAAATGATAACAGTAACAACTGCTTGTAGGAGACAGATTACTTATTGTCTGTGGCAAGCCATAAAATCACATATAAATGGGTCAGGAATGCAGAAGAAATTATAAACCTCATTTATATAAACATAATCTTCCAAGGTTTCTTTGTGAATATTACTGATTAAGGATTCATTTACTTATCAGCTGAGCGCCTGTTTTAATGCAGCTGATAATTGAAGATCAACTGAGTGCAATAGATATTCACAGAAGAGATTCATTCGCAAACGTACTTCAACTTTTGACCTAAAAGCTTCAAACAGTGCATCATGCCAGAAAGAGTAGTGTACACAACCTTTGGTGCATTAAAAGACAATATATAAAGCTAAATAAAAAGGAGTAGGCATTAAAAAAGTTCAAAATTTTGCGCATGCGCAGATACGTTTCAAATTTCCCAGGTGCAGAGATGGTCCAGGGAGCCCTCCTCGGCCATCTGCACTGTCTGCCCCCTGTTAAGTATGCAATAAAGATTCAAACTGAGTACTGTTTAACTAAGCAAGGTACAACCTTAGTTCTGCTTTATTTAGGCCCAAAGTGCCTGACTCACAAAATGGCTGGCCTTTTATACCTGAGCAGCACCATGTGCGTGCTGCTCAGTGGCCTCCAACAATGACGCCATCTGGTGGCTACAAATGGAATGTACAAACATGACACCGCCCTTACACAGTAGCCCTCAAGCAGCCTTGCTGTAGGCCACTGAAGGATTGAACAGAGCACTTTCTTTATGTTTATGTGAAGAAGAAAAATCTAAGAAACTGAAGAGAAAGATGATACACAAGATCATCATTCTATAAGTGAGACAAAGTCAAGGTTAGTTACCTGAACCTCTGCCCCAGTGTAAACAATCTTCTGGAATTCTCTACCCCAGAGGGCTGTGGAGGCTCAGTCTTCGAGTATATTCAAAAGAGAGATCAATAGATTTTTGGATATTAAGGGATCCAGGGATATGGGGATAGTACAGGAAAGTGTTGAGGTAGAAGATCAGCCATGATCTCATTGAATAGCAGAGCAGGCTTGAGGGGCCGAATGGCCTACTCCTGCTCCTAATTCTTATGTTATTATGTTCTACTCACCAGTTTTCTATAGTGTTTGACTTACGCAACACGTGCATTCCAGATCGTGCTATTTTAGTTACAGTTTTAACCTAAGCTTGTTTTATACGAATGGAATTCTGGCCCAATTATTGTGGTCTTACTCTGAACAGCAAAGTGCACCATGTAGTGGTACAGTTACTAGGTGCAAGTTGCTATGGTTACAGCTGGTGCTCATTGTTGCTGAACATATATGCTGGTTGGAACATAGCTCTGTTTAGGTTGTTATCTCATAAAATTCATATCCTATATCTGCAAGATAACCACTAACTGCATGATTTCATGGCCACATAAATTTTTATCAGCAATTAAAGCAAGATATGCTTGAAGGTAATGATTTTGATAAACAAAACAGTTGTAAGCACATCAGTTATGGTCTTTAGCGGATATCGCTGCAACATTATAGAATGATTTACTCTTGCCGAGGTAATCCAGTGACCGGTATTATGATTTTTAGAAATCATTATCGTGGTAAATTAACTGCATTGCTTTGTGTAACAATGAATGGTTATTAACTGTATTACTGTACCAGTAACATTTGCAAATACAGCGTTACATGGCATTGTCAACATTGAACTTTCAGGTCTGGATTTTCGGCTTTTATGATTTCGAGGTGGTAATGTCGGCGGGCAAAATTCAGCAAAAAATGAGCTTCCATGATCGGGGTTTGCAAAATCAGGCATTACACAAGAAAATCGTGGCATTAAAAAAGTTCAACATTTCGCGCACGCGCAGATGCGTTTCAATTTTCCCAGGTGCAGAGATGGTCCAGGGCGTCCTCCTCGGCCATCTGCACTGTCTGGCCCACACACACAGCAGCCCTCAAGCAGCCTTGCTGTCGGCACTGAGACCACATTGAGGAGGAGCAGCAGGTGTGGGAGGGAGGTAAAGGGTAGGGGTGTAAAAGCGCAGGACAAGTCAGAATAATGTGCAGGGCAAGGTTGTGCAGATGCCCTGGGTTTTGTTCATTTTCCTTGTAAATAGTTTCATTGATTTAAGGAACTTAATTGTTGTTCAGTGCCCGGCAACATAACCTTGTATATTGTATGGTTTTCTTTCGGTGGGGGGAAGTTTTGTTACTTTGTTGCAGTAAAAGTTATCATTCATCCTTTGCCATTGGTGTCTTGTGCATCATTCCAACGTTCACCGGAGATGTGGCTTTACGGGGTCACATAGCATGTCCAGTATTAGCTCCATCCCTCAGTTTCCTCCATTTAGGAGCTGGTCCATTACGAGCTGGTGACAAGTGACTCTTGGTCCAGCAGCATCGCCACGCTGCCTCCCCTGTGGATGGGGGGGGCTATCCAATGGGGGCCTCGCCAGGCTCCTCTTCATCATCCTCCTCCTGCTGAGGTGGGCCTACAATCCACACTGGCAGTGCCTGGCCCCCTCATGGTGGTCCAGTTGTGCAACATGCAGCACACCACAATGAATTCAGATACCTGTTGAGGGGAGCATTGAAGGCTGCCTCCAGAGCGGTGCAGTCATCGGGCAGCCTGTAGGAGATGGCATATCTCTGTCAGCACTTCCTTTCAGAAGCGCAGCCTTCTCACACACTGCTCGTCAGAGAGCTGGAGGTCTGAGCGATGGTGCCTGTAAACCCATGGGGGGGGGTAAGCCCTCCTCTCTGGACATCTTCAGTCTCTCCTCATCCATGGCCCGACATGGCCAAGAGCCCTTGTTGTATCCTGATGCCGCCTACCAATAGCATGGAGGATGAAACGCTGGCGAACCAGTCATGCCTCAATTAAATTCTTTCAGTGAAGATGTAATGACACTGGAATGGCAGATAAAAAGACAGAGCTTCACGCGGCATGCTGTGCACAAACGTTGCAGTCAATGTAGTAGCCTCCTCCCTCAAATTACATACACCTGGTTTTTCAACCATTTCCTGGGGTGGGCGTATAATGGGGTGTTCGTGCCCCAGGAGCAAAATTCGGCCCTAATGGAGTGTTGCACAATGATTGACATTATGATCTCAGGTGAAACTAGAGGATGGGGCTGTAAGCTTTTGTGCCACCGCAAACACTCAGCCGAATTTTCCGATTGGGCGGTAAAAGCTGAATGCCCGCCATTACAGCTAAAAACACCCTTTACTGCACCTCTGCGAAGCTACCAGAGGCGCAAGGGAATGGAAAATCCAGCCCTTCGATTTTTATGCACCTGCTTGCAAAATTTCAAAAAGAAAATTGCAGCTTCACATGCAAGATGCAATCAACCCCTGTGCATTTGACTCAGGAGAATAGACAACAGGACAAGAAGCAGAGTGGGTAAGTAGACCACTCTATTTTAAACGCCCACCTGCCTGCTTCCGCCACACAGGGGCAGGGAAGTTAAAATCAACCCTGTGCCTCCAGAATGCTCCTTTCCTGTTTCTCAGTACAGAAATGTCACGTTGAAGTCTTTGAAGATGTGGCACTATCATTGAATTGGATAGCAGCACAGTGGAAGTATCAGAATCAGGTATGTTTAAGTTCTCTGTCAACTCTGATGTTTTTAATTGCATAAGGACACAAGAAATAGGAACAGGAGTAGGCCATATGGCCCCTTGAGTCTGCTCCGCCATTCAATAAGATCATGGCTGATCTGATCATGGACTCAGCTCCACTTCCCCGACCATTCCCCATAACCCCTTATCACCTTATCAGTTAAGAAACTTGATACGTCCTTACTATACAGTATTAATGCACACGAGGCCCATGCTTGAGAGAAGGTCAGTCTGTGACCTGTCCTTTATTCCTTTGCACTCAAGTGATGAAAGTGGGTGGAGCTTCCCCTTTTATACCTGAAGGTCCAGGTTAGGAGTGTCTCCCACAAGTTCACCACCTAGTGGTCATTGTTCTCACAGTGTACAACATAGGTCAAATTATACATGGGTTACAATGCTGGTTGAATACATGACATCACCTCCCCCCCAAAGTCTTATTGGGATCACAGGTTGAGTCTCTCTGGTGGTTTATGCTCTCTTGGAGAGCGCCTGAGTTGGGGCTCCGGTTGTTGGGCACTGGCCTGAGTGTCTGCTGTTTGCAGTGCCTCAGGCCTATCCGGACTGCCCACAGTGACTGGGCTCTCCTCTCTTTGGTTCCGGTGTTCGGTCACCTGTGGTGGAGTGAACTCTATATTGTGTTCTTCCTCTGCTTCATCTACGGGGTTGCTGAACCTCCTTTTTGTTTGATCCACGTGTTTGCGGCAGATTTGTCCATTGGTAAGTTTAACTACCAGAATCCTATTTCCCTCTTTGGCAACCACAGTGCCTGCGAGCCATTTGGGCCCTGCAGCATAGTTGAGGACAAAAACAGGATCATTTACATCAATACATCGTGCCCTCGCATTCCTGTCATGGTAGTCATATTGTGACTGGCGCCTGCTCTCGACAATTTTTTTCATGGTGGGGTGTATAAGGGATAACCGGGTTTTGAGCGTCCTTTTCAGTAGCAGCTCTGCGGGTGGAACCCCTGTGAGCGAGTGTGGTCAGGATCTGTAGGCCAACAGGAGGCGTGATAAGCGGGTGTGTAGGGAACCCCCTTGGATTCTGAGCATCCCCTGTTTGATTATCTGCACTGCTCGTTCTGCCTGGCCGTTTGAGGCCGGCTTGAATGGTGCCATTCTGACATGGTTGATTCCATTGCCTGTCATGAGTCCTGGAATTCAGTGCTTGTGAAGCATGGGCCATTGTCGCTGACCAAGATGTCCGGTAGACCGTGGGTGGCGAACATTGCCCGTAGACTTTCTACCATGGCAGAGGATGTGCTTGAATTTAAAATGTCACGCTCGATCTATTTGGAATAGGCGTCTAATACAACCAAAAACATTTTTCCCATGAAAGGACCGGCGTCGTCCACATGGATGCGTGACCAAGGCTTGGCGGGCCATGGCCAGGGGCTAAGGGGGGCTTCCCTGGGCGCATGGCCCAGCTGGGCACACGTGTTTCACCTGCGAACACAAAGTTCCAGATCTGCGTCTATCCCTGGCCACCAAACGTGTGACCTGGCAATTGCCTACATCATGACAAAGCCCGGGTACTCATTGTGGAGTTCTCTGATGAACACCTCTCTGCCCATCTGGGCATGACTATGCGGTTTCCCCACAGTAGGCAATCGGCCTGAATCGGGAGTTCATCCTTGCGCCTGTGAAATGGTTTAAATTCCTCAGGGCATGCCCTGTGCGTGGCTGCCCAGTCCCCATTCAGGACACATTTCTTGACTAGAGACAATAGCGAGTCTCTATTTATCCAGACTTTAATCTGACGGGCTGTCACGGGTGAGCCTTCGCTTCCAAAAGCTTCAACAGCCATGACCATCTCAGCAGCATGCTCAGTTGCCTCCTCAATGGTGGCTAGTGGGAGCCTGTAGAGTGCATCGGCGCAGTTTTCGGTGCCCGGTCTGTGCCGAATTGTATAGTCATAGGCGGCTAACGTGAGTGCCCACCTCTGTATGCAGGCCGATGCGTTTGCATTTATGGCCTTGTTGTCGGCCAAAAGTGACGTTAGGGGTTTGTGATCTGTCTCCAGCTCAAATTTCCTGCCAAACAGGTACTGGTGCATTTTCTTTACCACATATACACACGCGTGCGCCTCCTTTTCTACCATCCCGTAGCTCCTTTCTGCCTGGGACAGACCTCTGGAGGCATAAGCTACCGGCTGTAACTGACCCTTGGCATTGACATGCTGCAACACACACCCGACACCATAGGACGACGCATCGCACGTTAACACAAGTTCCTTACATGGGTCATACAGCGTTAACAGATTGTTGGAACATAACAAATTGCGTGCTCTATTGAAAGCCCTTTCCTGGCTGTCCCCCCCAGACCCATTCGCAACCTTTGCATAGGAGCACGTGTAGCGGCTCTAGCAGCGTGCTCAATTTGGGAAGAAAGCTACCAAAATAGTTCAGGAGCCCCAGGAACGAACGCAGCTCCGTCATGTTACGGGGTCTGGGTGCTCTCTGGATCGCTTCGGTCTTGGACGCAGTAGGGCTGATCCCGTCTGCTGCTACCCTCATCCCCAGGAATTTACCTCTGGAGCTAGGAAGACGTACTTCGCCTTTTTCAGTCGCAACCCTGCCTGGTCCAGTCTGCGTAGCACCTCCTCCAGGTTGTCCCTTGCAATGTTGTGAATCGCTGTTCAGCTTGCCATTGTCTCTGTCGAACTCCCCATCTGGGTTCGACTACATGTTGGGGCATGCCCGATTGCTCTTGTCTGCCTGGAGAACTGTGTGCTGCTTTAACAATGTTGAATCTCTGTCCCAACCATTCCTTAATACAGTACCTCTAGTCTGTTCTGCTAGTGGCCATGCTCGCGTGGTTTAAATCCCAGTTTCTCGTCGCCATTGATACATCCTTACTACACAGTATAAATGCACACGAGGCCCATGCTTGAGAGAAGGTCAGTCTGTGACCTGTCCTTTATTCCTTTGCACTCAAGTGATGAAAGTGGGTGGAGCTTCCCCTTTTATACCTGAAGGTCCAGGTTAGGAGTGTCTCCCACAAGTTCACCACCTAGTGGTCATTGTTCTCACAGTGTACAACATAGGTCAGATTATACATGGGTTACAATGCTGGTTGAATACATGACAAAACTGTCTATTTCTGTTTTAAATTTATTTAATGTCCCAGCTTCCACAGCTCTTGGAGGCAGCGAATTCCACAGATTTACAACCCTGAGAGAAGAAATTCCTCCTCATCTCAGCTTTAAATGGGCGGCCCCTTATTCTAAGATCGTGTCCTCTAGTTCTAGTCTCCCCCATCAGCGGAAACATCCTCTCTGCATCCACCTTGTCAAGGCCCCTCATAATCTTATACGTTTTGATAAGGTCACGTCTCATTCTTCTGAATTCCAATGGCTAGAGGCCCAACCTATTCAACCTTTCCTCATAAGTCAACCCCTTCATCTCCAGAATCAACCTAGTAAACCTTCTCTGAATTGCCTCCAAAGTAAGTATATCCTTTTGTAAATATGGAAACCAAAACTGCACGCAGTATTCCAGGTGTGGCCTCACCAATACCCTGTATAGCTGTAGCAAGATTTCCCTGCTTTGCAATAAAGGCCAAGATACCATTGGCCTTCTTGATCACTTGCTGCACCTGCATACTATCCTTTTGTGTTTCATGCACAAGTACCCCCAGGTCCCGCTGCACTGCAGCACTTTGTAATCTTTCTCCATTTAAAAAATAACTTGCTCTTTGATTTTTACATTTGAGTAAAATATGCCTGGCCACAGGCAGGCTGTGGGAGGAGAAGATTCTTTGCCATATTGTTCAAGAGAATTCCAGAAATAAAGAGGTCTGCGGCAAATAAGCCAGGCTGCTCATTTGGCAGTTAAAAGCTAGAGGACCTCCACACTATCGGAACAGATGAGGTGTTTATTAGGCTACAAGAAGTGAAGCATTTGGGATTCGTGACCCACCAGAGAATGAATATATGTTGTAGCAGGCATTTGATCCCGTCTGCTTGATGTTGGCATTGACTGACAGCTACATGCTCAAAGCCAACCCAAGAGCCATGTAAATACTGCAGCCTTTTCCCAGGCTGGCTATTTCCTTCTTGCTATACCACTGTGCAGCAGGAGATCAACAACCAACTCAGAGTTTGGTCCTACATAAAATTTTATATTGCAGATGCCGTTCCAGGGTGAAAGTGAAACTCCGCTTTGCCAGGCAGGTAATGAACTAGGGATAGTGGAACACGCCCCGACTCTCCGACTTCACATAGCTACACTGGTACAAAGTAAAAATATAACAACAGGATGGACAGAACGTCTAGACATTCAATTATTTTGAAACAGGCACTTCAATAAATCAAGTGGAATCTACCGTGGTTGCTTTTCCTTCTGAAAAGACTGAGATATTAGGTCTCAATTATAACTGCAGGTCAGTTTTGGACAGGTGTCCAGCGCTATGAGTTAGAAACATAGAAACATAGAAAATAGGTGCAGGAGTAGACCATTTGGCCCTGCGAGCCTGCACCACCATTCAATAAGATCACGGCTGATCATGCAACTTCAGTAACCCTTTCCTGCTTTCTCTCCATACCCCTTGATCCCTTTAGTCGTAAGGGCCATATCTAACTCCCTCTTGAATATATCCAACGAACTGGCATTAACAACTTTCTGTGGTAGAGAATTCCACAGGTTCACAACTCTCTGAGTGAAGAAGTTTCTCCTCATCTCGGTCCTAAATGGCTTATCCCTTATTCTTAGACTGTGACCCCTGGTTCTGGACTTCCCCAACATCGGGAACATTCTTCCTGCATCTAACCTGTCCCGTCCCGTCAGAATTTTATATGTTTCTATGAGATCCCTTCTCATTCTTCTAAACTCCAGTGAATACAGATTCAGTCGATCCAGCTTCTCCTCATAAACTCACCTGCTGCTCCAAAAATGATGCCCAGGGTATTTTTAACTCCGGGGCCTCATTTAAATCCCGCCGGCCAACTTCCCAGTTGTGACAAGCAAAAGAAAGTGTTGCAGCCCGGAGGTTATCAGCCAAAAGCAGGTAAGTGTCAAGCTGGGGTCCTGTGATCGGGTAGAGGTAAAATCATGGTGGGAAAGCCTCTGCTTTCCTTGTGTGGTCAGGAGCGCTTCCCGATCCTCTGGGCATTGCAAAGAAACTCTTTTTTTTTACAATATAAAAACGTACCATTTTGGGCCTATTCTGGCCCCGATCCACATCCTCGCTGGATGGGCCTGGCAGAAAACTCACTGCGACTTCTCACTCAGGCCGCCAAGTAAAAATTGCAGTCAGGCCCCCATGATGTCATCAGGACCCGACATGCATATGTTAAGGAGGACCCCACCATCTTTGGAGTCTGTGTGTGTGTTGTGAGGTCATGAAGAATATATCACATTGGCGATGAAGGATAAGATTTCTGGATTCCCAGCTGAAATTTTTGTTGGTGGATGATTCCAGCCAAACAACAGAGAGACAAGAAAGGTTCTTTGTTTGCAGAACAGCTAAAAATCCAAGGTAAATTTCAAGCATACTTGGCTGAACTGCCAGAGTAGACAAAGATGGTTTACATCTAACCAAGGGAAAGCTCGATGCAATTAGAAATGCACCCACTCCCAAGAATGTCTCTGAACTTCAATCATGTTTGGGTCTTTTGAACTGTTATGGGAAGTTCCTACCAAATTTGGCGACAGTGTTACATCCACTGAATGAACTATTGAAAAAAACAGGTCAATTGGAAGTGGTCAGAAAAATATGAGACAGCATTCAAGGAGTGGCCATGCCTATGGGAATAACAAGGCATTTGGGTGAATTCCATCGCGACCGTGAGACTTTTGGAGCATATGTGAAGTGGCTAGAAATATTTTTCACTGCGAATAATATCATTGAAGTTCCCGATGATGAAACCCGTAACCGGGTGGTGTTGGAAAGAAAACGGGTTATTTTCCTGACTGAAGCAGGCCCCGAGGTGTATGAAACCCTGAAAAATATGCTTGTTCCCGTCAAGCCAAAGGATATGTCACTGATGGAGATTTTTATGAAGTTAGAACAGCACTACAGTCCTGAGCCCCTGGAAATTGCTGAAAGTTATTGGAACACGAGATCAGTTAATTGATGAAAGTATCAGTGAGTACACTGTAACATTAAAGAAACTATCTACTCACTGTCATTTCGGAAACTTTCAGTACTGAGCATTGCGTGACCACTTTGATTGTGAGATGAAAAATGAAAAGATCAGAAGAAAGTTGTTGACAACTCCTACTTGACTTTTGATTTACCTTGTCAGACAGCTATGTCGATGTATATGGCTGACCAATACTCCAGAGAATATCATAGCATTTCCAGTCGTCAGACAACCACCTGCAGGTTAAAAGTAAAAGGCAGTGAGGCTCCAAGGTCTCAGAAACTGGCAAGGGTAACAGAGCATCGGAGCTATCGGTGCCTGGGACAACGCATTGCTCAAAGTTGTCCATATGTAAAGGCAGAGTGTTTCTTCTTCAGAAAAGCTGGGCATCTTGCGAAGGCATGCCGACTGAAGAGTAAACCAACTTTCAAGGCTATAAGTAGAAATCCCCAGAGATTACATCGCATGGAAGAAAAGCAACAGGACGAAGAGCTACACATCATCAGGAGCACGAGGGTATCTAACAGCGATTCTAAAAGTATCATCATCCAAGTAGATGTTGCAGGAACCAAGATACCCATGGAAATCGACACTAGTGCATCTGTGAGCGTAGTACTGGAATCGCTATACCTCGACAAATTGCGTGATTTCCCATTGGAGAAATCCAAGATTGAGCTGCGAGGCTACTCAGGAGAGAACATTCCTGTGGTAGGTCATATCACCGTACCGTGAAATACAAGGATCAATTTCAGAGCTTGCCTCTCTTAGTACTGTTAGGAGACAAGTCTGCCTTACTAGGAAGAAATTGGTTGGGATCACTGAAGCTGGATTGGAGTGAGATTTTTCATGTTGAAACGAGATCTGCATCGAAGGATGATATCATCAAGATGTATCCGAAGGTTTGCTGTGAAATAGGCAGTCTGATCCAAGGCTTCAAGGCAAGTGTCAGGGTACAGAAAGACGCTAGATCAGTTCACTGCAAGCCACGTCCCGTACCATATGCACTCAAGGAGAAAGTTGAGCAAGAACTCAAAAAACTAGAAACTGAGAATATTATCTCTAAGATAGATCGATATAATTGGGCTACACCCATTGTTGTTGTACCTACGTCCAATGGTAAGGTAAGGTTGTGTGGGGATTATAAAGTAACCGTAAACCAGGTTATAGAGGGTAATCTCCCCAATACATTGCCAAATGTAGAAGATTTGTTCACAACACTGACAGGTGGCCAGAACTTCTCAAAGTTGGATCTTACAAATGCCTACTTACAGCTTGAACTAGATGAGGAGTCCAATGCATGTTTGACTATAAATACTCATCTTGACCTATATCTATTAAATAGGCTATCATTTGGAGTGTCTTCCACCCCCAACCATATTCCAAGGGGTGATTGGCTAGGAATTGGCTAGGATAGATTGGCGAATGATACTGAAGGGGTTGACTGTAGATGGGCAATGGCAGACATTTAGAGACCGCATGGATGAACTACAACAATTGTACATTCCTGTCTGTCGTAAAAATAAAAAAGGGAAGGTGGCTCAACCGTGGCTATCTAGGGAAATCAGGGATAGCATTAAAGCCAAGGAAGTGGCATACAAATTGGCCAGAAATAGCAGAGAACCCGGGGACTGGGAGAAATTTAGAACTCAGCAGAGGAGGACAAAGGGTTTGATTAGGGCAGGGAAAATGGAGTACGAGAAGAAGCTTGCAGGGAACATTAAGACGGATTGCAAAAGTTTCTATAGATATGTAAAGAGAAAAAGGTTAGTAAAGACAAACGTAGGTCCCCTGCAGTCAGAATCAGGGGAAGTCATAACGGGGAACAAAGAAATGGCGGACCAATTGAACAAGTACTTTGGTTCGGTATTCACTGAGGAGGACACAAACAACCTTCCGGATATAAAAGGGGTCGGAGGGTCTAGTAAGGAGGAGGAACTGAGGGAAATCCTTATTAGTCGGGAAATTGTGTTGGGGAAATTGATGGGATTGAAGGCCGATAAATCCCCAGGGCCTGATGGACTGCATCCCAGAGTACTTAAGGAGGTGGCCTTGGAAATAGTGGATGCATTGACAGTCATTTTCCAACATTCCATTGACTCTGGATCAGTTCCTATGGAGTGGAGGGTAGCCAATGTAACCCCACTTTTTAAAAAAGGAGGGAGAGAGAAAACAGGGAATTACAGACCGGTCAGCCTGACATCGGTAGTGGGTAAAATGATGGAATCAATTATTAAGGATGTCATCGCAGTGCATTTGGAAAGAGGTAATATGATAGGTCCAAGTCAGCATGGATTTGTGAAAGGGAAATCATGCTTGACAAATGTTCTGGAATTTTTTGAGGATGTTTCCAGTAGAGTGGACAAGGGAGAACCAGTCGATGTGGTATATTTGGACTTTCAGAAGGCTTTCGACAAGGTCCCACACAAGAGATTAATGTGCAAAGTTAAAGCACATGGGATTGGGGGTAGTGTGCTGACATGGATTGAGAACTGGTTGTCAGACAGGAAGCAAAGAGTAGGAGTAAATGGGGACTTTTCAGAATGGCAGGCAGTGACTAGTGGGGTACCGCAAGGTTCTGTGCTGGGGCCCCAGCTGTTTACACTGTACATTAATGATTTAGACGAGGGGATTAAATGTAGTATCTCCAAATTTGCGGATGACACTAAGTTGGGTGGCAGTGTGAGCTGCAAGGAGGATTCTATGAGGCTGCAGAGCGACTTGGATAGGTTAGGTGAGTGGGCAAATGCATGGCAGATGAAGTATAATGTGGATAAATGTGAGGTTATCCACTTTGGTGGTAAAAACAGAGAGACAGACTATTATCTGAATGGTGACAGATTAAGAAAAGGAGAGGTGCAACGAGACCTGGGTGTCATGGTACATCAGTCATTGAAGGTTGGCATGCAGGTACAGCAGGCGGTTAAGAAAGCAAATGGCATGTTGGCCTTCATAGCGAGGGGATTTGAGTACAAGGGCAGGGAGGTGTTGCTACAATTGTACAGGGCCTTGGTGAGGCCACACCTGGAGTATTGTGTACAGTTTTGGTCTCCTAACCTGAGGAAGGACATTCTTGCTATTGAGGGAGTGCAGCGAAGGTTCACCAGACTGATTCCCGGGATGGCGGGACTGACCTATCAAGAAAGACTGGATCAACTGGGCTTGTATTCACTGGAGTTCAGAAGAATGAGAGGGGACCTCATAGAAACGTTTAAAATTCTGACGGGGTTAGACAGGTTAGATGCAGGAAGAATGTTCCCAATGTTGGGGAAGTCCAGAACCAGGGGACACAGTCTAAGGATAAGGGGGAAGCCATTTAGGACTGAGATGAGGAGGAATTTCTTCACCCAGAGAGTGGTGAACCTGTGGAATTCTCTACCACAGAAAGTTGTTGAGGCCAATTCACTAAATATATTCAAAAAGGAGTTAGATGAAGTCCTTACTACTCGGGGAATCAAGGGGTATGGTGAGAAAGCAGGAATGGGGTACTGAAGTTGCATGTTCAGCCATGAACTCATTGAATGGCGGTGCAGGCTAGAAGGGCCGAATGGCCTACTCCTGCACCTATTTTCTATGTTTCTATGTTTCTATGAACCAGATTTTGCAAGGCATTGTAGGGGTAGTATGTTATTTAGATGAAATACTAATTTCAGCAACAAACAAGCAAATCCATAATAATATATTGAATGAAGTCCTCAAACAGCTAGAGAAGCACAGAGTACAAGTGTCTGCTCGCAAGTGTGAGTTATTTCAAAACTTAGGGTACAGAGTGGACAAAGATGGTTTATATCCAACCAAGGGAAAACTGGATGCAATTAGAAATAGACCCACTCCCAAGAATGTCACTGAACTTCGATCATTTTTGGGTCTTTTGAACTATTATGGGAAGTTCCTACCAAATTTGGCTACAGTATTACATCCACTGAATGAACTATTGAAAAAAACAGGTCCATTGGAAGTGGTCAGAAGAATGTGATGCAGCATTCGAGGAGTGTAAAAGCCAATTGGTAGAGAGCACCATGTTAGTTCACTATGACATATCGAAAGAGAATCATGATAGAGGTAGAGTAAGAGAGAGAAGTGTAAATTTAAATCAGAAGGTGAGAGTGAAAAACCATCACCATAAATGATTAAAGTGGTTATCAGGCAGAGTGGTGAAGATATGTGGTCCTCACACATATTTAGTCAAGATGTTTGATCATGGACAGGTTAGGCTTGTTCACATTGATCATATTTTACCGACAGTTGTGGAAGGACTTGAAGTTGGAATGATTCGATTATTTCTGACTCATCAGATAGTTTTGATACAAGTAAAGTACCAGTAGCATATCCTACATCCAACATACTAGAAACAAGTCCTAGGGAAAGTCAGAATTAAGACTGAGTCCGAGTCAGGCAGGCAAACAGTCTGAAGTTGTAGAGTCCAAATGTAGATCAAGTACATCCCTTGGAGGAAAACTCTCCTCAGGCTCAGCCTAGAATGAGTCTAAGTTCAACACCAAGTTTGGAAGGTTCTATTCGAGAGCGAAGGTATCCTCTTCGAAACAGAAAACCAGTGAAGTTTGATTTGTAAATATAGCAAAATAAGTCCACATCTTTTATTATGTATAACCAAAGCAAGTTATGTATGATGATTTGTTTTTGTAATTACTTCTTTATTAAGAAGGGAGAAGTGTAATATATAGTTCCACCTAGTAGACTACTGTGGTAATGCAGCTATAGTTGTTTACAACAAGTATAAAAAGGAATGGAGCAATCTTGGCGTCTGTGTGTGTTAAGATGTTGTAAAGAATATATCACAATGATAATTGTTATGTATACAACACCCTGTAACCAGCATTCTACTGCCACCAGAGGGCACATCTGTTGGAGTCCCAAGGGATACCAGCATCCCTTAGGAGCAGGCCTCCCATGCTTTGCAGGCACTCTGGTGTCAGAATAAAGAGACTAAGGTCACAATTACTCAGGTCTACAGTACTCAGTCACGTTGCTTTATTTGAGACCTAACAACTGGCGACGAGTAATAGATAACGAACCCCATCATGCGAAAATGCAGAGAACCGTCGGTGTCCTGGAAAAATTCTCAGAAGGTGATGATTGGGAAGACTTCGTGGAGCGACTCGACCAATACTTCAAGGCCAACGAGCTGGAAGAGAATGTGAATGCCTCCAAACGAAGGGCGATCCTCCTCACCGTCTGTGGGGCAACAACCTATGGCCTCATGAAGAATCTTCTTGCTCCGGTGAAACCAACAACCAAATCATATGAAGAACTGTGTACACTGTTCTGGGAGCACCTAAATCCGAAGGAGAGCATTCTGATGGCAAGGTATCGATTTTATTACATGTTAACGGTCTGAAGGCCAGGAAGTGGCGAGCTACGTCGCCAAACTAAGGCGCCTTGCAGGACATTGCGAATTCGATGGATTCCTGGAGCAAATGCTAAGAGACTTTTTTGTGCTTGGCATTGGCCATGAGGTTATCCTTCGCAAACTATTGACTGTTGAAACACTGAACCTGAGCAAAGTCATAATGATAGCCTAGGCATTTATGACCACCAGCGATAACACCAAACAAATTTTGCAGCATAAAGATGCATCAGCAAGTACTGTACACAAAGTAATGTCATTTTCAGGCAGGAATACATATGGCAGAACGTACACGCCTGCAGCTGCACAACCTCAGATAACTTAGCATCCGCCAACAAGCGTTACTGCGAGGCAATTAACACCTTGTTGGTGCTGCGGAGGTGATCATCGAGCCCATCAACGCCACTTCAAACACTCTGCGTGCAAAGGCTGTGGAACAATGGGACACCTCCAGCGAATGTGCATACGAGTTGTAAACCCTGCAAACCATTACATTGCAGAGGAAGACCGATTCATGGCGGATCAAACTGAACCGAGACCCGAACCAAGGAGGCAGAAGTGTGCGGGGTACAGACCTTCACCACGAAATGTCCACCGAACAAGTAAAAGGTTGAACTGAACGGAATTCCAGTATCCATGGAATTGGACACGGGTGCGAGTCAGTCTATTATGAGCAAAAAGGCCTTCGAGAGGCTGTGGTGCAACAAGGCACAAAGGCCCAAGCTGAGCCCTATTCATACCAAGCTGAGAACTTACACTAAAGAGCTGATCCCTGTAATTGGCAGTACAGCAGTAAAAGTCTCCTATGATGGAGTGGTGCATGAATTCCCACTATGGATTGTACCAGGAGATGGCCCCACACTGTTTGGCAGAAGCTGGCTGGGAAAAATCCGCTGGAACTGGGACGACATCCGAGCGCTTTAGTCCGTCGACGACGCCTCATGTTCCCAGGTCTTGAGCAAGTTCCCGTTGTTATTTGAGCCAGGCATCGGAAATTTCTCTGGGGCGAAGGTGCAGATCCACTTGGTTCCCGGTACACAACCCATCCACCGCAAGGCACGGGCAGTGCCATATATGATGCGAGAGAAAGTGGAGATCGAGCTGGGCAGGCTGTAACGAGAGGGCATCATCGCACCGGTGGAGTTCAATGAGTGGGCCAGTCCGATTGTTCCGGTTCTCAAGGGCGATGGCACGGTCAGAATTTGTGCGAACTATAAAGTAACGATTAATCGTTTTTCGCTGCAGGACCAGTACCCACTAACTAAGGCAGATGACCTATTTGTGACCCTGGCAGGAAAGAAGTTCACCAAGTTGGACCTGACCTCGGCCTACATGACGCAGGAGCTGGCGGAATCTTCGAAAGGCCTCATCTTCATCAACACGCACAAAGGTCTGTTCATCTACGATGGATGCCCGTTTGGGATTCGATCGGCCGCGGATATTTTTCAAAGGAACATGGAGAGTCTGCTAAAGTCGGTTCCACGCACCGTGGTTTTCCAGGGCGACATATTGATCACAGGTCGGGACACCATCGAACACTTGCAGAACCTGGAAGAGGTTCTAAGTCAGCTAGATCGTGTGGGACTCAGGTTGAAACGCTCGAAGTGTGTTTTCCTGATGCCAGAGGTTGAGTTCTTAGCGAGAAGAATCGCGGCAGACGGCATCAGACCACCAACACCAAGACCGAGGCCATCAAGAATGCATCGAGACCACAGAACGTGATGGAGCTGCGGTCGTTCCTGGGACTCCTCAATTATTTTGGTAATTTCCTACCCGGGTTAAGCACCTTGCTGGAACCCCGACATGTGTTGCTACGCAAGGGAGATGACTGGGTATGGGGCAATCACAAGAGATTGCTTTTGAGAAAGCCAGAAATCTGTTATGTTCCAACAAACTGCTTGTTCTGTATGACCCTTGTCAACGTTTAGTGCTAGTTTGCGATATGTCTTCGAATGGGGTTAGGTGTGTGTTACAAGCAAATGAATCGGGAAGATTGCAACCGGTTGCTTATGCATCCAGGAGTTTGTCCAAGGCCGAAAGGGCCTGCAGCATGATTGAAAAAGAAGCTCTGGCATGCGTTTACAGGGTGAAAAAAATGCACCAGTATCTGTTTGGGCTTAAGTTCGAGTTAGAAACTGACCATAAGCCACTCATATGGCTATTCTCAGAGAGCAAATGTATCAATACCAATGCCTCTGCTCGCATCCAAAGATGGGCGCTCATGCTGTCTGCATGTAACTATGTAATTCGCCACAGGCCAGGCACAGAGAACTGCGCTGATGCTCTCAGTCAGCTACCATTGCCCACCTGGTCGGGGTGGAAATGGCACAGCCTGCAAACTTGCTCTTGGTGATGGATGCATTTGAAAATGAAAGGTCACCTGTTACGGCCCGCCAGATCAGGACCTGGACCAGCCAGGACACATTACTGTCCCTTGTAAATAACTGTGTCCTCCATGGGAGCTAGTCCAGCATCCCAGCGGAGATGCATGAAGAGATCAAGCCGTTCCAGTGGCGCAAAGACAAAATGTCCATACAGGCGGACTGTCTTTTGTGGGGTAATCGCGTGCTTTTGCCCAAGAAAGGCAGGGAAACATTTATACGCAACCTGCACAGTATCCACCCAGGCACAGTAATGATGAAAGTTATAGCCAGATCCCATGTGTGATGGCCTGGCATCGACTCAGATTTGGAGACTTGCGTGCGCCAATGCAACACTTGCTCTCAACTGAGCAATGCACCCAGGGAGGCACCGCTAAGTTTGTGGTCATGGCCCTCCAAACCGTGGTCTAGGATCCACGTTGACTTTGATGGTCCGTTTCTAGGCAAAATGTTCTTGATTGTTGTGGATGCTTATTCAAAATGGATTGAATGTGTAATAATGTCTGTAAGCACGTCCACTGCCACCATCGAAAGCCTACGAGCCATGTTTGCCACGCACGGCCTGCCTGATGTCCTTGTCAGTGGCAATTGGCCGTGCTTCACCAGTGCTGAATTCAAGGAACTCATGACCCACAATGGGATCAAGCACATCACATCTGCCCCATTCAAGCCCGCGTCCAACGGCCAGGCAGAACGGGCAGTCCAAACCATCAAGCAAAGCTTGAAGCGCATGTCGGAAGGCTCCCTGCAGACCTGCCTATCACAAGTCCTGCTCAGCTACCACACCAGACCCCACTCGTTCACCGAGGTTCCCCCTGCTGAACTGCTCATGAAAAGGGCACTCAAAACAAGACTCTCTCTAGTCCACCCTGATCTCCATGATCATGTCGAGGGCAGGCGGCATCAACAAAGCATGTACCATGATCGCGCAAATTTGTCACGCGATATTGAAGTCAATGACCCTGTATTTCAACTATGGACATTGTCCCAAATGGCTTGCTGGCACTGTCATAGCCAAAGAAGGGAGTAGAGTGTTTGAGGTCAAACTTGCAAATGAACTAACTTGCAGAAAGCATTTGGACCAAAGCAAACTGTGATTCACAGCCACGAGCAACCCGAAGACGACACCACCAACTTCGACCCTCCGATACACGCACAAAAGGCAACCGACATCACGGTTGACCACGAAGCTGAATTAATCATCCCCAGCAGCCCAGCAAGACCAGCCACGCAGCAGCCCAGCGAAGGCCCAATCAACTCACCTGCACCTGTGTTTGTATCAAGACGATCGACTAGGGAGCAGAAAGCCCCAGATCATCTCACCCTGTAAATAAGTGTACTATTGACTTTGGGGGGGAGTGATGTTATGCATGCAACACCCTGTAACCAGCATTCTACTGCCACCAGAGGGCGCATCTGTTGGAGTCCCAAGGGATCCCAGTATTCCTTGGGAGCACTGTATATAAGCAGGCCTCCCATGCTGTGCAGGCACTCTGGTGTCAGAATAAAAAGACTTAAGGTCACACTTACTCAAGTCTACAGTACTCAGTCATGTTGCTTTATTTGAGACATAACAACAATGACCAGATAATCTGTTTTTGTTCTGTTAATTGAGGGATAAATATTGGCCGGGTCACCGGGAATAACACCTGCTCTTCTTCGAAACAGTGCCATGGGATCTTACACATTCACCTGAGAGAGCAGACAGGGCCTCGCTTTAACATCTGATCCGAAAGACAACACCTCTGACAGTACAGCACTCCCTCAGTACTGCCTGGTTTATGTGCTCAGGTTCGTGGATGGGACTTGAACCCACAAGTTTCTGACTCAGGGGCGAGGATGCTACCCACTGAGCCACAGCTGACAGTTGAAATGAATCTCAATATTGCCCAATATATCAATACCCTTCCTCCAAAAAGGACATTAAAGACTGTGCTCCGAATTTATGATATTGAGCGCCTCCGCCATAACCCCATCCCGCCTGACAGATTTCAGGGACAGAATTCAAGGCAATGATTGCAATGAGCTGTGAGTTAATAGCAGTGACCTACAGCAAAGTGCAGCTTATTCGGTTTGACTGATGCTGCAAAAGCAACACAAGAATAATATTCTCTTTTGTACTGTATTTTTAAAAAATCACTTTCTGCAATACAGCAGTAAAGTGCATTCGCCATTAGATGATAAAATGTACATTAAAAGGTATTGTGCAGCCTTTCATGAACACCGGGCCAAGTCACTCATTTTTCCCCCAGTGGTACATAGATCCCTCCAGAAATCTCTTTGAAGACAAAGCAGTGTTAATACCGGCAAAGCATCGATACAAGCAGAACAAAAATAGAATGTAATCAGCAATTACTAAATGAACACTTGATTGCAAGCATCTAACAATTGTTGTTATCTGAACACTCTATCTTCTGGTTACACCGAGAGAAATTGTATTTCAATGATTTCCTGTACCTTTTGTATAGGGCAGATTGATGGACAGCATTTCCAAATCCTTCCAGTCTCATTTATTTTCAATAAGGCTCATAAAAACATCATGAAGGATATGTATGTGACTCATTGTTAAAAAATGAAAAATACACATCTATTTTCTGAGAGTTTCAAACACATCCTATTATAAAATCGTATTTGTCTGAACATGGTAACTGTGCAGTATTAAAAATATTTAAATCATTCTATTTTAGGAATTATTTTGCAAAACTGAAATTGTATGCAGGTAGTCTAATATATATGAACTTCCCATCAAGGCATTTGAACTGATTATCTCCGCTCTACTAGCTTATCTGATATCTCATTAATAAATCTATTGAGTAAATCAATCAGATGCATATTTAGCTTGTGTCCACGTTGCCAAGCTCATCAATGAACACAAATGATGCATCACCACTATACTGCCAGTGAACAGGTCCAGATGCTTGTCACTACATTCATGAGATGGGACATTATGGCCCAGATTTTGCAGTAGAAGTACCAGTGAAGCTATCAGCGCTCACCATGATTATGGAGTAAATTGCACAGCAACTTCCTGTGACTGCACATGCGCAGTTAGACACAGAAATCTGCAAGGTGTTGTCCGCGTTTCCTTGATGCACTATACCAGTACCTCACCAAAAGAATCATATAATCATAGACATTTACAGCACGGAAGGAGGCCATTTCAGCCCATCGTGTCCGCACCAGCCAACCAAGAGTTATCCAGCCTAATCCCACTTTCCAGCTCTTGGTCCGTAGCCCTGTAGGTTACGGCACTTCAAGTGCACATCCAAGTACTTTTTAAATGTGGTGAGGGTTCCTGCCTCGACCACCCTTTCAGGCCGTGAGTTCCAGACCCACACCACCCTCTGGGTAAAGAAATTTCCCCTCAAATCCCCTCTAAAACTCATACCAATTACTTTAAATCTATGCCCCCTGGTTGTTGACCCCTCTGCTAAGAGAAATAGGTCCTTCCTATCCACTCTATCCAGGCCCCTCATAATTGTATACTCCTCAATAAGGTCTCCCCTCAGCCTCTTCTGTTCCAAAGAAAACAAACCCAGCCTATCCAATTTTTCCTCATATCTAAAATTCTCCAGTCCAGGCAACATCCTCGTAAATCTCCTCTGTACCCTCTCCAGTGCAATCACACCTTTCCTGTAATGTGATGACCAGAACTGCACGCAGTACTCCAGCTGCGGCCTAATCAGTGTTTTATACAGTTCAAGCATAACACCCACCACCGCCCCCCCCGGCTCTTGTATTCTATGCCTCGGCTAATAAAGGCAAGTATTTCATATGCCTTCTTAAGCATTTTATCTACCTTCAGGGATCTGTGGACATGCACTCCAAGGTCCTTTTGCTCCTCTCAGTGTCCTACCATTTAGTATATATTCCCTTGCCTTGTTAGCCCTCCCCAAATGCATTACCTCACATTTCTCCGGATTGAATTTAAAAATCTTTATTCAGATAATGGTTATATCCCCAGAGTGTAAAGAAAAACGTCTGTGTGCATGTGTGCAAGGTCTGAATGGAATAAAAAGACCAATGATTGTACACTTCTTGTAGCTTTTGATTTGTGTTCTATAATTTTCAAAGATGCATTAAGCTCAGAGATCATTAAGTTCAGTATCTGGGCAATGACCTGGCACAGCAGATCGTTTACTCAGTGTACCACATCTTTCTCATTCTATTGAAAATTGGGCTAGTCCTACATTGGAAACATGACCCATTCAGCCAGCTTACTGTCCAGGTGACAAAGTTAAAAATTACCCAGTGTCTCCTCCTCATAATTCACTTGCTGATGATCTCACCTGATTACCATCTGTTACATTACTAGTTAGAAACATAGAAATTTACAGTGCAGAAGGAGGCCATTTCGGCCCATCGTGTCCACGCCGGCCGACAAAGGGAAATCCTGCTTGACAAATCTTCTAGAATTTTTTGAGGATGTAACTGGTAGAGTGGACAAGGGAGAACCAGTGGATATGGTATATTTGGAATTTCGAAAGGATTTTGACAAGGCCCCACACAAGAGATTGGTGTGCAAAATTAAAAGCACATGGTACTGGGGGTAATATACTGACGTGGATAGAGAACTGGTTGGCAGAGAGTCGGGATAAACGGATCCTTTTCAGAATGGCACGCAGTGACTAGTGGGGTGCCACAGGGCTCAGTACTGGGACCCCAGCTCTTTACAATATACATTAATGATTTGCATGAGGGAATTGAGTGTAATATCTCCAAGTTTGCAAAAGACACTAAGCTGGATGGTGGTGTGAGCTGTGAAGAGGACGCTAAAAGGCTGCAGGGTGACTTGGACAAGTTAGGTGAGTGGGCAAATACATGGCAGATGCAGTATAATGTGGATAAATGTGAAGTTATTCATTTTGGTGGCAAAAACACGAAGGAAGAATATTATCTGAATGGCGGCAGATTAGGAAAAGGGGAGGTGCAACAAGACCTGGGTGTCATGGTACATCAGTCATTGAAAGTTGGCATGCAAGTACAGCAGGCAGTGAAGAAGACAAATGGTATGTTAGCCTTCATAGCAAGGGGATTTGAGTATAGGAGCAGGGATGTCTTACTGCAGTTGCACAGGGCCTTGGTGAGGCTTCACCTGGAATATTGTGTTCAGTTTTGTTCTCCTAATCTGAGGAAGGACGTTCTTGCTATTGAGGGAGTGCAGCAAAGATTCACCAGACTGATTCCAGGGATGGCTGGACTGATATATGAGGAGGGATTGGATCGACTGGACCTGTATTCACTGGAGTTTAGAAGGATGAGAGGGAATCTCATAGAAACATATAAAATTCTGACGGGACGGGACAGGTTAGATGCAGGAAGAATGTTCCCGATGCTGGGGAAGTCCAGGACCAGGGGACATAGTTGAAGGATAAGGGGTAAGCCATTTAGGACAGAGATGAGGACAAACTTCTTCACTCAGAGAGTTGTTAACCTGTGGAATTCCCTACCGCAGAGAGTTGTTGATGCCAGTTCATTTGATATATTCAAGAGGGAGTTAGATATGGCCCTTACGGCTAAAGGGATCAAGGGGTATGGAGAGAAAGCAGGAAAGGGATACTGAGGTGAATGATCAGCCATGATCTTATTGAATGGTGGTGCAGGCTCGAACGGCCGAATGGCCTACTCCTGCACCTATTTTCTATGTTTCTATGTTTCTGTGTTTCAAAGAGCCACACGGCCCTCGGTCAGCAGCCCCAAAGGTTACATATAAACCCATGAACAATGACGGAAAGGCAAAGAGCACCCAGCCCAACCAGTCCGCCTCACCACAACTGCGACACCCCTTACACTGAAACATTCTACACTCCACCCCAACCGGAGCCATGTGATCTCCTGGGAGAGGCAAAAACCAGATAAAAACCCAGGCCAATTTAGAGAGAAAAAATCTGGGAAAGTTTCTCTCCGACTCATCCAGGCGACCGAAACTAGTCCAGGAGATCACCCTGGCCGTATTCTATTCCCGGCTGTACTTATCATTATAGCTGCGCTGTCCAACAAAAGGTCATCTAGTCTAATCCCAATTACCAGCTCTATGTCCGTAACCCTGCAGATTACTGCACCTTAAGTGCCCATCCAACCTTCTCTTAAAAGTGGTGAGGGTTTCTGTATCCATCACTCTTCCAGGCAACGAGTTCCAGATCCCCACAACCCTCTGCGTGAAGAAGCCCCCCCCTCAAATTCCCTCTAAACCTTCCACCAATCACCTTAAAACTATGCCCCCTCGTTATAGACCCCTCCACCAATGGAAATAGGCCCTTACTATCTACTATGTCCAGGCCCCTCAATATTTTGTACACCTCAAAGAGGTCTCCTCTCCACCTCCTCTGTTCTAATGAGAACAAACTGTAGAGTTGCAAAATTCATGGGCGAACCCCCTGGTGTTTGGACTCATTAGAAAGGAAATTTAATTTGGAACTATCTACCAGATAGTTTGGGATTCTAAAATGCTTATGGAAGAAATCTACGAGTTTTAACCAAGTTTGGGATTTTTAAAAGGTGAATGTTGGATCTGAAGAAAAGGTGTGAGGTCAATCTCTAAAAGGTCAGTTTGGACATTGGAGCTAATCAAATTGTCTGGGAACTGTTTACCCCCGAAACCTGTCCCTAGAAAACATTAGCATTTAAACAATTGACCACGGAAGAAACATTATCACCCCACCCAGAGGACCCAATTGTCACATACATATTCCAACACTTTTCAACAGGCATAGAAATATCTGGCTCAGGCCAGACTTCCCGAAGCAAAAAACAGCGCTATCACAATGGACAAGAGCTCATCAACTCAGAAAATGCCAGATTAAAACTTAATCAAGTTTCAGTTAGCTGGGCTGCAAAACCTAAACAAAGAACCAAGGTTGATTTGGGGACAGATAAGGAAGTCTCTCAAAGTATAATTGAGGCCTGTTTTTACAGCCAGGACTGCACTTGGCTTCTACACCAGCTTCGTGTGCTTCAGACCTGGCAGACTTCAAGACCAGTACACCAGCTTCGTTAACCTGGTTCTTCAGAACATCAACCAAGACAGCATCGCAAACAACCAGGGCACCAAGCACGCCGCGGCAGCAAGAGGCTCATGAAGCAACCACCAAAATATTACCAGCAACCAAACTGGTAATATTGAGCCACCCCAACCAACGATTTCTAAACCGAAGTCAACTCGATGAAAACCCGAAGATTCGCAAGCTGTTTCCACTCTACAAGCTATCCCTGAGCTACCAACGGGTAAAACATTACCTAAAAGAACTTTAAAACCTACTGCTGAAGGAAGAAAGTGGGTCCTTACCCCATAAATTCAATATGGGCCCTACCGCATCAGCGGACACCACCCAACTGAGGAACACGCAGCAAGGGGTATGGCGAGAAAGCAGGAATGGGGTACTGAAGTTGAATGTTCAGCCATGAACTCATTGAATGGCGGTGCAGGCTAGAAGGGCCGAATGGCCTACTCCTGCACCTATTTTCTATGTTTCTATGTTTCTAAGAAGTCCTCTCCTACGTTTGGGGTACGGCTAGCCGAATCGACAAAATCCAACGCACTCTGGAAATCGTGACCCATTACCGTCTGTCAAGGAAGGATTGGTGAGCATAGTCCCTGAAGCCCCAGAGCCTAACCTAGTTAGATAGGGGAATTGGGTGGTGGGAGGTATTCTATTGATGTGTATTCTCTTGTGTTTGAGTAAAGGATTCCCCATTAGAGTGATACGTTTTCTCTCATTTAAAGTGATAAGTTTTTCTCATCTAAAGTGATAAGTTTTCTCAGTTTTAATAAAAGCTGTATTCATTCTTCTTGAATAAAAAACGTACATTTCTTTGTACAAAATAGTTGTCTGCTATACTTTATCACACTCTGATTAATAAATCCAGGCTCAAGAACCAGGGAGTAGGAGCAACTCGCAACTGCTCTGGGTCAGGGAAGGCAAACTGACCCCACTGACACCAACCCCAACAAAACCCAGCCAATCCAATCTGTCCTTATAACTAAGATTCTCCATTCCAGGAAGCATCCTAGTAAATCTCCTCTGCACTCTCTCTAGTGCAATCACGTCCTTCCTATAAAACGGCGACCAGAACTGCATGCAGTACTCCAGCTGTGGCCTAACCAAAGTATTATACAATTTAAGCATAACATCCCGGCTCTTATATTCTATGCCTCGGCCAATAACGGCAAGCATTCCATATGCCTTCTTAACCAGCTTATCCACCTGGCCTGCTACTTTCAGGGATCTGTGGACAAGCACTCCAAGGTCCCCTTGTTCATCTACACTATTAAGTGGCCTACCGCCTAATGTGTATAACCTTTCCTTATTAGCCCTCCCAAAGTGCATCACCTCACACTTCTCTGAATTAAATTCCATTTGCCACTGCTCTGCCCACCTGACCAGTAGATTGATATCCTCCCGCAGCCCATGACAACCACACAGCCAATTTTAGTGTCATCTGCAAACTTCTTAATCATACTCCCTGTATTCAAATCTAAATCATTGATATATACCACAAAAAGCAAGGGACCCAGTACTGAGCCCTGCGGAACCCCACTGGAAACATCCTTCCAGTCACAAAAACATCCATCAATCCTTATCTTCCTAGCCACAAGCCAATTTTGGATCCAACTTGCCACTTTGCCCTGTATCCCATGGGTTTCAACCTTCATGACCAGTCGATGTAAACATTTTAATTAGGATATGTAAACACTCTAATTACTAACAATATCTTGGGATCTTTTCCACGTTCAAAGCACTATGCTGTTGTTGTTACTATCGCTACTGCTGTCAACCATGAGCGTCCTGCTCCATTTCGGCTGCCCCCAAAAGTTGTCACCATCCTCCACCTACTCCACGACGACATGCAAGCCGTGATCCTGACCAATGGACCCACCACAGACTCAATCAACGTCCGGACCGGGGTCCAGCAGGGCTGCATCATCGCGCCAACACTCTTCTCGATCTTCCTCACTGCAATGCTCCATCTCACTCTCAGCAAGCTCCCCGCTGGAGTGGAACTAAACTATAGAACCAATGGGAACCTGTTCAACCTTCATCGCCTCCAGGCTAGATCCAAGTTCGTCCCATCCTCTATCATCGAACTACAGTACGGGGACGACGCTTGTATCTGCGCACATTCAGAGGCCGATCCCTAAGCCATCGTCAATATTTTCACTGAGATGTATGAAAGCATGGGCTTTACACTAAACATCCGTAAGACAAAGATCCTCCACCAAGTTGAACCCCGTCTCACAGCACTGTCCCCCGGTCATCAAAATCCACGGTGTGGTCCTGGACAACGTGGACCACTTTCCATACCTCGGGAGCCTACTATCAGCAAGGGCAGACATCGATGTCGAGGTCCAACACCGCCTCCAGTGTGCCAACGCAGCCTGTGGTCGCCTGAGGAAGAGAGTGTTTGAAGATTAGGACCTCAAATCTGGCACCAAGCTTATTGTCTACAGGCTAGTAGTGATACCTACCCTCCTATATGGCTCAGAGATGTGGACCATGTACAGTAGACACCTCAAAGCACTGGAGAAGTACCACCAGCGCTTCCTCCGCAAGATCCTGCAAATCCACTGGGAGTATAGACATCAGTGTTCTCAATCAGGCCAACATCCCCAGCATCGAAGCATTGACCATACTCCACCAGCTCCGTTGGGCGGGCCACATTGTTTGCATGCACGACACAAGATGCCCAAAGCAAGCTCGGAACTCCTTCACGGCAAGCGAGCCCCAAGTGGGCAGAGGAAATGTTTAAAGGACACCCTCAAAGCCTCCCTGATAAAGTGCAACATCCCCACAGACACCTGGAAGTTCCTGGCCCAAGACCGGCTAAGTGGAGGAAGAGCATCTTGGAGGGCGCTGAGCGCCGAGAGCATGCAGAAACCAAACACAGACAGCGGAAGGAGCGTGTGGCAAACCAGACTCCCTTTCCTTCAATGACTGTCTGTCCCACCTGTGACAGGGACTGTAATTCCCACATTGGACTGTTCAGTCACCTGAGAACTCACTTTTAGAGTGGAAGCAAGTCTTCCTCAATTTCGAGGGACTGCCTATGATGATGATGCTGCTGTTATAGTATGTAGAGGCTGCACTGGAGATGGCAGTAGGGCACACAGCATCACCAGGGGAAAGCACTGCGGTGGCAAAGTGTAGGAGGACACGCAGATCACATTTAGGAAATTAAAATTTGTTTGGGCTTCAGTTTTGCTGTGGCTTGAGATATGGTCATATATATTGTATCAGCAGGCAATAGATATATATTTGGCAGTTCTGTAGGAGGTTTAAAAACATGTAAGTGAAGGCACGGTAAAGCTACTGGAAGGACAATTGATACAAGGGGTAGAGTAATAATGAGCAGGTCCTGCTAAAATGCTGTCGCCGCTTACAAATCTGGCAACAGCAGCACACTGAGCCTGCTGTAAATAGTTCAGTGTTGAGGCATGAGGCTTTCCACCTTCATGTTGATTCGTTGCACAGCAATTCATGGAGAAAATGATTATGATGCTTGACCTGCTGGTCACACTGTATTATACTGCTTCCAGATCCATCCAGGCATCAGAATCTTTTCCTTACTATGCCTATGGTATGCTCAATGATGGCTTTTATGGATGCTTGCATCTTAATCATCATCATAGGCAGTCCCTCATATCGAGGATGACTTGCTTCCACGCCAAAAAGGGATGAGTTCACAGGTGTTTCAATGAAGGACCCGATAGTATGGTTATGCAAGTAAAAGGATAGTATGCAGGTACAGCAAGTGATCAGGAAGGCCAATGGTATCTGGCCTTTATTGCAAAGGGGATGGAGTACAAAAGCAGGGAATTCTTACTATAGCTATGTAAGGTATTGGTGAGGCCACACCTGGAATACTGCGTGCAGTTTTGGTTTCCATATTTACGAAAGGATATACTTGCTTTGGAGGCAGTTCAGAGAAGGTTCACTCGGTTGATTCCGGGGATGAGGGGGTTGACTTATGAGGATAGGTTGATTGGTTGGGCCTCTACGCATTGGAATTCAGAAGAATGAGAGGTGGTCTTATCGAAACGTATAAGGTTATGAGGGGGCTTGACAAGGTGGATGCAGAGAGGATGTTTCCACTGATGGGGGAGACTAGAACTAGAGGGCATGATCTTAGAATCTTAGGGTCGCCCATTTAAAACAGAGATGAGGAGAAATTCCTTCTCTCAGAGGGTTGTAAATCTGTGGAATTCGCCACCTCAGAGAGCTGTGGAAACTGGGACATTGAATAAATTTAAGACAGAAATAGACAGTTTCTTAAATGATAAGGGATAAGGGGTTATGGGGAGCGGGCGGGGAAGTGGAGCTGAGTCCATGATCAGATCAGCCATGATCTTATTGAATGGCGGAGCAGGCTCGAGGTGCCGTATGACCTATTCATGCTCCTATTTCTTATGTTCTTATGTTCTTATGTTCTTATATTCCAGGTCCCGAACAACAACCTGAAGGGTGGAAGATGCCTGTGCATAGATTTTTTTAACGTGGGGTAGCTGTTGCACACCAGCCACCACACGGGCTTGACAGAGCTAGGTCTTGGTCCCGTGGCAAGGATGACTGGAGACCAGCTCTGCTGCACGGATGTAGTATGTGCAGATATCGCAGTGTGGGCTGGCCTGTGCTGCCCCTGGGCCCTCGCCTCTTCTGGGCCCCAAACTCGCGCCTCTCCTGGACCCTGATCAGATTCCTCTACGAACTCTCGCCGCTCGTTCACCCCGACCTCGCCGCTCCTGCTGGGTCTGCCTGCGCTGCAATCAGCGATCTTAATATATGTTTGCTGTCAAGGCACCATAAACTAAAACTTGGATCTAGGGAGTACAAATTCGTCCGGGGCAATTTCTGGGCCCAGAATCGGCACTGTGCAAACAGCATGCATCCCAACCGGCTGGCCCAAAATTGGCGCTCTTACTGGCAGATAAGTGCCGAGAAGGGGGTGGGGCAGGGTGGGTGGTAATTGATGTGCGGCAGCAACATGTCTTTTCCTCCTGGTTCCACATGGACTTAAAGAAAAATGTATGTCACTTAACTTTTTAGTGGTGATGGCTGACTAGGCCGCATCCATGCCTGCAAATCTTAGCAGAGCAGGCCCAACCTCTTCAATAGTGATACGTCCTTACTATACAGTATAAATGCACACGAGGCCCATACTTGAGAGAAGGTCACTCTGTGACCTCTTACTTTTATTACCAAGACCTCAAGTGATGAAGGTGGGTGGAGCTTTCCCTTTTATACCTGAAAGTCCAGGTTAGGAGTGTCTCCCACAAGTTCACCCCCTTGTGGCCAATGTTCTCAAGGTGTACAACTTAGGTCAGCTTATACATGGGTTACAAAGATAGTTGAATACATGACATCACTTCCCCCCCAAAGTCTTATTGGGATCACAGGTTAAGTCTCTCTGGTGGTTTACGCTCCCTTGTAGAGCGCCTGAGTTGGGGCTCAAGTTGTTGGGCGCTGGTCTGAGTGTCTGCTGTTTGCGGTGCCTCAGGCCTGTCCGGACTGCCCACAGTGACTGGGCTCTCCTCCACTTGGTTCCGGTGTTCGGTCACCTGTGGTGGAGTAAACTCTACATCGTGTTCTTCCTCTGCTTCTTCTATGGGGTTGCTAAACCTCCTTCTAGTTTGATCCATGTGTTTGCGGCAGATTTGTCCATTGGTAAGTTTAACTAACAAAACCCTTTTCCCCTCTTTGGCAATCACAGTGCCTGCAAGTTATTTGGGCCCTGCAGCGTAATTAAGGACAAAAACAGGGTCATTGAAATCAATACATCGCGCCCTCGCATTCCTGTCATGGTAGTCACATTGTGACTGACGCCTGCTCTCAACAATTTCTTTCATAGTAGGGTGTATAAGGGATAACCTGGTTTTGAGCGTCCTTTTCATTAGCAGCTCTGCGGGTGGAACCCCTGTGAGCGAGTGTGGTCGGGATCTATTGGCCAACAGGAGGCGTGATAAGCGGCTTTGTAGGGAACCCCCTTGGAATCTGAGCATCCCCTGTTTGATTATCTGCACTGCTCGTTCCGCCTGGCCGTTTGAGACCGGCTTGAACGGTGCCGTTCTGACATGGTTAATTCCATTGCCTGCCATGAAGTCCTGGAATTCAGTGCTTGTGAAGCACGGGCCATTGTTGCTGATCAAGACATCCAGTAGACCATGGGCGGCGAACATTGCCCGTAGACTTTCTACCGTGGCAGAGGACGTGCTTGAATTTAAAATGGCACACTCAACCCATTTGGAGTAGGCGTCTACTACAACCAAAAACATTTTTCCCATGAAAGGACCTGCTTAGTCCATATGGATGCGTGACCATGGCTTGGCGGGCCAGGACCAGGGACTAAGGAGGACTTCCCTGGGTGCATTGCCCAGCTCAGCACACATGTTGCACCTGTGAACACAAAGTTGCAGGTCTGCATCTATCCCTGGCCACCAAACGTGTGACCTGGCAATTGCCTTCATCATGACAATGCCCGGGTGCTCATTGTGAAGTTCTCTGATGAACACCTCTCTGCCCATCTGGGGCATGACTACGCGGTTTCCCCACAGTAGGCAATCGGCCTGAATCGAGAATCCATCCTTGCGTCTATGAAACTGTTTAAATTCCTCAGGGCATGCCCCGTACATGGCTGCCCAGTCCCCATTCAGGACACATTTCTTAAATAAAGACAGTAGCAGGTCTTTATTTGTCCAGACTTTGACCTGACGGGCTGTCACAGGTCAACATCATGTTCAGTTGCCCCCTCGGTGGTGGCTAGTGGTAGCCTGCTGAGTGTATCGGTGCAGTCTTCAGTGCCCGGTCTGTGCCGAATTGTATAGTCATCGGCAGCTAACGTAAGTGCCCACCTCTGTATGCGGGCTGATGCATTCGCATTTATGGCCTTGTTGCCGGCCAAAAGGGACGTTAGGGGTTTGTGATCTGTCTCCAGCTCAAATTTCCTGCCAAACAGGTACTGGTGCATTTTTTTTATTGCATATACATATGCTAGCGCTTCCTTTTCTACCATCCCATAGCCCCTTTCTGCCTGGGTCAGACTTCTGGAGGCATAAGCTACCGGCTGTAACTGCCCTTTGGATTCACATGCTGCAACACACACCCGACCCCATAGGACGACGCATTGCACGTTAAAACAAGTTTCTTACACGGGTCATATAACGTTAACAGCTTGTTGGAGCATAACAAATTGCATGCTCTATCAAAAGCCCTTTCCTGGCTGTCCCCCCAGACCCAATCATGACCTTTGCGTAGGAGCACGTGTAGCGGCTCTAACAGCGTGCTAAATTTGGGAAGAAAGTTACCAAAATAGTTCAGGAGCTCTAGGAACGAACATAGCTCTGTTGTGTTACGGGGTCTGGGTGCTCTCTGGATAGCTTCCGTTTTGGACACAGTAGGTCTGATCCTGTCTGCTGCTACCCTCCTCCCCAGAAATTCTACCTCTGGAGCTGAGAAGGTGCACTTCGCCTTTTTCAATCGCAGCCTACCCAGTCCAGTCTACATAGCACCTCCTCCAGGTTGGGGAGGTGTTCTTCAGTATCGCGACCTGTAATGAGGATGTCGTCTTGAAAAACCACCGTCCTTGGAATTGACTTGAGGAGGCTTTCCATATTTCACTGAAAGATGGCGGCGGCCGACCGAATCCCGAACGGACACACCCTTTGTGTGTCGTGATGGTGGTCAGCTTCTTCGACTCACTCGCCAGCTCCTGGGTCATGTAAGCTGAGGTCAGGTCCAATTTTGAAAAAGGTTTGCCACCGGATAGCGTCGCAAAGAGGTCCTCCGTTCTCGGTAGCGGGTACTGGTCTTGGAGTGACACCCGATTGATGATGGCCTTGTAATCGCCACATATCCTGACCGACCCATCCGCCTTGAGCACCGACACGATCGGGCTCGCCCAGTCACTGTATTCGAGATGGTACCTTCCCTCAGCAGGTGGTCCAATTCGCCTTCTATCTTTTCCCGCATCACGTACGGCACCGCTCTGACTTTGTGGTGTACTGGCCTGGCATCCGGGTTTATGTGAATCACTACCTTAACCTCCATGAAAGTGCCGATTCCGGGTTGAAATAATGAGTCAAATTTGTCCAGGACCTGTGAGCATGATACTCGCTCCACAGAAGAAATTGCATTGACATTGCCCCATTTCCAGTTCATGACGGCAAGCCAACTCTTCCCCAGTAGTGCGGGACCGTCCCCCGTGACAATCCAGAGTAGCAACCTGTTCTCCGAAACTTTGTAGGTCACGACTACAGTGGCGCTGCCTAGAACCGGAATGATCTCCT
This sequence comes from Pristiophorus japonicus, assembly GCF_044704955.1. Classification (NCBI taxonomy): domain Eukaryota; kingdom Metazoa; phylum Chordata; class Chondrichthyes; family Pristiophoridae; genus Pristiophorus; species Pristiophorus japonicus. Next base: position 10,663,065 of record NC_091988.1, on the reverse strand, counting down.
TTGTATATGTCCGCAGCTGTGTGTAAATCGGCAATAATTTTGGTCTCCTAGCCTTGGACAACCACAATCTTTTGAACTGTTTGATACTCATCAGGGACTGGCTGGCCCCTGTGTCTAGCTCCATTAATACTGGGATGCCATTGAGGAGCACTTTCATCATTATCGGTGGCGTCCTGGTATATGAACTGTATATGTGCTCCACATGAACTCGCTGAACTTCAGCTTCCAGCGATTTCCCCCAGTATTCATTTGGCCTCGTAGGGCTTACATCGGGCCCGTCCTCCTCGTACATCAACCTGGCTGCAGGCTTCCTGCACATAAGCGCCAAGTGACCGCTGATGTTGCAATTTCTGCAGGTATATTGCTGATACCTGCAAGCTCTGGCTGGGTGTTTGCCTCCACACCTCCAGCATGAGCCGTTGTTGGAAACAAAAGGTCCATTACCAGTTGATTGTCTCTGACTGTCTCTGTAGCTGTCCTTAAGCGTTCCATTAACAGGTGTTGATGGCTCCATTACTGGCTGCATTGTCCATTGCGATGGCATGAATCGCCGTTCAGCTAGCCATTGTCTCTGTTGAGTTCCCCCTTTGGGTTCGACTACATGCTGGGGCATGTCCGATTGCCCTGATCTGTCTAGAGAACTGTGTGCAGTGTTAACAATGTTGACTCCCTGGTCGTTTGCCGCATTTGAGTCAAGGTTTTTGTCATACATCATTCTGATCTCTTCCTCTCCTGAGATAAATGTCTGGGCTATCAGAACCGCCGCTTCCAAGGTCAAGTCTTTGGTCTCAATCAGTTTTCTGAAAACCCCAGCGTGCCCGATGCCCTCAATAAAAAAGTCTCGAACATCTCCGCTCTGCATGCATCTGGGAACTTACATAGGCTCGCCAGTCGCCGGAGATCTGTCACCAAGTCAGGAACGCTTTGCCCTTCTCACCACCGGTGAGTGTAAAACTGGTGTCTCGCCATGTGCATGCTGCTCGCCAGTTTAAGGTGTTCCCCGATCAACTTATTGAGCTCTTCGAACGTCTTGTCCACCGGCTTCTCTGGCGCTAGAAGGTCCTTCATCAGGGAGTACGTTCTGGATCCACAAACCGTCAGGAGATGAGCCCTGCGTTTGTCGGACGAATCCTGTCCCAACCATTCCTTAGTGACAAAACGTTGCTGTAGTCTCTCAATAAAGTCGTCACAATCATCACCAACACAGTACCGCTCTTCTGTGCTGCTAATGGCCATGCTCGCATGGTTTAAATCCCAGTTTCTCGTCGTCAATGAGATATCCTTACTATACAGTATAAATGCACACGAGGCCCATACTTGAGAGAAGGTCACTCTGTAACCTGTTACCTTTATTACCAAGACCTCAAGTGATGAAGGTGGGTGGAGCTTCCCCTTTTATATCTGAAAGTGCAGGTTAGGAGTGTCTCCCACAAGTTCACCCCCTTGTGGTCAATGTTCTCAAGGTGTACAACTTAGGTCAGCTTATACATGGGTTACAATGATAGTTTAATACATGGCAAATAGCATCTGAAAGGGGCCTAATGCTTGTTTTAGGTGGCCATCATGGACAAATGAAAAAGGCCCTGACCCAATTTCAGGTTGGATGTATTTCAGTGGATTTTCCCCACGTCAAACCCATGGTTTCCACAATGGGCATCAGATGCAAACCTCTCCAAACTACAGGTGGAGATTCAGTGGGCCCGATCTTTAGCTGCACCGTTGTTCGCCATGTGTGAAAAAGCAGCCCTATTTCTAGACCATGAATAGATTGCTGAATGTATGTGTAGCAGTTTTGTTTTAGATAGCTATATTACTTTTTGGTAACATGTGGTTTTGTAGACTAAAGTTCAGGCGATTTGAGATGATTTACCATGGTCTATAGAGCAGTGTGGTACAGGAAGCCTGCCCTCTGCCAATAACACCAGACCTGTGCACAATCCCTCAAAGCCTCCTTGATAAAGTGCAACATCCCCACTGACACCTTGGAGTCCCTGGCCAAAGACCGCCCTAAGTGGAGGAAGTGCATCTGAGAGGGCGCTGAGCACCTCGAGTCTCATCACCGAGAGCATGCAGAAATCAAGCGCAGGCAAAGCAGTCCCACCCGCCCTTTCCTTCATCGACTGTCAGTCCCACCTGTGACAGAGACTGTAATTCCAGTATTGGACTGTTCAGTCAACTCATTTTTATAGTGGAAGCAAGTCATCCTCGATTCCGAGGGACTGCCAATGATGATGATGAGAATCAAATCTACTGAAGGCAAGGCAAGAATCATTACTCAAAATGATGGCTCCCTCGCTCATTTGATCAAAAACCTATTGTACTATGAACACATGATTAACCGCACAAGCTGTGACCGGAGGAGAACAAACACATCAATGATGGAGTGTGATTGATCATTTTAACAGAGCAAGGTCACATGAATGCTACTATCACTCAGTCAGGACTCAGTTTGGCCAACAAAGCCATATGGTGTTCAGGGGAGGGGTGGCTCTCAATAATATCTTGACCCATTCTTTTCATTACTGGGATTTGAGTAAGAAAGATTAGCAGTGGACTTTTATTATTATGTATTAAGAAGCAATGATAGTTCAGTCATTTTAAGATAAAGAACAGTCCCATGGGTGTTAAGCAAAGACACATGGTTTGAGAACAATGATGAATGTTCCCTCTGCCTAATTACAAGCATGGGGACCAATCTATGCCATCAGTGTTGACATGTTTAGCACCAATTCCTTGAACAATCATCTTTGGAAAATGATTTGGTGGGTTAAGTAAAAGGCTGAATGGGATTTGGCTTTAAACCTGGAGTGCACTGACTATTGTGCGTTGAGATACATCCGTTCCACTAAATCCACATTTAGAGAAGTTTACAGTCAACTATCGAGTTGACACAGGACAATCTCCTGAAGTGGGAATGAGCTTGGAGCTCAATACTGTAGAAGGACCGAATGAACAACTTGCACACTATATTTGAGTTCGTTTAAATAGTGCCCTCGATTGACAAGGCTGGCAGCATGGATATCAAGATTTTTGCCAAAAGCGAGCACAAAAACTCGAGAAAGAAGTGAAAAGAAAAATAGCAATTGAAAGTGTGCGCGATTTTCTGTGTCATACTACTGACTTTAAATGCAAAGATTACCTCGGGGTTGATGCAAAAACTGAAGGAAAATAAGCTGGATTTATGTAAAAAGTGGATTCAAAGATTTAAAACTGTTCTGATTGTTTCCGACATGACAAGGTTAGACAGCGTGCAATGTTTTCACACTGAGCCAGTCACGGGTTCACAGGGTGTTTCGATTGCCACATGAATCAGGTGAAGCAAATTACTGTGACATTCAGGGATTATTTTTATGGAAACAAAGAAACGCATCCGTTGTGAATCCTGCATGTTAAGATAAGTGAAAGAACAAATGAGCTTAGAACACATCACGCATCGCTACATGTAGATAGAGAGATTTTTTTTAAACAAAATTATATTATCCTGAGCTGTATCTCAACCTATTCGAGGCGACAGACTGAACTATGGCTCTGAAACTCTTACTGCGAATAGGTAAATATCTAACATTGGAATTTCAGATCATCATCATAGGTGGTCCCTCATATCGAGGATGACCTGCTTCTACGCCAAAAAGGGATGAGTTCACAGGTGTTTTAATGAAGGACCTAATATTCCAGGTCCTGAACTACATCCTGAAGGGTGGAAGATGCCTGTGGGTGGATTTTTTTGACGTGTGGTGACCGTTGCACACCAGCCACCACACGGGCTCGACAGAGCTAGGTCTTGGTCCAGTGGCAAGGGTTAACCAAGACGACTGGAGACCTGCTCTACTGCACAGACCTGCGCACACATATCGCAATGTGGGCTGGCCCGTGCAGCCCCTGGGCCCTCGCCTCTTCTGGGCCCCCGAACTCTCGCCTCTCCTGGGCCCCGATCACGTTGCCGCATGATCACTCGTGACTCCTGCGCCCCGACCTCGCCGCTCCTGCTATACCTGCCCCACGCTCCAATCAGCTGGACCTTGCTGACGTCTAATCCAGTCGCCCTCTTCACAGCTGTCGCTCTCCAGCACCGCTGTACCTTGAAGCGGTATGTTCCACGCTGCTCCTTTGCAGGCCCCGACCTGCTGATGGCCCTTGCAGCTCGGGGCCACCACGCCGAATTTTGGACATCAGGTACACAACAAACACACCAGTGGAGCAAATAAGTCAACAGAACGCATCATTAAATATCAAACGCAATGTGACACATCTACAAGTTATGAATGTTGCAGTAATGAAAATAATGATCTACATAAAGAAGGAGAAGGATCTTGGCCTGCAAGGGTAAACGACAGATTATCACGTTTGGCAATCAACACCATTTTACAAGGTATTGTTCTAAAGCAGCAACTGTCACAGCAGGGTGGAATACAATCCAAAGTTATCAAGAGACAATGCACCAAGCGTTGGGTCTTTCAACTTCGGCAGGGATGTAGAAAGAGTAATATCGAATCGGCCACCTATTATACATCCTGCCTGATTATCCTTTCCATTGAAGTCAGTGGGCAGCCGATCCGATTATTGTCCGTTAAATACCCCTGGGGCAGTTAAAAATTGCTGCCCTCTCTCTTCTGCCCCTCAATTTTTTATTCTACCAAAAAACTATCCAGGTCCCTCTTGAATCCACTGGCACTATATCCCTGTGTCGTCTATCTCACGTATTCAGCACCCTGTGAAACACACAAGATTCTGAGGGGGATTGACTGGGCAGATGCTGAGAGGTTGTTTCCCCGGGCTGGAGAGTCTAGAACCAGGGGGCACAGTCTCAGGATAAGGGGTCAGCCATTTAAGACCGAGATGAGGAGGAACTTCTTCATTCAGAGGCGTGTGAATCTTTTGTATTCTCTGCCTCAGAGAGTTGTGATTGCTGAGTCTCTGAATATATTCCAAGGCTGAGCTAGGTAGATTTTTGGAATCTGCCTGAAAATAAATACGACCTCTAACCCAATGAAGCAATATGCCTTTTTGATCATTGTAGATAAGGTACAGTTTGCTTTCATAGAACGGTTACAACACAAAAGGAGGCCATTTGGCCCGTCGAGCCCGTGCCGGCTCTCTGCAAGAGCGCTTCACCGAGTCCCACTCCCCTGCCCTTTCCCCATAGCACTACAATTTTCTTCATTTCAGGTATTTTCCGATTTCCTTTTGAAAGCCGCGATTGAGTCTGCCTCCACCACCCTCTCAGGCCGTGCATTCCAGATCCTAACCACTTGCTGAGTAAAAAAGTTTTTTCTTATGTTGCCTTTGGTTTTTTTGCCGATCGCCTTAAATCTGTGTCCTCTGGTTCTCGACCCTTACATAAGAACATAAGAAATAGCAACAGGAGTAGGACAGACGGCCCCTCGAGCCTGCTCCACCATTCAATAAGATCATGGCTGATCCAATCATGGACTCAGCTCCACTTCCCTGCCCGCTCACCATAACCCCTTTTCTCCTTATCGTTTAAGAAACTGTCTAATTCTGTCTTAAATTTATTCAATGACCCAGCTTCCACAGCTCTCTGAGACAGCGAATTCCACAGATTTACAACCCCCTGAGAGAAGAAATTTGTCCTCATCTCAGTTTTAAATGGGTGGTCCCTTATTCGAAGATTATGCCCTCTAGTTCTAGTCTCCCACATCAGTGGAAACAGCCTCTCTGCATCCACCTTGTCAAGCCCCCTCATAATCTTATACGTTTCGATAAGATCACCTCTCATTCTTCTGAATTCCAATGAGTAGGGCCCAACTTACTCAACTTATAGAAACATAAAAACATAAAAAATAGGCGCAGGAGTAGGCCATTCAGCCCTTTGAGCCTACACCACTATTCAATATGATCATGGCTGATCATGCAACTTCAGTACCCCATTCATGCTTTCTCTCCATACCCCTTGATCCCTTTAACCACAAGAAACATAGAAACATAGAAACATAGAAAATAGGTGCAGGAATAGGCCATTCAGCTATTCGAGCCTGCACCACCATTCAATAAGATCATGGCTGATCATTCCCTCAGTACCCCTTTCCTACTTTCTCTCCATACCCCTTGATCCCCTTAGCTGTAAGGGCCATATCTAACTCCCTCTTGAATATATACAATGAACTGGTATCAACAACTCTCTGCGGCAAGGAATTCCACAGGTTAACAACTCTCTGAGTGAAGAAGTTTCTCCTCAACTCAGTCCTAAATGGCCTACCCCTTATCCTAAGACTGTGTCCCCTGGTTCTGGACTTCCCCAAAATCAGGAACATTCTACCCACATCTAACCTGTCCAGTCCCGTCAGAATCTTATATGTTTCTATGAGATCCCCTCTCATCCTTCTCAACTCCAATGTATAAAGGCCCAGTTGATCCAGTCTCTCCTCATATGTCAGTCCAGCCATCCCGGGAATCAGTCTGGTGAACCTTAGTTGCACTCCCTCAATAGCAAGAACGCCCTTCCTCAGATCAGGAGAGCAAACTGAACACAGTATTCCAGGTGAGGCCTCACCAAGGCCCTGTACAACGGCAGTAAGACTTCCCTGCTCCTATACTCAAATCCCCTAGCTATGAAAGCCAACATACTATTAGCCTTCTTCACCGCCTGCTGTACCCGTATGCTAACTTTCAATGATTGATGAACCATGACACCCAGGTCTCGTTGCACCGCCCCTGTTCCTAATCTGCCGCCATTCAGATAATATTCTGTCTTCGCGTTTTTGCCCCCAAAGTGGATAACCTCACATTTATCCACATTATACTGCATCTGCCATGTACTTGCCCACTCACCTAACCTGTCCAAGTCACCCTGCAGCCTCTTGGCATCCCCTTCACAGCTCACACCACCACCCAGTTTAGTGTCATCTCCAAACTTTGAGATATTACTCTCAATTCCTTCATCTAAATCATTGATGCATATTGTAAAGAGCTGGGGTCCCAGCACTGAGCCCTGCAGCACTCCACTAGTCACTGCCTGCCATTCTGAAAAGGACCCGTTTATCCCGACTCTCTGCTCCCTGTCTGCCAACCAGTTCTCTATCCACGTTAATATATTACCCCCAATACCATGTGCTTTGATTTTGCACACCAATCTCTTGTATGGGACCTTTTGAAAGTCCAAATACACCACATCCACTGGTTTTCCCTTGTCCACTCTATTAGTTACATACTCAAAAAATTCCAGAAGATTTGTCAAGGATAATTTCCCCTTCATAAATCCATGCTGACTTGGACTGATCCTGTCACTGCTTTCCAAATGAGCTACTATTTCATCCTTAATAATTGATTCCAACATTTCCCCCACTACTGATGCCAGGCTAACCGGTCTATAATTACCCACTTTCTCTCTCCCTCCCTTTTTAAAAAGTGATGTTACATTAGCTACCCTCCAATCCATAGGAACTGATTCAGACTCGGTAGATTGTTGGAAAATGATCACCAATGCATCCACTATTTCTAAGGCCACTTCCTTAAATACTCTGGGATGCAGACCATCAGGCCCCGGGGATTTATCGGCCTTCAATCCCATCAATTTCCCTAACACAATTTCCCGCCTAATAAGGATATCCTTCAGTTCCTCCTTTTCACTGGACCCTCGGTCCCCTAGTACTTCTGGAAGGTTATTTATGTCTTCCTTCGTGAAGACAGAACCAAAATATTTGTTCAATTGGTCTGCCATTATAAATTCACCTGAATCCGACTGCAAAGGACCTACGTTTGTCTTCACTAATCTTTTTCTCTTCACCTATCTATAGAAGCTTTTGCAGTCGGTTTTTATGTTCCCGGCAAGCTACTTCTCGTACTCTATTTTCCCCCTCTTAATTAAACCCTTTGTCCTCTTCTGCTGAATTCTAAATTTCTCCCAGTCCTCAGGTTTGCTGCTTTTTCTGGCCAATTTATATGCCTCTTCCTTGGATTTAATACTATCCTTAATTTCCCTTGTTAGACTCCGGTTGAGCTACCTTCCCCATTTTATTTTTACTCCAGACAGGGATGTACAATTGCTGAAGTTCATCCATGTGATCTTTAAATGTTTGCCATTGCCTATCCACCGTCAACCCTTTAAGTATCATTTGCCAGTCTACTCTAGCCAATTCATGCCTCAAACCATCAAAGTTACCTTTCCTAAATTTCAGGACCCTAGTTTCTGAATTAACTGTGTCACTCTCCATCTTAATAAAGAATTCTACCATGTTATGGTCACTCTTCCCCAAGGAGCCTCGCACAACAAAATTGCTAATTAGTCCTTTCTCATTACACATCACCCAGTCTAGGATGGTCAGCTCCCTGGTTGGTTCCTTGACATATTGGTCTCGACAACCATCCCTAATACACTCCAGGAAATCCTCCTCCACCGCATTGCTACCAGTTTGGTTAGCCCAATCAATATGTAGATTGAAGTCACCCATGATAACTGCTGTACCTTTATTGCATGCATCCCTAATTTCTTGTTTAATGCTGTCCCCAACCTTACCACTACTGTTTGGTAGTTTGTACACAACTCCCACTAGCGTTTTCTGCTCCTTGGTATTCCGTAGCTCCACCCATTCGGATTCCACATCATCCAAGCTAATGTCCTTTCTTATTATTGCATTAATTTCCTCTTTAACCAGCAATGCCACCCCGCCTCCTTTTCCTTTCTGTCTATCCTTCCTAAATTTTGAATAGCCCTGGATGTTGAGTTCCCAGCCTTGCTCACCCTGGAGCCACGTCTCCGTGATGCCAATTACATCATACCCGTTAACTGCTATCTGCGCAGTTAATTCGACCCACCTTATTCCGAATACTCCTCGCCTTGAAGCTCAGAACCTTCAGGCTTGTCTTTCTAACACACTTTTCCCCTTAGAATTTTGCTGTAATGTGGCCCTTTTTGCTTATAGCCTTGGGTTTCTCTGCCCTCCACTTTTACTTTTCTTCTTTCTATCTTTTGCTTTTGCCCCCGTTCTACTTCCCTCTGTCTCCCTGCATAGGTTCCCATCCCCCTGCCATATTAGTTGAACTCTTCCCCAACAGCACTAGCAAACACTCCCCCTACGACATTGGTTCCGGTCCTGCCCAGGTGCAGACCGTCCGGTTTGTACTGGTCCCACCTCCCCCAGAACCGGTTCCAATGTCCCAGAAATTTGAAGCCCTCCTTTTTGCACCACTCCTCAAGCCACGTATTCGTCTGAGCTATCCTGTGATTCCTACTATGACTAGCACGTGGCAGTGGTAGCAATCCTGAGATTACTATTTTTGAGGTCCTACTTTTTAATTTAGCTCCTAGTTCCCTAAATTTGTCTTGTAGGACCTCATCCCATTTTTTACCAATATCATTGGTACCTATATGCACTACGACAACTGGCTGTTCACCCTCCCTTTTCAGAATTCCCTGCACCCGCTCCGAGACATCCTTGAACCTTGCACCAGGGAGGCAACATACCATCCTGGAGTCTCGGTTGCGGCCGCAGAAATGCCTATCTATTCACCTTACAATAGATTCCCCTATCACTATAGCCTTCCCACTTTTTCCTGCCCTCCTGTGCAGCAGAGCCAGCCACGGTGCCATGAACTTGGCTGCTGCTGCTCCCCCCTGATGAGTCATCCCCCCAACAGTACCTAAAGCGATGTGTCTGTTTTGCAGGGGGATGACTGCAGGGGACCCCTGCACTACCTTCCTTGCACTGCTCTTCCTGTTGGTCACCCATTCCCTATCTGGCTGTGTACCCTTTACCTGCGGTAGGACCAACTCGCTAAACGTGCTATTCACGTCATCCTCAGCATCGTGGATGCTCCAGAGTTCATCCACCCGCAGCTCCAGTGCCGCAATGCGGTCTGTCAGGAGCTGGAGGCGGATGCACTTCCCGCACACGTAGTCGAAGGTTAAAGAGGACTTCCCACATAGTACAGGAGGAGCATTACACGTGTCCGAGCTCTCCTGCCATGACTTAACCCTTAGATAAAATTAATTTGGCAACAACAATGTTACTTACTGATAAAAGAAAAAGAAAAACTACTTACCAATCACCAGCCAATCACTTACCCCCCTTGGCTGTGACGTTACCTTTCGATTTCTTTCTACTTCTTTTTTGCGTTCTCACCCTGCTTCAGCTGTTCCCCGCTGGCTTCTCCGACCACGAATTGCTGCCCGGCCTTTTATAGCCCTCCCCCACGCTGCCTCATGAACGACTGCTTCTCCCCGCTGGCCACATCCAACTCCCTTTTGAATATATCTAACGAACTGGCCTCAACAACTTTCTGTGGTAGAGAATTCCACAGGTTCACAATTCTCTGGGTGAAGAAGTTTCTCTTCATCTCGGTCCTAAATGGCTTACCCCTTATCCTTAGACTGTGATCCCTGGTTCTGGACTTCCCCAACATCGGGAACATTCTTCCTGCATCTAACCTGTCTAAACCCGTCAGAATTTTATATATTTCTTATGTTCTTATCCACCAAAAAGACAACATTTAGATTAGAATTGAGCCTTACAATAATTATGGCAGTATTAAAACAGTCAAGAAGAATCTCAGTAACACAACATAGCTTACATTTTCTACTCCAAAAATATTAAATCTGTAGCTTCCATTGCAGTCCACATTCAACAATGTAATCGTTGAATATTGGAAAGTCTGTTTCAATCATCACTGGTAGTTAAGTGAGCATACAAAGAAACTATTCTCTATTTTATGTTGAGGATTCTGAGTTTATTATAGCAAATAACATACAAACTGTTCAGTCGAATTAACACTTTTTAAAAATCTACTCTTAATCTGCATTAATTCAAGATTTCAGATTATCTTAATTCAAATTTCATTGAGTTCAGGAAAACCCCCAGAACATGCCTAATCCTGCTCAGTTGTGCAACTCGCCTTCGTTTGTTCACACACAAAAAAAAACTTCACAATGAAGACTCCTCATTCAAATTCAGGCATTACTCGATGTCTCCATTATTTGGTATAGAAAGCTAGTGAAGTGTTACGGTTGTATACTAAATCAGCAGGGGCTCTGTATGTTTCAAGTTGCATCTCATTTAGACAGTGGGAACATTGCGCTACCAGGAAGAGCTGTCACTATCCAACCAGACAACTCTGAAAAGACTGACTTCAACACCTTGTATTAGGCAGATGAGCTTGATTAGTAAGGTACAAAAGAAAAAGACTGCGGGATGTTGGAATCTGGAATAAAAACAGAAAATGCTGAAAATCTCAGTGGAGCATCTGTGGAGAGAAAGCAGAGTTAATGTTTCGGGTCGATGACCCTTCGACAAAGGGTCGTCGACCTGAAATGTTACCATTGATTAATAAGGTGGTTTTTTTGCTTGTACTGGGGAATTGGGAATTGTCTATTGTTTTCTGCATCTTGTCCATCAATCAAGCAGAATGGCTTTAGTCCAGTTGCATAGTACAAGCTTGGATATGCTGTTAATGAAGTGCTTTGGAGGAGTATTACATCGCTTTTACTCAAAAGTGGCATGTGTTTACCAATTATTTCAATTAGGATCATTACTTGGCATAATCAAAACAAAACCGTACAGAATTGGCAGCATGATTTAAAACCCCCGTCAGGAATACATCTGCAAGTTGGCATAAAGGCTGGCAAAGCCACTCTCAAAAACCGCACCCAATTCATTAATTTCTCGAGTGCACCTCAACCTTTCATACAAGAAAATAATTGAAATGATAATGTAATTGCAGTGAAACAAATCGGTTCCAACTACTCTATTCAAAAAATTCCAAGTGGCTTTTTAAGCTTTTGGTCGTACAGGGTATTCAAAAACTTGAAGGTACAGTGACATTCTAATGTGTCCATTCCTAAACTGGCAATCTGCTTTAAAGTGAATTTGTGTACTGATCATTTTCCACACAGTATTGTTTCGAACATTACTGATTACGGTGGCAACATTTTGCTAATTTCCATTTTATTTGTCTGATTACTCTCCTGCGAAGTGCCTTGGAGCATTTTACTGTGTATTAGGTGCTATATAAATACAAGTTATTGTTGTTGTTGTATAGGGTGCTACATAAATACAAGTTGTTGTTGTATAGGGTGCTATATAAATACACGTTGTTGTGATGTCACCTGACAAGAAATGGTTCTTTTGACGAGCTTTCTCTGGTCGGATGATATTAAATTCATACCTTTGGGAAATGCGTTGTGACTGATGTTTGAAAATTGCTCAGATATGCACAAAAAGATGGAGCAGGTGCCTAAAAATAGTGATCAAACTTTCACTACAAGAAAATTGTCGTATATTTTGGTACACTGTGCAAATCTCAACGTGAACTCATTTCACAGAGGGTTTCGCTGATGCTTAAATAGATTTAGGTGCAGACCAGCTGGGAGAGAGAAATTAAATCCCTTCATTCATTTTTAGAGATACCTGCTCATCAAAAATAAAATCTCGTTTGAGACATGTTAAAAAGGAGAGAAACAGCGATTTACTTGTACTTCTTTCAAATTAGAATATTGTATTCGCTGCTCACAATGCAGTCTCCTCTACATTGGGGAGACCAAACAGAGATTGGGTAACCATTTTGCAGAACATCTCCGTTCAGTCTGTAAGTGTGACCCCGAGCTTCCGGTCGCCTGTCACTTTAAATCCCCGCTCCACTCCCACTCTGACCTCTCCGTCCTCGGTCTCCGACACTGTTCCAACAAAGCTCAATGCAAGCTCAGGGAACAGCACCTCAGCTTTCGATTGGGCACTTTACAGCCTTCGGGACTCAACATTAAGTTCAACAATTTCAGACCATAACCACTGCCCCCATTTTTTTGGTCGGCAGTCATTGATGATTCCACCATTCCCATTGACACCTCCTCTAGCCCCATCTTTTGCTTCTTTACTTGTCCCATTATCACCTGCTTTTGCCTTGTACAACCATACCTTTTGTCATTTAATCTCTCCTGCCTTCCACCCTATCACAGACCTTCCCTTTTGGTCTTTCTTCTCCTCCTCTCCTCTCTTTCTGTCTCTGCACTTGCTTAAAACCTGTTATATAACTATTCCAGTTCTGATGAAAGGTCATCGACCTGAAACATTAACTCTGTTTCTCTCTCCACAGATGCTGCCTGACCCGTTGAATACGTCCAGCATTTATTATTAAAAAAAGAGTATGTTTGCAATAAGAAGAGAAATTAGACTGAACATTTTTGCACAGTGCAAGATCCTGCAAATTCATTGGCATGATAGACGCACCAACATCAGTGTTCTCGCTCAGGCCAACATCCCCAGCATTGAAGCACTGACCGCACTCGATCAGCTCCAACACGAGACTCCCAAAGCAAGCGCTCTACTCGGAGCTTCGACACAGCAAGCAAGCCCCAGGTGAGCAGAGGAAATGCTACAAGGACACCCTCAAAGCCTCCTTGATAAAGTGCAACATCCCCACTGACTCCTGGGAGTCCCTGGCCAAAGAGCACCCGAGGTGGAGGAAGTGCATCCGGGAGGGCGCTGAGCACCTCGAGTCTCGTCGCCGAGAGCGTGCAGAAGCCAAGTGCAGGCAACAGAAGGAGCGTGCGGCAAACCAGGCTCCCCACCCACCCCAACCACTGCCTGCCCCACCTGTGACAGGGACTGTAGATCCCACATTGGACTCTTCAGTCACCTGCAAATTCATTTTTAGTGTGGAAGCAAGTCTTCCTCGACTCCAAGGGACTGCCTAAGAAGACAATGTTATAAACTTGTGTTACAAATTAGCAAGGAAGATCAAAGTAAATAGTACAAGTGGGTTCAAGAGACAATTAGATGAATTTCTGAAGGGATGAGAAGGTGAGGCAGAGATCAATTAAAAGGCTTGTTGGTTTTAATCACCTTTTCCTGTTCCTACAAAAATCCATTCTTATTCTAGTTAAGTAGTATGAAGTGCATTTGCCCTCAGAAGTAATCTGGTTGAAACAAGTACTCCCACAATGCACTGCACTGAATCAGGCTTCTGTGTTCATCACAGAACAGGATTTGTACCTGGTGGAGTGTAGGATGCTTGACTCTTCTGGGGTTAGGCCTATTTAAATACTTGGAGTGAGTTCCTGGCCCAGATTAGTTCTGGCAATAGGAATTTGCCAAAAGGGGCAAACTGCATGTTGGCATTCCTTAAAGGGACATGCATCTTAGGTCACAATATTTTTACAAAGGCCAGGAATTTCCTCGGAGTTGCTCCTGGCCTGCCCCCTTAAATTCTCTGGGAGTGTGGCAGAAACCACCTTTATGCCAGAAACAAGGTTTTTGCCATGCTACCAGCAAAGTCATAGTAGTGTAGAATAAGGCACGTGGAGGAGCGGCGAGAGATCGTGGCGGAGGTGCGGCGAATGTTTGTGGCGGAGGAGCGGCGAGAGATTGTGGCGGAGGTTCGGTGAATGAGGGTACGGGGCCCAGAAGAGCCGAGGGCCCAGGGGCAGCACGGACCAGCCCACACTGCGATATGTGTGTGCACTAGGTCCGTGCTATAAGGAGGGAGCGGTGGGGGGGGTGTTGTGTGGTCTCTATGAGGGGGTCAGGTTCCCTTCTGACCAACTTGAGCGGTTTCGAATCGCTCCCCCTCCCTTGGGTTCTGTACTCTGGATTTATTTGGGGGGTGTGACAAAAGTGCAAAGAACACTGGTTTGATGCAAAGAACTTTGTTTTTATTACAGTCAAGGTAATACAGGCTTACTACTCTAGTAAGAAAATACAAGGCCAAACTTACAACCACTCCAACAAAGAACAAGACAAGGAAAGATACAAGGTCAAACTTATAATCCCTCTAATAAAGTACCATACGCTACACATTCAAAGGGGATTGCAGTAAAATTATACCTCCCACCTCCCAATACCTAATTCTAGCTTGGTTAGACTCCAGGGCAGGCAGGGACTTATGCTTACCAATCCTTTCAATAGTTAATGGTCGATGGTGATGTTCTTCCTTCCTTCAGGACTTCAAGACTTCGAGGCTGGAGAAGTTAGTTTTACAACTGTCACGGTGGTTTCTCTCCTTGTCTCTCTCACCTTGTCTAACCTCGTCTTCTAAACTCTGTTGAAAACAATGGCCAGTTATATGATTTCAGTGTTTCTAATCTTGCCACCAAATCTCTTCACAATCCTTTGTATAATTTTGGCGGGCTTGGTCTTTCTTTGTAATATTTTGTCGGGCTCGTTAAAGTTGATATGTCTTGGGTGGGTTGATCTTCGAAAAACTGTTTCCTGATGGAAATATTAGTTTGGTAATTGCAATGTCCTTTTGTGCTTAGTCTTTCGCATACAGGCTGGGTTGGGCCTCTTTGTGATGTATATGCTGAAAACGGTTTGTCCAGACCCATGTTGATGGGGAGCCATCTCTGGGTGATTTGTGATGGTAATGTCTCTTGTGGAGGGAGATTTCCAAATACTCATTCTTCCAGACAGGTTACCTCAGTCCTCACAACCAGACAGTTCCAATAATCAAGTGGGCTTCCTTTGTTCCCTAGGTCCGCCCACAGGCTTGAATTTGTCCTGTAAAAGTTCATAAGAACATAAGAACATAAGAATTAGGAACAGGAGTAGGCCATCTAGCCCCTCGAGCCTGCTCCGCCATTCAACAAGATCATGGCTAATCTGGCCGTGGACTCAGCTCCACTTACCCGCCCGCTCCCCATAACCCTTAATTCCCTTATTGGTTAAAAATCTATCTATCTGTGACTTGAATACATTCAATGAGCTAACCTCAACTATTTCCTTGGGCAGAGAATTCCACAGATTCACAAACCTCTGGGAGAAGAAATTCCTTCTCAACTCGGTTTTAAATGAGCTCCCCCATATTTTGAGGCTGTGCCCCCTAGTTCTAGTTTCCCTGACCAGTGGAAACAACCTCTCTGCCTCTATCTTGTCTATCCCTTTCATGATTTTAAATGTTTCTATAAGATCACCCCTCATCCTTCTGAACTCCAACGAGTAAAGACCCAGTCTACTCAATCTATCATCATAAGATAACCCCCTCATCTCTGGAATCAGCCTAGTGAATCGTCTCTGTACCCCCTCCAAAGCTAGTATATCCTTCCTTAAGTAAGGTGACCAAAACTGCACGCAGTACTCCAGGTGCGGCCTCACCAATACCCTATACAGTTGCAGAAGGACCTTCCTGCTTTTGTACTCCATCCCTCTCACAATGAAGGCCAACATTCCATTCGCCTTCCTGATTACCTGCTGCACCTGCAAACTAACTTTTTGGGATTCATGCACAAGGACCCCCAGGTCCCTCTGCACCGCAGCATGTTGTAATTTCTCCCCATTCAAATAATATTTCCTTTTAATGTTTTTTTCCCCAAGGTGGATGACCTCACACTTTCCGACATTGTATTCCATCTGCCAAAACTTAGCCCATTCGCTTAACCTATCTAAATCGCTTTGCAACCTCTCTGTGTCCTCTGTGTCCTCTGCACAACCCGCTTTCCCACTAATCTTTGTGTCATCTGCAAATTTTGTTGCACTACACTCTGTCCCCTCTTCCAGATCATCTATGTATATTGTAAACAGTTGTGGTCCCAGCACCGATCCCTGTGGCACACCACTAACCACCGATTTCCAACCCGAAAAGGACCCATTTATCCCGACTCTCTGCTTTCTGTTAGCCAGCCAATTCTCTATCCATGCTAATACATTTCCACTGACTCCGCATACCTTTATCTTCTGCAGTAACCTTTTGTGTGGCACCTTATCGAATGCCTTTTGAAAATCTAAATACACCACATCCATCGGTACACCTCTCTCCACCATGCTCGTTATATCCTCAAAGAGGTTATATAACTCTATTAAAGTTCGTAGTTTCTTCCATAAGCACTTTAGAGTTCCAAACTTTTCAGTCGATAGTCCCAAATTAAATTTCCTTTCGAATGAGCCCAAACACAGTGGGGGGGTTCTGGTGAATTTTGCTCTCTGTAGTACAGCAGAGCAGGTCTCCAGTCATCCTGGTTAACCCTTGCCACTGGATGAAGCCCGAGCTCCGTCAAGCCCGTGTGTTGGCTGATGTGCAACGGCCACCACATGTTAAAAAAAACACGCACAGGCATATAAGTCATCCTCGTTCGAGGGACCGCCTATAATGATGGTAATGGATTGAGAGCAACCCTGAGGATAAAAGATTGCTGTCAAAACAAAAGGCAGCCAAAATAAATGTGGAGACAGAAAACAGAATCTGTGGGCAAGTGATGGAGCAATGCAGCATCTGTATGTTCTGTTTGATGGTCAATAAAGTGCATGATATGGGTACAAGAAGGGTCATCTTGTTTATAAGAAAATAAGAAATAGGAGCAGGAGTCGGCCATTTGATCCCTCGA
Source organism: Pristiophorus japonicus (assembly GCF_044704955.1). Taxonomy (NCBI): domain Eukaryota; kingdom Metazoa; phylum Chordata; class Chondrichthyes; family Pristiophoridae; genus Pristiophorus; species Pristiophorus japonicus. The sequence goes on along the minus strand of NC_091988.1, from coordinate 10,645,802 downwards.
GCCTGCTCCGCCATTTAATAAGATCATGGCTGATCTGATCCTGGGCTCAGTCCCATTAGTCCAGGTGACCCTCTCTAGAGGACTGCGGTGCAGCATAGCTGGCAGGTAGCAGCAGCCAGGCTCAGTGCTGTGTGCGCTGCTCACAATATCTGGGAATCAGAGAATCATAGATGGCTACTGCACGAAAGGCCATTCGGCCCTTCGAGCCTGTGGGAATAAACACAGACTATGACAGCACATCTTGTACCTACTACTAAAATAAGACTAACTAAAAGTACATTTTCTCGAATAACACGCCATTCAGCTCAACTAGTTTGTACTGGTATTTATACTCCACACAAGTCTCCTCCTATTTCATCGACCTCACCTCAGCCTTTCAGCATTTCTATCTATTCCAACTTCTCCTCTAGTTTCCTTTAGAAAGTATCTAAGCAATTTGCCTCAACCATTTCCTGTGGTAGAAAGTTCCACATACTAGGCACTCTCTGAGTAAAGACATTCCTCCTTGGTTTCTGTTATGTATGTAACTATGTAACACTTGCCACCAGAGGGCGCGACTGTTGGAGTCCTAATGGTCACCCGCACACACGTGCAGGGCCGGTATAAAAGGTTGGCTGCCATGTTGTTTAGGCACTCTGGAGTTGTAATGAAGAAGACTAAGGTCACACTAAGTTTAGCTCACAGAACTCAGCTTCGTGGAGTTCTTCTATACACCACAGTTCCCTATTGGATTTATTAGTAATTATCTTGAATTTTGGCCCCTAGTTTTGCATTCTCCCATAAGTGGAATCGTTCTCTCCGCAGGAATCCTGTCCGACCCATTCATCATTTTAAAGACGTCTAGCTTCTCTTTAAGTCTTCACTTTTATAAAGAAAAAAAAACCCCAACCTGTTCAATCTTTCCCGATAACTGTAATCTCTCTGTTCTTCAACCATCCTTATAAATTGTTTTACACTTTCTCCAGTGCAGCGATGTCCTTTTTATCGTATGGAGACTAGAACCGTGCATGCTGCTCTCGGTACACACGCTAAATGTGAGGTGGTCCTGTTGCTATTCAGCGGGAAAGGAGTTGGTTTATGCTAACTGTTGTGTATGGAAAAAGAGTCAGGCTGAACACTGAGCTCAAAGTAAAGTGTGACCGTAGTCTTTTATTGCAGGTCTCCAGAGTGCCTCTCCAACCTGTGAAGCCTCCTTAAATGCCTGTGCTCCCAAGGGATTATGGGATCCCTTGGGACTCCAGGGGATGATCCCTCTGGTGGCTGTACAGAGTAAATACAAGTCCACATATATAACACTAACCATCGCGTCAGTCACCCGGTTGATACATCTGTGGCCAGCACATTGATTGGTATTTCATATAATCCTTATCTGAGCCTGGAAGGAGGCCAAGGAAGACATTTTATGGGTGAGCTTGCTTGCCACAGACAGTGTCATCCCCCATGTTGGAGGTCAAAGATTACACGTGTCCTTGCCGCTAATGGTAAAGCCATGGAACTGGCTCAGTGCTAAACAGGAGCCTGCAGTGCCAGTTGCCCTCGTCCACTGCCTAGTAGGCGCTGCCAATGCCGACAGTTACAGTTAGTAAAATGGTGGCTGTGCACAATCCAGGTTTGGTTTCATGCTTATTCTTTCATCCTGCACCACTTCAACCATTAAGTAATGTAATTCAGGCATTTTCAAAGCAATCACCATCATCATTCATTTTAAACTGGTTCTACAGCATTCATTAGATCAGTTGTTGATCTCTGAACTAGAGTAAAAATTTATATTGCAATAACCCCTTTTCACATTCATACTTCTTTTACAAAATGTTCTATTTGCTGAACTCTTGTAACTACTGCAATTACACTGCACTTCCAGGGATTTTGTAAGCAATATTCAGATCTTTTTGTTTCCAAGGAAACATCTGACCTTGTTCTGATGGCAAAAGAAATTGAAGAAAAAAACCAAAATAAACCCCCCAAAAAACACTTGAAACAAGACAGAAAAAGATACATTTCAAAACCAAAAAAGGCTGGGAGCAGCGTGGAGGCCCCAACCTGCATGAGAACACCAGCGGCAGGTCGGGGCCATAAAAGGAGCAGTGAGCAGAGGCCTGGGAGCAGCGAGGAGGCATACTGCTCCAGGGAGCAGTGCGAGCTGCGACAGCAGCGAAGAGCGACATCATCAAGGTCCAGGTCGGTGATTGGAGGGTGGGCAGATACAGCTGCAGCGGCGAGATTGGGGCGAAGGAGCGGCGAGAGACTGTGGAGGGACGTGGTTGGGGCCCAGGAGAGGCGTGAGTTCAGGGCCAGGGGCCCAGGGGCAGCACGGGCCCAGTCCACACTGCGATATGTGTGCGCACTGGGTCCGTGCAGCAGAGCTGGTCTCCAGTCGTCCTGGGTAACCCTTGCCACTGGACCAAGACCTCGCTCTGTCAAACCCGTGTGGTGGCTGGTGTGCAACGGCCACCCCACGTGAAAAAAATCCACGTACAGGCATCTTCCACCCTTCAGGATGTGGTTCGGGATCTGGAATATTAGGTCCTTCATTGAAACACCTGTGAACTCATCCCTTTTTTGGCGTGGAAGCAAGTCATCCGCGATTCGAGGGACCGCCTATGAAATGAGCGTTTCCATTATTTATCCAGCTGAAATCGACCAAAACACGCAAAAGATTGATAAATTTTAATACGCAAGTTACGTCAAATGTAAATCGAGTTTCCGCAATCTTTACTGATGGTTTAAAAAACATCGCGCTGGAAGCTGGCCCCGCCCAGTTTTCACTGATAGCAAGGAGGCTTTTCAAATCAAATATTTGTTTTTATAGGCACAATTTTTACACACGTATTCTTAAAATGTAAAAAAATATTTAATTTACTAAGAAACTGACTAGTGTACACCAATTAAACTAATAAATGGTGGTTCAGTATAGTTTTTTTTAACGTCATTTTCAGTGATTTAAATTCAGGTTAACCACAGGATGGTGGACTAGACACTTTATGATAAACTCATTTTCAGTTGTATTATATAACTGCACCAGGTTACCACATTTAAATATGTCAATGATTTTTTTTTAATGCAAGAGAAAATAGAACTCAATTATGTTTTACCATGCTACCCGATTACATTGCTTCATGGAATATTTTACGTTTGTGATTATATAAATGAGTTTGGACAGAAACGTGAACCATAACTTCACTTCGGATATTCAGCACAATTTCAAACAGAATTTGCGCCCATTGCAGAAACTCTGCCCCAAAAAGCCTTTGGAAAACAAAGTGGGAGAAAAAAGATATTAATTAAAAATGCCTCTGCCCCTTTAAGAGCTCCTCAATGCTTGGAGCTACTCTTTAGACCCTTGTGATGGCCGAGTGCACAGGGGAATCCCGTCTTAAATTGGTTACTTGGGTGCATTCACTTTTGCATGCAATTTTTAAAAAAATTAGGCTCTCGCACATAATGTGCGAAACATGGCTGTTGAGCCTGAACAAATAATAAGATAAAAATGACAAGTGGCAGAATTCTGACAGGCACTAGGGCAGGATTGCACACTGCTGAATTTGCCCACATTTGCTGACCTGCATTGTGGCCAGAAAATACATTGCAAGATCTGTTCTGGTTTCAATTGCTACCAAAAACGTCAATTTGTTGGGTGATGTTTAGAATTCAACGAGGGTGATTTTTCTCCTGACCAAATCTCTAGAGCTTTTTTATGAACATTTCTACAGTCTGCAACCAAATAAGTACTCTAAATTGTGAACATGATTCTGTTCTGTCAGCTGTGGCTCAGAGGGTAGCACACATTGCTGTTTGTGGGAGCTTGCTGTGTGCAAGTTGTCTGCTGTGTTTTCCACATTACAACAGTGACTACACTCCAAAAGTACTTTATTGCCCTTAAAGTGCTTTGGGATGTCCGGTGGTCATGAAAGCTATATAAATGCAAGTCTTTCTATCTTTTTGTTCTATCTTTCTATCTTTTAGAAACTGCGGGCACCAACCACAGGTCAGAAAAACTCTGCACTGTGGGAGGCATGCTTGATTCAGACCAAATCTATTCTAAGTGAAGTCAGCTAATAACAGTATGTCAGTATAATGTTGGAAAGTGTGAGGTCATGCACTTTGGCAGCAAAAAAATCAAAGAGCAAGTTATTATTTAAATGGACAAAGATTGCAAAGTGCTGCAGTACAGCGGGACCTGGGGGTACTTGTGCATGAAACACAAAAGGATCGTATGCAGGTACAGCAAGTGATCAGGAAGGTCAATGGAATCTTGGCCTTTATTGCAAAGGAGATGGAGTATAAAAGCAGGGAAGTCTTGCTACAGATATACAGGGTATTGGTGAGGCCACACCTGGAATACTGCGTGCAGTTTTGGTTTCCATATTTACAAGAGGATATACTTACTTTGGAGGCAGTTCAGAGAAGGTTCACTAGGTTGATTCCGGGGATGTTAGGGTTGACTTATGAGGAAAGGTTGAGTAGGTTGGGCCTCCACTCATTGGAATTCAGAAGAATGAGAGGTGATCTTATCGAAACATATAAGATTATGAGGGGGCTTGACAGGGTGGATGCAGAGAGGATGTTTCCACTGATGGGGGAGACTAGAACTAGAGGGCATGATCTTAGAATAAGGGGCTGCTCATTTAAAACTGAGATGAAGAGAAATTTCTTCTCTGAGAGGGTTGTAAATCTGTGGAATTCGCTGCCTCAGAGAGCTGTGGAAGCCGGGACATTGAATAAATTTAAGACAGAAATAGACAGTTTCTTAAACGATAAGGGAATAAGGGGTTATGGAGAGCGGGCAGAGAAGTGGACCTGAGTCCATGATCGGATCAGCCATTATCATATTAAATGGCGGAGCAGGCTCGAGGGGCCATATCCTGCTCCTATTTCTTTTGTTCTTAAGTAACCCATTTTTTTAAATAAGCAAAGGAATGTAATTAGCTCTGCTTCAGGACTTTCTGCTGGACTCCAAATTCCCAACTAGATGCTCAGTGTCACAATTGTTCTGAAAAGTATACATTTTTCCCCAGTCATTCAGACTTTATATACTGAGGGGTAGGGGTCCCCTAACACAACAGACAGGGTGGTCCGCACCACCTAGGGATCTACCTGCCTTTCTTCCGCCACAATCCTGGGCCACGGGAGGTGGGTGCATGTGCCCGCTTCACCCTATTACAGACCTCTGGGTTTTCTCCTGTCCTGCCCCCCTAGAATGTTGCAGTTCTGTAAAAAGATTATCAACTTGAGACGTTAATTCTGCTGCTCTCTCCACAGATGCTGCCTGACCTGCTGAGTGCTTTGTGCATTTCCTTTTTTTACAAAAAAAACCTTGACTATGTAGTTTGCCGTCCTGAAGAGTTAAGCTGTAATGGGGAACACTGATGCAACCCCAACATATTGGGCCAGAATTTAGAGTGTCTTCAACTGCATGCACTTGCCACAATTCTTCCAAAAGGCCCCACAAGTTCCAGGTTTCCGCATGGATAAAAAACCCAGAACTTGCAATCTTGACAGATCATCTGAACCGACTGGAAAATCGCTGGTGCAGAGCTGGGATATTTGCTCAACTACTGCCCAGCAATTACCCACAAATCCCTTGTGGCTGGTAACAGCAGGTGCCGGGCATGCTTTCACCAACGTAAGGGTTATAAATCTTAAATTAAAAATGTTTTAAATAAAAAATGATGCACAAACACTTAAAATTAGTTGATGCAAATATTAGCCTGGATTAAAATGTTTGAAAAAATATAATTTTTATTGTATATGGTGTAATGAAAGGACTTTTGATTCAATTTGAAAACCGGAACATTTATAGGGCTAGACTTTCCACTTCACATTGCCCATCTATGGCCCATATATCGCCCAAAACAGACCTCTATCGCCCATTTTGAGGAAAAAGTGGAAACTAGGCCAGAAATATCACCGGAAAAAGAGTTGTCTAAATTGTTTAATTATTTGGGGTTTCCATTGTGTGTCATTATGGGATTCCGCTCAGGAAGGACTGCAATGTCATCCTCCTTTCTCATTGGAGGACCTGGCCCACATGATCCAAGGGACACTTCCAAACCACCTGCCTCCGCTTGGATCTGTGGGCCTTTACACAGGTGTATGCCTCGAGGCCCAGAACCCAAACCCGTGGAGCTGTGAAGCCTGGAGGTAAGTACGTAGATGTTTCGGGGGTCAGAGGCATACTCCGGAGGTATGTCTTCGACTGGAAATTCAGGACTATTATCTTCTGCTGCAGTCTTTGATTTTTCCATTTCCAACAAACAATAACTTAACTCTATAAACTAAGTCGAATGGGCTGCATCTTCAGTTAAAATAATATGATTTGCGTCTACTAAATAGGTGTATTGTATTATAGTACAATACAAAGGTGGGCAGAGGATATGTTACAGGGACATCCTGAAAGCCTCTCTGATAAAGTGCAACATTCCCACCGACACCTGGGAGTCCCTGGCCAAAGACCGCCCTAAGTGGAGGAAGTGCATCCGGGAGGGCGCTGAGCACCTCGAGTCTCGTCGCCGAGAGCGTGCAGAAATCAAGCGCAGGCAGCGGAAAGAGCGTGCGGCAAACCAGTCCCACCCACCCTTTCCCTCAACGACTATCTGTCCCACCTGTGACAGGGACTGTGGTTCTCGTATTGGACTGTTCAGCCACCTAAGAACTCATTTTTAGAGTGGAAGCAAGTCTTCCTCGATTCCGAGGGACTGCCTATGACGATGATGTATGGTCATGATCTGTGGCTTGTAACAGGGTCGTTAGCAGGTGTATTTTTCGAAATGATTCTGTCACCAATGTTTTTCATGCTACTTTAAAGACATTGGAACTTCTTCAAGTACATTCTCCATGCTTTATCTAGCAGCGAGTATCTCAGGAGACAACTTGTTATTCCATACAGTTTTGTAAACCTAGTTGGGACATATAGTGGTGAGTCAGGCCGTCATATTTCATTTCAAGGAAACAATAAAAAAAAATGCAAGTGCCATGAATGTTAAAATAAAACTGTTCAATGTAACAGCTAGTATAGTTTCCCCAGCAGAGTAATTCAGAGGCATTTAATTTCCTGTTCTGTCCATTGGAATTAGGGGACCCATGAAAGCCAGTGATAATGTAAGTCTTCAGTGGACTAATGATTTGGATTCAGTCCCATTTTTTTTAAACCAGGCATTCTGTCAGATTGATCTATAATTCGTCACAAATGGTGCAGGTCAGGCTGAACAAATAATAAGACAATCACCAAGCAAAAATTCTCCTCCTCCACTCTCCGACCTGCCCCCCCACTCCCCCCCACGCCCCGCCCCCCCACTCCCCTGCCCCTCCACTCCTCTCCCCCCACCCAGCCCTCCCCATTCACCCCCACACCCCCGCCTCCCCACTCCCCCGCCTCCCCTGCCCCCCCACTCCTCTCCCCCATTCACCCCCACGCCCCCGCCTCCCCACTCCCCTGCCCCCACACTCCTCTCCCTCCTGCCCCGCCCCCCCACTCCCCCACATCCCCCACTCCCCTCCCCCCCGCCCCGCCCCACCACTCCCCCACACATCCCCCCACTCCCCGCCCCCCGCCCCGCCCCCCTGCTCCCTCCCCCCCCCCACCCAACCCCACTCCCCCCCACCCCCCCGCCCCCACTTCCCCCCCCACTCCCCGCCCCCACCTACTCCCCATTGTTTCTGAGCAAATTACACCTGATCACAATGAACCAGGATCATTTTATTTTTGAAAATGTACTCGAGGATATAACACAATACAGTAGAGAGAATATAATGCTGTTACAGTTAGCAATTTTGAGAGAGTACCAGTACATCAGATAAAATACTGCCATTCTAATTAGTATCTAATGGATCAAGAAATTCTTCAGGTAAATGATGATAGATCACTGGACTGCAGTCTAGGTACCTGTGCTTTGATCATGATAACTCGGAAGGCCTTTGTCACGTCCAAGGAATCACACAATGTGTAGTGTTATGTAAACATCTTAAGAATATTTTTATAGTTTCACCTTTTCATGCAATGAGATCATCATCGGAATCGAGGAAGACTTGCTTCCACTCTAAAAATGAGTCCTTAGGTGGCTGAACAATCTAATACGAGAACCACAGTCCCTGTCACAGGTGGGACAGATAGTCGTTGAGGGAAGGGGTGGGTGGGACTGGTTTGCCGCACGCACTTTCCGCTGCCTGCACTTGATTTCTGCATGTTCTCGGAGACTCGAGGTGCTCAGCGCCCTCTCGGATGCACTTTCTCCACTTAGGGCGGTCTTTGGCCAGGGACTCCCAGGTGTCAGTGGGGATGTTGCACTTTATCAGGGAGGCTTTGAGGGTGTCCTTGTAACGTTTCCTCTGCCCACCTTTAGCTCGCTTGCCGTGACGGAGATCCGAGTAGAGCGCTTGCTTTGGGAGTCTCGTGTCTGGCATGCGGACAATGACCACTAGATGCATCCTTTTTGATCTTATTCAAAAAGTGATCCTAATCAAAGTCCACTTCACAATTGGAAGTATATTCTTTTTCATTATATTTCTTTGTTTTAAAATAATTGTTCGAAGGATGAGAGTGTTGCTGGGGACAGAGCCCAGTCGCTGGTGCACCATTCAAGCAAGCTGCTTTGTCCTGGGCTGTGTCGACTCACTCGAGTGCTGTTGGATCTGCAGTCCTTCAAGCAAGTAGTAAGTATCCTATCACACTCCTAATTTGAGTTTTGTAGATGATGGAGAGGCTTTGAAGGGTCAGGAGGTGAGCCATTTATCACAGAGTATGCAACCTCTGCCATGCTCGTCCAATTAAGCTTCAGGTCAGTGCTGACCCTCATACTATGGGGAAAGGAGCAATGGAGTGGGACTATTGGATTTCTCTTTGAAAGAGCCAATACAGACACAATGGGCTCCTGCTTTGCTGCATGATTCAATGATGATATTATTAGTGGGGGAACTTGATGCTGGTGGTGCAATTGAAGGCCAATGGGAAATGGCAGTTGTTACTCTTGTCTTAAATGGTCATTACCCGGCACTTATGAAGCTAAATGCTGCGGAATAGCCAGCGAATAGTCCCATTCTTAACCTTCTGACGGAAGTAAGGTCATTGATGATGGTTGGACTGAGGACACTTGCATGAGGAACTCCTGTGGTGAAAATGCTGAGGCTGTGATGACGGACCTCCCAACAGGCAGGGCTCCAGCCAATGGAAGCATTTCCCTTTGACCTCAATTGTGCTCAGATTCTTTCGTGCCATACTCCATCGAATGCCGTCTTAAGGTCAAGGGCAGCTATTCCTGTCCTCCACTGGCGTTCAGCTCGTGCCCATATATGGATCGAGGCTGTGACGAGGTCTGAAGTTGAGTGGTTCTGCTGGAACCCAACGAGAGTGTTGATAAACAGTTTACTGATGAGTAACAACAGCACCTCGCATTTATATAGTGCCTTGAACGTGCAAAACATCCCAAAGCACTTCAAACAAACAATAGAGTCTTAAAGGAGGATAGACAGGTAGAGAGGCAGAGAGGTTTAGAGAGGGAATTCCAGAGCTTAGGGCCTAGATTCTCTATCATCGAAAAGCCGCCCCTCGGAGACAGTGTCCGAAAACACACCAGGTTCCAGATGTACGGTGATGACACTCAGCTCTACCTCAGCATCACCTCCCTCAACCTCACCACGGTCTCTAAATTGTTTTACTGTTTGTCTGACATCCCATGCTGGATGGATGAACAGAAATATCCTCCAACTAAATATTGGGAAGACCGAAGCCATTGTCACCCACACAAACTCCATCCCGTTCCCTCACAACAATCTGAGGCTAAACCAGACTGTTTGCAACCTTGGCATCGTATTTAACACCGAGATGAGATTTTCCACCTCTGTAACATCGCCCGACTCCAACCTGCCTCAGCTCATCCACTGCTGAAAACCTCATCCCGTGCCTTTGTTCCTTTAGACTTGACTATTCCAACACAATCCTGGCCGGCCTACCACCATCCACTCTCCGTAAACTTGGTCATCCAAAACTCTGCTGACTCAATTTAAAATTCTTATTCCCATTTTCAATTCCCATCGTGGCATCGTCCCTCCCTATCTCTGTAATCTCCTGCAGCCCTACAACCCTCAGATATACCAACGCTCATCCAATTCTGGCCTCTTGCGCATCACTGATTTTAATTGCTCCACATTGGCGCTGTGTCTTCAGCCGCCAAGGCCCTAAGTTCTGGAACTCCCTCTGAAATCCCCTCTTTCCTCCTTTAAGATAATCCTTAAAACCTACCTCTTTGACCAAGATCTGCTCTAATATTTCCTTATGTGGCTCGGTGTCAAATTTTGTTTGAGAACACTCCTGTGAAGCACCTTGGGACATTTTACTATGTTAAAGGCGCTATACAAATGAAAATTGTTGCTGTTGTGAGCAGCGGAAGGCACAGCCGGCAATGGTGGAGCAATTAAAATCGGGGATGTGCAAGAGGCCAGAAATGGAAGAGTGCAGAGAGTAGGTCGTGTTTGATGTCAATATTGAAGAGTCCTTCTATCGCTTTATTGATGACTGGGAGGAGATTAGGTGAAATTTATTTTGTGTTTTGTGGATAGCTCATACATGCACAATCTTCCACATTGCCAGGTAGATACCAACGTTATAGCTGCAACAGAGCAGCTAGCTCCGGTGCAGATCTTTAGCATTACAGCCGGGATCTTGCCAGGGCCCATACCCTTTGTTGTGTCCATTATACCCAAATGCTTCTTAAAGTCATGGGAAGTTAACATAATTGGCTGGAGGTGAATATCTATAGTGATGGGTATTTGCGGAGGAGGAAGAGTAGAACCATCTACTTGCCACTTTGGGAAAGCAAGTTGTGAGGAGGACACAAAGAATCTGCAACAGGATATAGACAGGCTAAGTGAGTGGGCAAACATTTGGCAGATGGAGTATAATGTGGGAAAATGTGAGGTTATTCACTTTGGCAGGAAAAATAAAAAAACAAATTATTATTTAAAGGGAGAGAGATTACAAAATGCTGCAGTACAGAGGGACCTGGGGGTCCTTGTGCATCAAACACAAAAAGTTAGCATGCAGGTACAGCAAGTGATCAGAATGGCAAATGGAATGTTGGCCTTTATTGCAAGGGGTTGGAGTATAAAAGCAGAGAAGTCCTGTACAGGGCATTGGCAAGACCACAGCTGGAGTACTGCATAAAGTTTTGGTCTCCGTATTTAAAGAGGGATCTACTTGCACTGGAGGCTGTTCAGAGAAGGTTCACTAGGTTGATGTCTGAGATGGAGGGGTTGACTTATGAAGAAAGATTGAGCAGATTGGGCCTGTACTCATTGGAGTTTGGAAGAATGAGAGGTGATCTTATTGAAACATTATCACATCAAACATCAAATCTTATTGAGGGGGTCGACAAGGCAGATGTGGAGAGGATGTTTCCCCTCGTGGGGGAATCTAGAACTAGGGGGCATAGTTTCAGAATAAGGGGCCATCCATTTAGAACTGAGATGAGGAGGAATTTCTTCTCTGTGGGTTGTAAATCTGTGGAATTCTCTGCCCCAGAGAGCTGTGGAGGCTGAGTCATTGAATGTATTTAAGGTGAGGATGAAAGATTTTTGACCAATAAGGGAGTGAAGGATTATAGGGAGCGGGCGGGGAAGTGGAGCTGAGTCCATGATCGGATCAGCCATGATCTTATTAAATGGCAGAGCAGGCTCGAGGGGCCGTATGGCCTACTCCTGCTCCTATTTCTTATGTTCTTATGTTTTGGCTGAAGACATGTGCAAACAGGTCTTTTGTCTCTTGCACTCGTGTGCTGGCCTCCACTAAGTTTGAGGATAGGGATGTACCTGAAGCCTCGTCCTACTGTTAGTTGCCTTGTACCCCCACCACCATTTTCAACTGGATGCGGTATGGCTGCAGATATTTGCTCTGATACATTGGTTTGAGACTGTTTAGGTCAGTCAATAGCTTGCTGCTGTTTGGGGTTGGGAATGAATATAGCCTTGTTTTGTAGCTTCACAAAGTCATTTTCGATACCTTCATGTATACATTGTTCCCCAGCCGATGGATAATGCAATCAATGTGCACGCATTACTTTGCCATTATGGACTTAGTCTCTGGAATTCACTCCCAAGATCCCTTTACCTTACTTCATCTCCTTCCCCATTCAAAGGCCTTCTCAAAACTCAGGGGGTGAAATGGCCCCTTTTTATAGCCCCATTAGCGACACCGGCAGGGGCGCAAGACAGTTTTTGCCTGGGAGGTTGCGGAGGTGCCGGCATGCCAGCATGGCATCCCCCAGTTAGCGTCCCGGGCCACCGCGCAACCGGTGGTGACATCATCACCATGCGCGGAGACCCCTCACTGCCCTGCGTCGACCCATGAACGCCCCGCGGGGGCGGAAATTGGCCCGTGAGCCGCAAGACTGGCACGGGCGGATGTCAACGCCAGCTTTGCTGGTGGCGAAGCTGCCAGACATTCGCTCTCGGGGCGGAGCTTAAAGGGGAGAGCGCCAGCGTCCCGGGCCGCCATCTTTTTTTTTTCTGTCGGCCAATTCTCGGGGTCGGCTCGACCATGGTTGGCTCTGGTGTGGTCCGGGCCACCATCGTGCAGCCCGGCACTCCATCGCACCGGTCGCACACTGCCCTGCCGGCCCAGCGGAGGCCGTAGAGTGCACACCGGCCCTCCCCTTTAATCGAAGATGGAGGGGCGTTGATGCACATCCACACAGCATTGAATCTTTTGCTCCAGTAGCGCCCTGGGACCCGCCCCCAAAGGAAGTGGAGCAGTGAAGATAGCACTCCGCTTCCTTTGAGAGGCGGTATGCCCAATTCAGCATACATGCCGGGCGCTAAAGGACCCAGTCCCGGAAGGTTACCGCTCCCAGTCGGGGCACGGGGCAATTTCGCCCCCTTAATTCTTTGACATGGCCATCGGTCATCTCTCCCCACTTTTGGCCCGAATCCTGCTCAACATCCACATTTTTTTGTTGCAAGTTGCCAACTTTCTGAATAAACCTGCAGTCATGAAACCACAGGTCACCAATATGCCTCTACACAGAACTGTTGCGTGTCACAGACAGAAAGCACTTATACAGTTTGTGCAGTGAACAGGCACGGCCAGAGTGAAAACTCCTGAGAAACTGACAAAGCCACAGAACCATGAATATATTGTACAATAAATTAAAGTGAAGAAGCAGGATGTGGCAATTGAACTGGTTAGGCACAAATTGGACGCACTTGTTTTGTACGTGGGTCAGAATCATATAATACGGAGTTCAAAATGGCACAATGTGTAACTTTCTCTCCTTTACTTCATATTACCACCTAGACACAGCATAATCAACTGGATTAATTGTAATGATGAAGGATGACACTCAAAAAGCTATCGTTCCTTTTTTCAAACGCTGACAGGCCGGTTTTGCATTCTATGAAATTTGAAGCATTTGCAATTGTTTTTTTTTTACTTTTTATCCCATTTGAATCCCAGTGTTAAACTTGTAGGAAATTAAGCACCAAAAGGAGAGTTGAACTGGCCATGCTGGATATAGCAAAGAAAAGAATCCCTTTATGCCTGGCACGGACTACATTCAATCATTTTCTGCCAGTTAAGCAGATAGAAGAAATGTTGCTCAATCATCGGGGTAAGCTCTTTCTCCAGAAAACATGACATTAATATGCCAGAGACTGGAAAATATCAACTCATGCAGGCAATGTGCAGCTTGATACAGCCTTTTCAAAAATGCCAAACTTCAGTAAAAGATTGTGTAGTTGGATTGGAACATAAGAGTATACAACCTGGAAAAAAAAATATTGTTTATAAGAGATGAGTGTCACAGCTGTCAAAAGAGTTTAAAATGCATTGGAAAAAATGCAGCCCGATACTCCTTGGCCCCAATTCTGGGGATGGGACAACAGACCAGAGCTCAGATAATTAATTATCCAAGATTTTAATCTTATCAGGAAAATTGATAGGAACAAGGGTAATCCAAGGTTTGAGACACAAACCTCCACTTGTCTCCGATTTCTCAGTTGATGTTTTTAAGAGTCACGTTGCATTTAATGGTGTGAAGGTGCTTTCAGTAAATTTGGTGCCACAACAAGGTATAGCCAAAGACAAATGTTACAAAGATGGATGTTCCAAAAATGTAATTAAAATTGGTACAGAAGGTGTAAAAAGAATATTATTTGAATGGGGAGAAATGACAACATGCTGAGGTGCAGAGGGACCTGGGGGTCCTTGTGCATGAATCCCAAAAAGTTAGTTTGCAGGTGCAGCAGGTAATCAGGAAGGCAAATGGAATGTTGGCCTTCATTGCGAGAGGGATGGAGTACAAAAGCAGGGAGGTCCTTCTGCAACTGTATAGGGTATTGGTGAGGCCACACATGGAGTACTGCGTGCAGTTTTGGCCACCTTACTTAAGGAAGGATATACTAGCTTTGGAGTGGGTACAGAGACGATTCACTAGGCTGATTTCGGAGATGAGGGGGTTACCTTATGATGATAGATTGAGTAGACTGGGTCTTTACTCATTGGAGTTCAGAAGGATGAGGGGTGATCTTATAGAAACATTTAAAATAATGAAAGGGATAGACAAGATAGAGGCGTAGAGGTTGTTTCCACTGGTCGGGGAGACTAGAACTAGGGGGCACAGCCTCAAAATACAGGGGAGCCAATTTAAAACCGAGTTGAGAAGGAATTTCTTCTCCCAGAGGGTTGTGAATCTGTGGAATTCTCTGCCCAAGGAAGCAGTTGAGACTAGCTCATTGAATGTATTCAAGTCACAGATAGATTTTTAACCAATAAGGGAATTAAGGGTTATGGGGAGCGGGCGGGTAAGTGGAGCTGAGTCCACGGCCAGATCAGCCATGATCTCGAGGGGCTAGATGGCCTACTCCTGTTCCTAATTCTTATGTTCTTATGTTTTGTGAAAGTGTGGAGTATCAACAAGCAATTGGGTTATAATTTTCTTTCAAAATAATGGTGAGGCTAATAGCATTTCTTCAGCAGCACCTCCCAAACCCGTGACCTCTACCACCTAGAAGGACAAGGGCAGCAGGCGCATGGGAACACCACCATCTAGAAGTTCCCGTCCCGGTTACACACCATCCAGACTTGGAAATATATCGGCCATTCCTGCATTGTTGCTGGGTCACAATTCTGGAATTCCATCCCTAGCAGCACTGTGGGAGCACCTTCACCGCACGGACTGCAGCAGTTCAAGAAGGTGGCTCACCACCACCTTCTCAAGGGGCAATTAGGGATGAGCAATAAATGCTGGAGAGGGGTGGATGTGTGGTTAAATGCGGAAATCCAAAAGTTACTGTCTAGGTTGCACTCCTCCGCCATTAGCTTCACGAAGCTCGTCTGCGTCTGAATCTTCTTCTGCAGCGTCAGGGTTGGCCTCATGTTCTGCAAAATATAACAGAACAGACAAATGGTTAGCAGCAGAGGAGGGGGCAGGGTGGGTGGTATGAGTAGGCTCACACAGCGCAGGCAGCAGGCTGATTTGAAGGCCCACGATGAATGATAGCACATTGCATTAACCGAAGCGTAGCTGACAGAGACGTCTCCATGAGAAATTTAGAAATTTAGAATTCAGCAGAGGAGGACAAAGAGTTTAATTAGGAGGGGGAAAATAGAGTATGAGAGGAAGCTTGCCGGGAACATAAAAACTGACTGCAAAAACTTCTATAGATATGTGAAGAGAAAAAGATTAGTGAAGACAAACATAGGTCCCTTACAGTCGGATTCAGGTGAATTTATAATGGGGAACAAAGAAATGGCGGACCAGTTGAACAAATACTTTGGTTCTGTCTTCACGAAGGAAGACACAAATAACCTTCCGGGAGTACTAGGGGACCGAGGGTCTAGTGAGAAGGAGGAAAATGATGCACCTTTCCTGCTAACAAACCAACCAGACTAGGATTATTATAGGAATTTTAACCAGATTTATACCTCCTTTTTAAAGGGGCACTGCACCCTATAGCCCCGATATTCCTCTCCTTGTGCTGACAGAGAGTGATTTGATCGCAGCACATATCAAGGGCACTGTGACAGGAATACAGCCTCAGTGCTCAAACATTGGCCAGAATTATCATCCTCATCATCATCATAGGCAGTCTCTCGGAATCGAGGAAGACTTGCTTCCAGTCCTGAAGTGAGTCCTTACGTGGCTGAACAGTCCAATACGAGAACCACAGGCTTTGTCACAGGTGGGACAGATAGTCGTTGAGGGAAAGGGTGGGTGGGACAGGTTTGCCGCACGCTCTTTCCGCTGTCTGCGCTTGATTTCTGCACGCTCTCGGCGATGAGACTTGAGGTGCTCAGCGCCCTCCCGGATGCACTTCCTCCACTTAGGGCAATCTTTGGCCAGGGACTCCCAGGTGTCGGTGGGGATGTTGCATTTTATCAGGGAGGCTTTGAGGGTGTCCTTATAACGTTTCCTCTGCCCACCTTTGGCTCGTTTGCCGTGAAGGAGCTCCAAGTAGAGGCAGAATGGTAATCAGGAGGCGGATAGGGAGCTGGGTGGCAGTCTAGAAAGCAGTCGGGAAACCCAGCCAAATGGAGAGGCTGGCTTGCTGTTGGGCAGGTAATCCTGTGGCACTAGGCCAGCAGATAAACTGCTTCAGTGACGTTGGTTGCGGGATCAATATTGGAAGCTATTACTTGCTTGTCTCTGTTCCTCTTATTTATTTTAATGTACCTTCCCCGGTCAATGTGCTCATGCTGCAGTACCAGGCTGGGGTGACAGCAGTAAAATCCAAGCAGGCGTCTGCGCACCCTGTTATCTGTCTCGGTGGGAGCTAGCAAGAGGGTGGCAGTGCAGTGCTGAGCAGCAAACTGAAGAACAGGCAAAACAATTGTGGGTATGAAGAATGACAGTGCGGGAACAGAACGTGGGCACTGGGTTGATGTTGAGGCTTCTCTGTGGTATCAATATCCTCAAGACCAAGGTGCCCATCTCTCAGGGCAGGCCACGTTGCCACTGTAGGTGCATGGGCAGCCTGGCATAGGCATGAGCAGGCATCTGGCTGATAAGGTCCCATGAGCTGTCACCAGGAGAGAGGATGGTATCATGCAAACAGGTTCTAGCCATGCCATTTGTACTGGGTCCTGGATCGCAGTGCCCACCAAACAGTAGGAAGGCGGACCTGATGGTATCAGTTAGATCCTCCAGACCCTTAGAGATGGCACCCTGAAGCTAATTGCCACTGTTTTCTCCAAATGATCCTCAAAGGTCCGAAAGTCAATGCATGAAACACAAAAGGATAGTATGCAGGTACAGCAAGTGTTCAGGAAGGCCAATGCAATCTTGGCCTTTATTGCAAAGGGGATGGAGTATAAAAACAGGGAAGTCTTGCTACAGTTATACAGGATATTGGTGAGGCCACACCTGGAATACTGCGTGCAGTTTTGTTTTCCATATATACGAAAGGATATACTTGCTTTGGAGGAAGTTCACTAGGTTGATTCCGGGGATGAGGGGGTTGACGTATGAGGAAAGGTTGAGTAGGTTGGGCCTCTACTCATTGGAATTCAGGTGATCTTATCGAAACGTACAAGAACCTGAGGGGGCTTGACAAGGTGGATGCAGAGAGGATGTTTCCACTGATGGGGGAGACTAGAACTAGGGGGCATGATCTTAGGATAAGGGGCCGCCCATTTAAAACAGGGATGAGGAGAAATTTCATGGAAACATAGAAAATAGGTGCAGGAGTAGGCCATTCAACCCTTTGAGCCTGCACCGCCATTCAATGAGTTCATGGCTGAACATGCAACATCAGTACCCCATTCCTGCTTTCTCGCCATACCCCTTGATCCCCCTCGTAGTAAGGACTTCATCTAACTCCTTTTTGAATATATTTAGTGAATTCTTCTCTCAGAGGGTTGTAAATCTGTGGAATTTGCTGCCTCAGAGCTGTGGAAGCTGGGACATTGAATAAATTTAAGACAGAGATAGACAGTTTCTTAACCGATAAGGTATTAAGGGGTTATGGGGAGGGGGCGGGGGAGTAGAGCCAAGTCCATGATTGGATCAGCCATGATCGTATTAAATGGTGGAGAGGCTCGAGGGGCCATATGGCCTACTCCTGCTCTTATTTCTTATGTTCTTATGTTCAAGCATCTGTACAGGAGTCATTAGCTGTTCTGGAGACTGTAAAGTCCTTACTCTACAGTATGAAACCACACGAGGCACATTCTGGGGACAAGGTCACTCTGTGACCTTAACTCTTTATTCACAGGACTCCAAAAGCAGTGACCCTGCGTGGGACCTTCCTTTCTATACCTGTGTGATCAGGCAAGGAGTGTCTCCCACAAGTTCACCCCTTGTAGTCAAGGTACGCATCTAGGTTGAGTGTTTACAGTAATACAGTGGTGTTACATTGTAGTTACATACATGACATCACCTACCCCCCCCCCCCCCAAAGTCTTATTGGGATCATAGGTTTAGTCTTTCAGGTGGTCTATTGTTGCTCGTTCACTGGTGGTGGTGTGAGCTCCATCTCATGGTCTTCTTCAGGTTCCTCCATGTCGATGCTGAACCTTTTTTTTACTTGTTCCAAATGCTTACGGCATATCTGGCCATTGTTGAGTTTTACCACGATGATCCTGTTCCCCTCTTTGTCAATTACAGTGCCCTCAAGCCATTTGGGCCCCATGGCGTGATTGAGGATGAATACAGGATCATTTATTTCGATACATCGCCCCCTCGAATTACGGTCATAGTACTCGTTTTGTGACTTGCGCTTGCCCTTAACTAGGTTCAGGACTGGGTGGATGAGGGACAACTGAGTTTTGAGTGTCCATTTCATTAGTAGCTATGCAGGCGGGACCCCCGTGAACGAGTGCGGTCGGGATCTAAAGGCCAGCTGGAGACGCGATAGGCGACATTGTAGGGAGGGTCCTTGAATCCTGAGCATACCTTGCTTAATGACTTGGACCGCACATTCCGCCTGGCCATTGGAGGCCGGCTTGAACGGTGCAGTCCTGACATGGTTGATGCCATTGCCCAACATGAACTCTCAGAATTCGTAGCTTGTGAAACATGGGCCATTATCAATAACCAGGATGTCCGGCAAGCCATGGGTCGCAAAGATCGCACGTAGGCTTTCCACGGTAGTGGATGATGTGCATGAATTCAGAATGATGCACTCGATCCATTTCGAGTACGCATCTACCACAATAAGGAACATCTTTCCCATGAACGGGCCCGCGTAGTCAACATGAATGTGTGACCATGGCCTGGTGGGCCAGGGCCACGGGCTGAGCGGGGCCCTGGGGGCATTACCCAGCTGGGCACACATCGTGCACCTGCGAACACAGTGTTCCAGGTCTGATTCAATTCCAGGCCACCAAACGTGTGACCGGGCAATGGCCTTCATCAGTACAATGCCTGGGTGCTCGCTGTGGAGTTCCCTGCTGAATGCCTCCCTGCCCTTCTGGGGCATAACTGGAGAGCTCATCCACCGTCTGTGGAACGGTCTGACCTCCTCAGGGCATGCTCCGTGTGCGGGCGCCCAATCCCCAGTCAGGACACATTTCTTAATCAGGGATAGGAGGGGATCTCTGTTTGTCCAGATTTTGATCTGGCGGACTATGATGGGGGAGCCTGCGCTGTCAAAGGCATCGACAGCCATGACCATCTCAGCGCTTTGCTCCGCTGACCCCTCAGTGGTGGCCAGTGGAAGCCTACTGAGCGCGTCATGGCAATTTTCAGTGCTGGCCCGGTGCCGGATGAAGTAGTCATAAGCAGCCAGCGTGAGAGCCCATCGCTGTATGCGAGCTGATGCGTTGGCATTGATAGCCTTGCTGTCTGACAACAGGGATGTTAATGGCTTGTGGTCTGTCTCTAATTCAAACTTCCTGCCAGGTACTGATGCATTTTTTTTACACCATAGACACATGCAAGTATTTCCTTCTCAACCATCCCATATCCCCGTTCTGCTTGAGAGAGTGACCTGGAGGCATAAGCCACAGGTTGTAGTTGACCCTCAGCATTGCCCTGCTGCAACACGCACCCAACCCCATAGGACGATGCATCACATGTCAGAACCAATTTTTTACAGGGGTCGTACAGGGTCAACAACTTGTTTCAACAAAGTAGGTTTCGCGCCCGATCAAAAGCCCGTTCCTGACAGTCCCCCCAAAACCAATCACAACCCTTACGCAGGAGCACGTGTAGCGGCTCCAACAATGTGCTCAAGTTCAGCATAAAGTTCCCGAAATAGTTCAACAGTCCCAGGAATGAACGCATCTCTGATGTGTTGCAGGGCCTGGGTGTTTGTCGAATCGCCTCTGTTTTGGATTCGGTGGGCCGAATCCCATCTGCAGCAACCCTCCTGCCCAGAAACTCAACCTCAGGAGCTAAGAACACACATTTAGACTTCTTGAGTCGCAGGCCTACCCGGTCCAGTCGGCGTAGCACCTCCTCCAGGTTGTGGAGATGTTCCTCGGTGTCTCGACCCGTGATGAGGATGTCGTCCTGGAATACGATCGTTCCAGGAATGGATTTAAGCAGGCTTTCCATGTTTCGTTGAAAAATCGCAGCCGCTGATCGAATGCCAAACGGGCACCTGTTATAAACAAACAGTCCCTTGTGCGTGGTGATGGTGGTCAGTAGTTTAGATTCGTCGGCCAGTTCCTGGGTCATATAGGCTGAAGTGAGGTCCAACTTGGTGAACAGCTTGCTGCCTGCCAGCGTGGCGAAGAGGTCCTCCGCTCTCGGGAGCGGGTATTGATCTTGTAGGGACACCCGATTGATGGTGGCCTTGTAGTCGCCACAGATCCTGACAGAGCGATCCGCTTTTAGGACGGGAACAATGGGGCTCACCCAGTCGCTGAATTCAACAGGCGAGATGATGCCCTCTCTCAACAGCCGGTCCAATTCACTCTCAATCTTTTCCCGCATCACATACGGCACCGCTCTGGCTTTGTGGTCCACTGGCCTGGCGTCCGGGGTGATGTGTATCACTACTTTAGTGCATTTGAAAGTCCCAACGCCTGGTTGGAATTGTGAATCGAATTGTTTAGGACTTGTGAGTACGAACTTCGCTCCACAGATGACATTGCGTGACCATCCCCCCATTTCCAGTTCATCTCGGCTAATCAGCTCCTCCCCAACAGTGTGGGACCATTGCCCAGGACAATCCAGAGCAGCAGCCGATTCATTAACCCATTGTGTGTGACAGCCAACATTGCACTGCCTAGCACCGGAATGATTTATTTAGTGTAAGTCCGTAATTGTGTCTCAATATGTGCGAATTTGGGTCTACTGGCTTTAAGTGGCCATAACTTCTCAAATAGCTGAATGCCCATGAGTGACTGAATGGCCCCAGTGTCCAGCTCCATGCGAACTGGGATACCGTTTAATAAAACCCTCATCATCATTGGTGGCATTTTGGTGTATGACCTGTGAATATTCGTCACATGGACCCGCTGAACCTCGGCGTCCATCGATTTGCCCCAAAAGACATCCTGCCTCAAAGAATCCTCTTTTGGCCCATCCACCTCATATATTAGTCTGGTTGCAGACTTCCGGCACATTCGAGCTAAGTGGCCACTGAGATTGCAGTTCCTGCAGACAAACTGTTGAAATCTGCAAGATCTAGCTGAGTGTTTTCCCCCACACCTCCAGCATGAGTTAAAGTTTCCATTGTTGGGCACAAAGGGACTATGTCACTTTGTGACCTTAACTCTTTATTCACTGGACTCCAAAGACGATGACCCTGCATGGGACCTCCCTTTTTATACCTATGTGATCAGGTAAGGAGTGTCTCCCACAAGTTCACCCCTTGTGGTCAAGCTGTGCATCTAGGTTGAGTGTATACAGTAATACAGTGGTGTTACATTGTGGTTACATACATGACAGAGACCTCTCGACAGGAGGGATGGTGCAGATGATCCTGGTGCCATCACTCACTCCACGTAGTGCTGCAATGTTTCAAATCCTCCTCATGCATGGCATCCGGTGAGGGAATGTGAAGGTGTAGGTATCAGGTGACACAGGATGAGAGAAGGAATGAGAGAGTACAGTCCTAGAGTGGTAATGATATTGAGTGATATATAAAGACACTGTAAGGAAGAGTGAGTGGAAGCAGAACGTTTACCATGGCTGCTCTATCTAGTGAGGTTGTTAAACTTCTTCCAGCATTGAAAAGTAGTCCTGTGGATGAATGAGGTGGTACTAATTAGTCACCTCCCTCTGGAGTACATACCACATTTACAGCAGGTCCCTGGACTCTGACCACAAACAGCCCATCCCTTCCACTCTGAATCTCTGCAAGGGGAACATCCATGTTCAACTCCCTCAAATTGGCTGCTCTTCTTTTTAACCTTGTAATCTTGTCCAAGTTATGCTGCTTCCTCCAGTGCTGCCATTGCCATTCACCAGGTCTCCATCTGTCCACCAGCTATCTCTCTCCCTTCCCCCACACCATTTACATTTAATTTTGGGCCAAACTTCTTCCCTTCACTATTTCACACCCTGCCCCTCCAGCATGAATGAATGACTCTCCATCTGGTAATTACTTGACCCCCACAGTGGTCAGGACTGGCATGTCACGAGAGGCAGAAGTCGTGCCCCACCTCACCTGGCAGTGCCAACTTTGGGGCCAATGACCCTTTAGTATCACTACACAAGATGGGGTGGCGGGGGAATCCCCCACCCAACAGGAATCCTTTAAATGCCATTCCTTTTATCTCAGAAAACTGATCGTTGTTTAGTTGAAGGAAGTGGCAATTCCTTGTTGGAATACATAATGGCGATCAGATCTGTGTTGACAAATGAGGCCCTGAAATGGTTAACTTGTGAATCGGCATTATACCATTTCCATTGTAAAATAAAGGAAGCTGCGAGCATGTGTGTTGGAAATGATTCCTACTGTTTGCATTGAAAATAGCATTGCTGAAACAGCATTGATACAATCAATGTTTTCAATGAACAAATTTAGGTACCCAGACAACCCTGTGTGATAGTGCATAACAGTTAGTGTTCCAGCAAAATGAGTTATTATCTAAGTGCAGTTACTTTAGCAGGTTTATTCATGTGTTGAGAGTTCATGGACTACACAGTGTCAGTTATTGCTAGAAATTGGCAAAAAAAAAGCCTCTTGTAAGTAAATGTTAATAGTAGCTACACGGTTGGAGAGAGTATAAATCAAGAAATAATGGAGGCTTGTAATAAAGGAACGGCAATAATCAGGTTGGATTTTCACCTTCATATTGATTGGGCAAAGCAAATTGGCCAGGACAGCCTTGAGGAGGAGTTCATAGAATGTATCCGGGATAGTTTCCTTGAACAGTACGTTGTGGAACCAATCAGGCAGTAGGCTATCTTTGTCATGTATGTAACCACAATGTAACAGCACTGTATTACTGTATACACTCAACCTTGATGCACACCTTGATGAGGCACATCTCCCATTCCTAGCCTCACCTCATCCCCTTGGAGGAGACAGTAAAGGGCCTTCTTGGAAGTGCCATGGCTGAGCCCTGGACCAGCGGCGGGGCTGAAAGAATACAAGATGTGGGTATCCTCACACATTATCCTCCTTCTGGCGTGCAACTCTGGCTATCCTGCCCTCCAGTCAGCACAAATCCACCTTGTTGTTTGAGTTGTTCTCTTTTCCCTCTCTCCAACTCTGTGGCAGTTCTTGCTCCTCCCCTCTCTCCAAACAGCTCTGTAGAGGTGAAAACAGCTTCTCTTCCTCCTCGCCTGGAGACTCACTGTCCCTCTGGTTGCAGGCAGACAGGCAGGCAGCAACTCCTTCTCCACAGGCTCCCAACTGCTAAGTGGCTAAGCCACTCCCACACAACAGCTCTACAACTATTTTAGCAGAAAACTTTTAATCGAGTGCCCCCTTTGTGGCACTAAAACCCACAAATTAACAATTTAAAACTGTAACGAGAACCTTTAATCGAATTAAAATTTGGTTGCCGGGGGCGATGATGCACTCCAGTCCCTCCAATGCCCACCTCTCAACACCACCTTGTTCCTTCCTCATTTCACACATGCAAGAATTGCAGCCTGCCCAGCCAGTGGGTCAACAAGACAGTGCAAAGTGGGGAGAGGAATATGGTGGGGGTCACGGGACTCGCCACCAGCTGCTGAAAGAGCGGCGGTAAATAGGTGAATTTCTAGCCCATTATCTTTTAATAAACTCCCACCACACTCTGAACAAAGGCCCCGATTTTTGCTTGTCGGGGGGAAATGGGGGCAGGACGGTTGCACGAGAGACAAACCCGTCAAGGTCAGTGACACGGCAGCCCTGCCAATCTGAACGGCGTGTCCTCACTTGCATAAATATTTCCAGAGTCTCGCCGGACACCCGGCTAAATGGACAACCTGGCCAGCAGGCGATGGTGGGCACCTGGAGGCCAGAGGCTGGGATCTGGGACCGGTGTAAAAGGTCGCTGTCAGTCAGTGCATGGACGGGATGGCCTGGCTTCGCGGCGGTAGGGGCAGGCCGCGGATTTATTTCCATAAGCGATCGGGGGAATGCAAGGACTGGAGATTCCTCGAAGAGTTAGGGAGGCCCAAGGTCTCCGTGAGGGGTCTGGCTGGGGTGGGGGGGGGGGAACGGGGTGGAGAGGGGGGTGTGCGGGGGAGCATTCCTGCTTATCCTGGCCCACATGATGATCAAAAACAGGCAAGGCTTTAAAACTGGCCGAGGCCTCACCTGTCCAGTTGACTCTTGCTGTCGAGTTGCTGTTGCTGGGCAGCAGACCGTGCGGGACTCCCCCGATGTAGACCTGACCATTTCATTGTGGCACCGATTACATCGGGCAATGCCTTTGAACATTAAGTAGATCCTTACCTGTTTTTAGCGTGAGCTTTGCCCAGGGCCTGAATCACCTCTATAAATACTATGGTGGCCAGGAACATGGGGGCCTGGAAGTGGGGTCTTGATTGTCAGGATTTGAATCCCTCGCCGGACCCTTTCCTGCCTATCAAGGTGGGGGAGGGGTTTAAAATCCAGGCCTTGAGTCAGCACAGCTTCAAAGTACTGGATGAGTGTCCATATTTCCCTTCCAACAAGAAATTTGAAAGATGGATCAAGTCTAAATATGATGATAATGATATTTTGTTTTTAGTGAACAGACAGTCACATATATTTAACTGGCCCCAAAATATTTTGCTTTGGACAATAAAATTCTGTGCAGGAAAAAAGCAGAATCAGAGAGAAGATAAGTAAAGTGCAGTCATTATTGCCATGGAAACAGGCGCAGACAGACCTTGCCATGAATAAAATGATCCATTATACTTCTTATCATTCCCAATAGTTATGAGACTTTATGATACTCCCAGCTTCAAGCCACGTACACTTAATGCACAGAAATTCCCGACAGTATCTAGGCTCCAGCAGCAACAATGTTTTTGTTATTTCATCTACAAAGACAAAAGGTTTCATAATGAATGATTTTTGTTCATCTGGAAGCAGCCATTAGCCACTTTTGAGTGGATGGCATCACATTGTTTTCTGTTGGTTTAAGTGTTCGGCATGGTTTCAATTAATGGACCTGAAATTGCAGTCGGAGGCTTCCCGCGGCTGACCGCCTCCGATCCGCAAGAAAAGTACGCCCAACTGGTGCCTCCGTATCTTCGGACTCTTGTGATCCTGGGCCTGCAGGCATAGGCCTGCCCAAAGGCCCATGTATCCCAGGGGCGCGTGCAGTTCGCAAGTGTCCCTGGAATCACGTGGGCTGGCCCAACCAATCAAAAAAGGAGGATTCCCATTATGCTCACCACTTACATTCAGAATCCCCAGAAGCATAATAGGAATCACACAAAAAACACACTTTTACACAATCCAAATAAAAATAAATCGCGTTTAAAATTAATTAAAAAAATACAATTTAATTACATTTAAAACAAAAATGTAATTTTTTGAAAAATAAATGTAAACATTTTTAAATTGGCTAAAAATAACCTAAACTAATTTTAAAGACATCTAAATGATTTTAAAACATTATTTTAACATTTATTTTCCCCCTTTTACGCTGGTAAAAGAAGGCCCTATGCCTGCCTTTACCAGGCGTAAGAGTTTTGCGGACCTTCACAAAAAGCCCAACTCTGCGCCGGTGAATGTCCATTTCCTGCGCCAGCGGATGGTCGGTCACGCTGAAACTTGACAATTCGCGCATGTGCAGCGCACGCAGACACCCGGAACCTGCGGGGCTCTTACGGACGCGTATGTAAAATCCGGGCCATTGCCTTTTTCTCCTTCCTCCCTGAAAATTAAACATTAAAACTTCACCTGCTAGAAAAAAGTATTAATCCTAGTTTTACTTTCATACATCCAGGGTTTTTGTTCAATTTCCTCCTCTGAAGATGCCGAATCTAGCTAAGATATGGTTCAATGCCCCCGCCGTCTGGTACTTCGCCCAGATAGTCATTATTCATACATGAGCCAAGAATCGATATAGCTGCTTATTCTCATGGTTCAGGTGAAGACTAAAGATTCCACAGCACCTTCTTTGAACAGGGAACTCCCGTGGCATAATGGCTAGCGTTCTTCCCTAACCTCATCTCACCAAACCATTGATTAACAAAATGTTACCTCCAAATGTCACTCAAGAGGTTCAGAATCATAAAACTCTGGTAACATTCTCAAAAGAAAAGGCACAAGATTCCAGAAAGACACAGCGATTGACAATTCCACAAAGTATCATTTTAAAATCACAAAATAGAGGTCCATGACCAACACAGGTGATCACAGGTAATCATAGTCTTCCGCTGAGCACCTCGACTCTCATCGCCGAGAGCATGCAGAAACCAAGCGCAGGCAGCAGAAAGAGCGTGCGGCAAACCTGTCCCACCCACCCTTTCCCTCAACGACTATCTGTCCCACCTGTGACAGGGACTGTGGCTCCTGTATTGGACTGTTCAGTCACCTAAGAACTCACTTATAGAGTGGAAGTAAGTCTTCCTCGATTCCGAGGGACTACAGATGATGATTATTAATTCTCCAGTCTCATCCTCTAGGGAACCAACATTTATTTTAGCCACTCTCTTCCTTTTAATGTACCTGTAGAAACTCTTACTATCTGTTTTTATATTTTGTACTAGTTTATTTTCATAATCTATCTTCCCTCTCTTAATCATGTTTTTAGTCGTTCTCTGCTGGCTTTTAAAAATTTCCCAATCCTCTGGCCTCCCACTAATCTTGGCCACATTGTATGCCTTTGTTTTCAATTTGATACCCTCCCTTAATTCCTTACTTAGCCACGATGGTTATCCCTTCTCTTACAGTCTTTGCTTCTCATTGGGATATATTCTTGTGGCGAGTTATGAAATATCTCCTTAAATGTCTGCCACTGCTTATCAACCGTCCCATACTTTAATCTCTTTTCCCCGTCCACTTTAGCCAACTCTGCCCTCATAACTTTGTAGTCTCCTTTATTTAAGCTCCTTTATCAGTCACCTAAGAATTCATTTTGAGTGGAAGCAAGTCTTCCTCGATTTCGAGGGACTGCCTATGATGACGAGTCTGCCACCACCTTACACAGTAACAATACTGCTTCGCGACTTATGTTTCATACCTGTACCAATTAAATCTAGCATCGTATGTTTATTTTACAAAACAGCACACACTGGCTGTTGGTCTCAGAGAGATGCACAGTAACTACTTTCTTGATCATGACACTGAACAATTGCTCCATTTACCAGATACTTCTCCTTCTTTTGGTTTGATCTTCCATTTCTAATTACTTTGCACTGGCCTAGAATGAACTGCATCTTGTCGTTCAAAAGATCTGAATCCTTCTTTGAAAACATGGAGATTTTGCTTATGATTTACTTCACTAAATAATTTACAGTTAGATAATAAAAAGCACTACTTGGCATGCTCTGTTCATAACCTGTTTCCAGCTTGTAAATTTCCAAATATTACTATTTATCCAGTGCTCCCATTTATTCCCATTCATTGAGTCTTTTGGCCCGAAATTCAGTCCCGCTAGAAAGCTCGTGCTCCCCACACCTTTGTGGCCATTGGCGGCAAAATCTTTTCGTGGCTGGACCACACCATATTCAGCTCCAACAGTGAACAAATGGGTTCCAGCGCTAATGAACCCTTCCAACGTGGATTTTTCAGCGGTGTGGCTGTCTTCATTTGAGCGTTATCACCACTGGGAAATTCAGCATGCAGGTAAGGGTTTCGAATGAGCCAGCTGCTCCCTGGCCTTTTTAAAGGCCAGAGTTTGCAGCAAGGCCCTGAGTGGGGGAAGGAGGTTGGAAGGATGGCTGGTGTAAGAGGTGCAAGGAGAGCCAACAGGTTCAGTGACATGGAGCTGGAGACACTGATGGACGGTGTGGAGGACAGAAGAAGAATACTGTTTCCTGACGTGGGGAGACCTGGCAGATCGCCAGCACATAATGCATGGAGGGAGATTGCAGAGGAGGTGCCAGGCACCTCCATATATGTGAGGATGCACCCTCCCAGGAGGGTGCTGGTCAGTCTGCACCCGGCCCTTCCAGGCCCAGAGGTGTTCCAGGGTGGGACACCTGTAGGTCCCAGACAACAACCACAGCAGCGTTCCCGGATCCATGATGCAGCCACAGGGATGACAGTTAGGCATAGTGTTAGGGTAGTCACGCGTAACAGGCGTTATAGTGAGACATGCAGCGGTAAAAAATGATAACAGTATTATTGTATTATTCTTAATATTCTGTTTTTGCAGTGATTTGGATAATTGGATAAATCTTTATTTTTGGCACATTTATCTGGCCAAGTGTTTCATTTGGGAGAGGGCAATTCTGCGTTAAGGCACTCATTGCGATGGCCATTGAAAGTGGGACCTGAAGCGTCATGTGTGGATGGGATTATCTGAAACGAGCAGCTATGAGACACAGCTGCGCCTCCCTTCCAGGGTGGTGATGGGAACAACGCCTCCTAGCTCCGGGGTGACGGGGATCCTCCTCCTCCTCCTCCTCCTCCTCCTCAGGTGGCACTGCTGGCTCGACCTCCAGCAGCTGTCCCCTCATGATGACCAGGTTGTGCAGCATGCAGCAGACCGCGACGATTATGGAGACCCGTTGAGGAGAGTACTGCAAGATGCCACCACAGCGGTCCAGGCACCGGAACCTCTGCTTAAGGATGTCTATACACTGCTCGATGATGCACCTGGTGGCACAATGAGCGTCATTGTACGCATGCTCTGGTGCTGTCCTGGGGTTCCGCAGTGGAGTGAGCAGCCAAGTGGACAGGGGATAACCCTTGTCCCCAAGCAGCCAATCGCAATCCTGATTCGGGCCGGTGAAGACGGCGGGCACACTGGTCTGGCGCAGAATGAACGAATCATGTCTGCTGCCTGGGTACCTCGCATCAACTGCCAGGATCCGACGCTGGTGGTCACACACGAGCTGCATGTTCAGAGAGTGGAAGCCTTTGCAGTTGACAAAGATCTCGGGGTGATGATTTGGCGCCCTAGGCCCAATGTATGTGCAGTCAATGGCACCCTGCACCCTCGGGAAGCCTGCCTTTTGGGCAAATCCGGCCTGCAGCTCCACCTCTTTGTTCCTTGTCATCGGGAAGGAGATGTACTGGACCCTTCTCCCGTACAGTGCACCTGTGACCTGCCGGATGCACTGATGTGCCGAGAATTGTGAGATGTTGCCAATGTCTGCAGTGGCAGACTGGAAAGACCCCATGGCGCAAAAGTTCAAGGAGATGGTGACCTTGGTCTCCACGATGAGGGCGGGTCCTGAGGTTTGTCTGAGGCTGCAGATCTTCTCGCAGGACAGTGCAGAGCTCCCTGAGTTCTTCTGTCCGAAATCGTAGCCTTCGCAGGCATTGCTCATCAGTGAGCTGGAGGAAGGAGAACTGAGGCCTGTAGACCCTTTGAGGTTCGGGCCTTCTTCCCCCACGTCTGCGTTGGCCACCTCCCCTGGCAGCAGCCTGCTGGCCATCTCCCTGGTCCTTCTCATTCTCGGGCTTCTGTGGAGGCTCTTGCTGGAAAGGCTCCTCTCCCAATATTTGAAGGGGGGAGTCAGCATCCCTCACCCTCCTTCTGATGTCATCTCCCTCCTGGCCACCCTCTCTAGCTGCACGTCCTTCTCTCGGTTGTGCAGCCTCTCTGCACGGTGCTGCCGACCACGCCTTCTCCTGCACGTGCCGCCCTGCTTCTCACCAGGTGTACCAGGTGTCGCCCTCCCAACACTCCTCCCATCCTCAGGGTGATCCTTGCCAAGCAGCTCTCTGCAGCCCACAGTCAGGCCGACAGGCCTCCACTAAATAGTCAGACCTGAAAGTTCTACAAAAGTCTGTCAAAACCTCTGAGCAGCACTCAGCAGGTTTACTGAAGCCAAAACAATTAATACAACTTATTCCACTTTAAATTCAAATGAAAAATTTATGAAACTATTTTCGTAGCAAAGGGCCCCGATGGCGGCAACACTCCAGTGGTGTCAAGTTCGAGCATTGCCTCGAATACCTCACGGGGGCACTGCCTGAAGAAGTCCTACCTTTTTGTCGTTGAAAATCGCTGTGGTGACCATTTTCCAGTGACCCGCCCACTGATTAACTCACCGCCTCTTGTAGTTGGTTGAGCGAGGGTGGACTCAATCTTCAATGTGTCCAATCACTGTGGAGAAGCAATCAAAGCATAGTGTGACCACAGCACTGTAACCTGGAGTTTCCTCTGTGGGAGCAACCCAGAAGTTAGACCTGAAAATGCTCCCAACATCATGCCCATTTTATCAATGTCAAATTATACTTGGATATCCTCCCGATCTATTTAGAATATATTAGAACATAAGAACATAAGAAATAGGAGCAGGAGAAGGCCATACGGCCCCTCGAGCCTGCTCCGCCATTTAATAAGATCATGGCTGATCCGATCATGGACTCAGGTCCACTTCCCTGCCCGCTCCCCATAACCCCTTATCGTTTAAGAAACTGTCTATTTCTGTCTTAACTTTAATCAATGTCCCAGCTTCCACAACTCTCTGAGGCAGTGAATTCCACAGATTTACAACCCTCTGAGAGAAGAAATTTCTCCTCATCTCAGTTTTAAATTATTCTAAGACTATGCCCTCGAGTTCTAGTCTTCCCCATCAGTGGGAACATCCTCTCTGCATCTCCCTCATATTTCAACTCATTTCACCATCATTTATGCACACCAAACTCCACACATTTAGAAACCTGCAATCAGGAAGGCTTTTCAATTTGTAATGTGCCTTATACTTATATCATTAAAATGCATTAAATGAAACAAAAAACACAGAGCAGGTCTCCGTGAAGCTAACAGAAAACATTCTAAACATTGCAATAAAACACCAGAAACGTTACTTTCCTTCCTGTGAGCCTGTAAATCTGGTCACAATGTGAAAAGTCTCTGATCAAGCGCATCAAGAGTTGGGGAAGTGGCCAGTTTTCTAGGCCGAGATTTGTTCGGACAAAGGATTTCATGGATGGCCATAAAAGATTGAAGAGACTTAGGTATAATGCATTTGTGTGTATAACTCACCTATCCCCAAACTTCCGTGATCTTTTAAGTCACATAATTGGTTTGCGCCGAGATTACATGCATTTCTAGGCACTACATCCAGAGGAAAACTAGGCCTGTATGTGCAAACATGTCTTCCTTTGGATTTAGATTGTGCAGCCAAAACAGTAGAGTACAATATTATTTGCTTTGTTGATTGATTCTCCACAGTGATTGGACACATTGAAGATTGAATCTACCCTCGTTCACTCAACTACATCCTTGGCTATTTGTGAGTAAAATATATTAGATTTGGTCTTTTGTATTAAGAAACTAGAAGGAGTTTTGCTCCAAACTATAAAAGATTTTATTAAGAAATTACAATAAGAGCAGTAAAGATGTTAAAGTGCCAAATGTACAATTATAACATACTAAATAAGATGTTGAGATACAACCCTTGGCATCGACAAGGTTCAGAGGTGATCAAACTCCAATGGCCATACTACTACTTGAGTGAATCTAGTTTCACTCAGAACATTCCTAATTATGCTCGAAGTCTAGCCTTATATACATTAATCGTCCATTAGTTCTCACAGAATCTTGAGCCTGCTCTGTGCCCGCACATCAATTGCAATGTCACCCAAGCCACATTCCACAATAAGCAGAAACAGACAACTAATGGTTTCCCATGCTTTGCTCCCATAAACATGAAATAACAAATGGAGTCTTACTATGTAGCATTTATCAAAGTCAAACAGACTAAACAAGGTTAAGCAATCCTCAGACAAGCCTGTTGATGCTTTTCTCAACAATGTTAACAGTAACTTGCTAAAAATGCTTTTCTTACACTATTGCAGCATTAGTCATGATGCAGATACAATGCTTCCTCCGTGCAGTAACTTTACACTTGACCACATTAAGCACCTATATGGAGCTCTGTGAAAAACTAAAATATATATCAACTGCAATCTACAGTCACCTTCTATGTTTGTTTCTGTATAGGAAGAATTGTGGAATATTTACTCATAATTGGAAAGTAGATGCTGTCTCTTTAAATCTAGTGGATGATGGCGCTAAGTGGGTGTTTGCAAGAGTTTTTCAAAATTGTTTAGTTTAAAATGGTACCCATGTTACTTTTATATCCCTAGTATTTAATTTGCATTTCTAATTAATCTAATTGTCCAGAAGAATTAGCTTAATGTGCCAGATTATATTAGTAATCTAAAGCAAGGCTGTTAAAAATCTATTTTTTCGCAGTGACGTGTGCTTATTAAATGTCTCCCGGGGTCAAAGTAGTCAAGAAGATTAACAATGTTAGTTTATAGGTATTCTGAACAGTTCTACTAATAACGTTAAGTTAGAAGATGGTCTAGTAAAATCCATATCATAGGCACTAGCGTGGTTACTGACATTAGTGGTTACTAAATTGGCCTGGGTTTTTCTCTTTCCCAGGAGATCACATGGCTCCGGTTGGGGTGGAGTGTAGAATGTTTCAGTATAAGGGGTGTCGCAGTTGTGTGGGGCGGACTGGGTTGGGCTGGGTGCTCTATGCCTTTCCGTCGTTGTTCATTGTTCATAGGTTTATATGTAATCTTTAGGGCTGCTGACCAAGGGCCGTGGGGTTCTTTGTCGGCCGGCGCAGACATGATGGGCCGAAATGGCCTCCTTCTGTGCTGTAAATTTCTATGTTTCTATTTAACAGATGCATTGTACCACACTAACATTGTACAATAGTCTCTCTGCCACTTTTTAGCCTTTTAATCCTTTGAGAGTGAAATGGCATTTCACATGGCAGTTTTTGCAACAAAGAGTGGATAAAATAGTCCCAATGGATGATAAATGGACAGCCACCAGATGTACTCTAGTTTTATCTTTCATCCTCTATAGAGAATAACACACATTCAATTAACATCCAACTCCATTAGCCCCTTCAAACTTGTCTTTCAGTCCTTGAAATGCTAGTGAACCATGTGTAATATAACTCGACAAAGTGCCAATGGCAGCCAACCTGCTATTATTTGCTGCTTTTAATATTTCATCCACGTTTCCAATTTATTTCAATCTTTTTTTGAAACACCTGACTGAATGATTATACAGTTTTGGGAATCAAACTGCTCTACCAAAGGAAAACCTAATTTGCAGGAACCGCATCAACACCAGTATAAATGGGCCACAAAGCTACTTATTTTGAGAACGGTCCATTGGGAACCAAGACAATTTCTTGATATTGATGTTCTGTACAGTGGAGCTTTAAATCAGAGGTTCAAACATGCATTACAAAAATAATAAATCCAGAATGATAGCTATTATGCGAAGACAAAAGATATGGGGGAAGGAAGTGAACATCATTTCACCCAATTCTTTTGGGCAAAAATGGAGGCTTGGGGGCGGGAGAGGGCGATCAATTTCAGGTCACGATTTTGCGCATCTCCCCCGAAGGTGCACTGGCTGCCAAATTGGAAGCTGGTGACTTCTAGGGTCCACCCAAAAGAGGTGTTATAAAATTGTGATGGGACTGGACAGGGTAGATGCATGTAGAATATTCCTGATGTTGGGGAAGTCCAGAACCAGGGGTCACAGTCTAAAGATAAGGGGTAAGCCATATAGGACCGAGATGAGGAGAAACTTTTTCACCCAGAGAATGGTGAACCTGTGGAATTCTCTGCCACAGAAAGTTGTTGAGGCCAGTTCGTTGGACATTCAAAAGGGAGTTGGATGTGGCCCTTATGGTTAAAGGGATCAAGGGGTATGGAGAGAAGGCAAGGGTGGGGTACTGAGGTTGCATGATCAGCCATGATCATATTGAATGATGGTGCAGGCTCAAAGGGCCAAATGGCCTGCTCCTGCACCTATTTTCTATGTTTCTATATTTCTATGTTACATGCCCTGCATATGCAAAATGGTTGTAGGACCTCCGATCGAAATTTGTCAGCAAATAGGCGGAGCTTGTGGGTCTTGGACAGCCTATCCAATGGTCATTAAAAAACTTGCTGGAGGCCACTTCAAAACGCCAAGGATTGTTTCTTAATTATTTTTTTAATAGTTTCATTCTTGTGGAGCCAGGAATGAATAGCAGAAGTGCTTTGGAATTCTTTGAAAATGAAATTGACAAAGGATAAAAGATAGGAATTCTTATCCATCTATACAAATGATCCTGAGGTATGAATAGGGTAAGTGCTTTTTGAATTGCGTACAAGGATACACTTCCACTATTCACAGTATAAGAAGAATCTATTTGCCTTTTCTGAAACCTATCATAGGCCCAATTAGGTTAGAATAAATTAAGGAATAAATGCTTCGAGGTTGTAAAGGAATGGCATACAACAAGGTTTGGATTCAGTATTTTATCTACAGTACTAATGGCAGTACCTTCAACACAATATATAGTTTGTAATTAAACAATATTGTTCGACAAATCACGGGTGTAAACTTCAACCATTGATTTTTTTCTATTAATAAAATGGCATTATATAGCTATAAAGCTCAAGCCAGCTACTATAATGGCATATTTCTGATAGTACGTTGTATGAAGAGGAAGCAATGGCACCCTCCAATGGTGAGAATACATGTTACAAATTGGATATCTCTACTGCACTATGATACACAGTTTAGGACACTCGCTGGATTATTTGATTAATTTTTTTGCGGGGGGGGGATGAATTTTGGGCTCATTGATGAGAGGGATAGGTCAGTGCTTCGAATGGAGCATTCTTTATATGATGAAGCATTTTCAGATTCCGAGAGAGACTGGCAAATTATTGATAAGTATCATCAACACAAGGCCAGACTTGATCTGTGGATTGATGTCCATGAGGAATTGGGGTGAAAGTGCCGAAAATCATTTTCACTGGGGCCCATACAAACAGTCAAAATTCAAGAGATTCACATCCCACCAGTCTGCACTGGATTTTAATGAAGGTATACATACTATACACAAGTATTGTGTTCCGACCTACTGCACACCTGGCCCTTTTGCCAGGGAATTGTAAATGTGACTAAACTGTCAGAAATTACTCCTTTAAGAATGGAGTAGATGTTTCCTGTAAACTGGCAGGCTCTATAAAAATGTGAAAAGTCTTACCTTATAATTACTGTCATCTAGTGAGACTTTTTCATTGCCGATGATTTGTTTGGACTATATAAGCTATCTAGAAATCAATTTTAGTTTGACTAAACTCCAATTTTTTGAATTGATATATCAAATTTAGTAGAATAATTATAGTTATGAGAAACAAGCAAAGAGTAATGCTCAATCATCCTCATTGATTCCTTAACCACTTTTCAGAATGGCAGGCAGTGACTAGTGGGGTACCGCAAGGTTCTGTGCTGGGGCCCCAGCAGTTTACATTGTACATTAATGATTTAGACGAGGGGATTAAATGCATGGCAGATGAAGTATAATGTGGATAAATGTGAGGTTATCCACTTTGGTGGTAAAAACAGAGAGACAGACTATTATCTGAATAGTGACAGATTAGAAAAAGGGGAGGTGCAACGAGACCTGGGTGTCATGGTACATCAGTCATTGAAGGTTAGCATGCAGGTACAGCAGGCGGTTAAGAAAGCAAATGGCATGTTGGCCTTCATAGCAAGGGGATTTGAGTACAGGGGCAGGGAGGTGTTGCTACAGTTGTACAGGGCCTTGGTGAGGCCACACCTGGAGTATTGTGTACAGTTTTGGTCTCCTAACTTGAGGAAGGACATTCTTGCTATTGAGGGAGTGCAGCGAAGGTTCACCAGACTGATTCCCGGGATGGCGGGACTGACATATCAAGAAAGACTGGATCAACTGGGCTTGTATTCACTGGAGTTCAGAAGAATGAGAGGGGATCTCATAGAAATGTTTAAAATTCTGATGGGTTTAGACAGGTTAGATGCAGGAAGAATGTTCCCAATGTTGGGGAAGTCCAGAACCAGGGGTCACAGTCTAAGGATAAGGGGTAAGCCATTTAGGACCGAGATGAGGAGAAACTTCTTCACCCAGAGAGTGGTGAACCTGTGGAATTCTCTACCGCAGAAAGTTGTGGAAGCTAATTCACTAAATATATTCAAAAAGAAGTTAGATGTAGTCCTTACTACTCGGGGGATCAAGGGGTATGGCGAGAAAGCAGGAATGGGGTACTGAAGTTGCATGTTCAGCCATGAACTCATTGAATGGCGGTGCAGGCTAGAAGGGCCGAATGGCCTACTCCTGCACCTATTTTCTATGTTTCTATCTATGTTTCTATGTAATCGCTTTAGCTCAACCTGCATTTACTAAAGTTATTGGTTCTAATAAAACTCTTCAAACTGCCTCAGAGAGACAACAGTTGTTAAATAACAATAGCTTGCTTTTTAGGTGTATTTGATAATGACTTGTCTGAGGCCAAAATCACCTATCAGATTAAATTAATTCAGAGTGGCTTGTTTTCAACTTGTTTCATTATTTTTGTTCTGTTTTAAAAATAATTATCATTTTGCTTACAAGCACTTGTATGAAACGCGTGTTATTTTGAATCCATTTTAAATGAAGCAAAGTTGATAACCAAAGCCACCAGTTAGTTCTGACCAGTCCCAATCATTGCGAGGAATCAGTCTGAGTCAGCAGTAACACCATCTCCACTTATTACTGTGAACTTCTGAATCTTGAACTGCCTGAGTGAACTGAGATACATCCAAGCCCATATATAAAAGCAAAAGACTGCGGATGCTGGAATCTGGAATAAAAACAGAAAATGCTGGAAATCTCAGCGGGTCGGGCAGCATCTGTGGAGAGGAAGCAGAGTTAACATTTCAGGTTGATGCCCCTTCGTCAGAAGAGGCCCATTTCATGACAAAAGTCTAGTTTTACATCAGTGTTTATGACTTTCATGTCACTGATATTTTTTATCCGTTTTATTTTTGTACAAAGAAAAGAAGTAGTTTTACACGCCTACATTAAAATCTATTTCCCTCTTTCCTGTGAAGACAACATTGATAACTCAAACATGTTGGGGATAATTTTTCATCTGGGTGGTAACTTGTCAAGGAGGATTACCTGCCTGTTCAATGGCAAGTAAATTAGGCTAGTTCTACAATGAGCGGGAAATCTATTCCACCAGGGTACCGTCCAAGTGGAAAAGTTAAAAATGACCCCCTTGATCTGTATTGTTACCTACAGTGAAGTTATCATGGAGTTAGCTGACTGAGAGCATCAGCCCCTGAACATTGGGCTTAATTGACAGATTTTGTGACTGGATGGATTGTTCCACTAGTTTTTCATAGGGTGGATGATACCAATTGGGGAAACTATGACCAAAACTCATTTTTGCATCCAAAACTCATAGGAACATAGGAATGTATAAAACTAGAAAAGGCCGCTTTGGCCAGCCTCAGAATGGACAATCCACTACCAATATATCTCAATTCTCTCGCCAGATGCTGTCCAACACCCTCTTTAAATTACTGATGCCATCAGCTCTCCATATTTCTCTGGCAGTCCATTCTAAACATCTAACACCTTTGATATGATAGTTATATCTGGTCAGTTCATTCATTTTCCCTCTTCTGAACTTTAACCCCTGACCCCTCATTATGTTGGTCCAGACCATCGTAACCAGTTTCTCAGGGCTGAACTTGTCAATACCTTTAAACACTCTGACTACCTCAATAAGATCCCCTGCAAATATTCTCTTCTCTAGTGCAAATAAACTTTGCTTTTGTTGCTTCACCTTGTAGTTTAGGTGTCTGATGCCAGATATCAGACAAGCAGCCTTTCGCTGCTTTTATTTCAGTGCTACAAGGTCCTCCCTGTAATATGACGACTGGAACAGCAAACAGTGGTGGAGTGGGGCTGAACCAATATCCTGTACAGGTTGAGTGTTACATTTTGTCATTTGTTTCTTATCCTATGTGCTATGCAACTCAATATATTGCTTCCTCTACTTACTGCTGCTACATACCATGCAGACAGATTATGATAAGGATGAGGGAGCCCATTTGGCCCGTCTTATTTCATCCATCTAAAAAAGATCCTAAAGTTTATTTTTGAAGATTCCATTTGTTTAGTAAATGATTACAAGCTTTTTGCATTCACCAGTCTTTTTGGCAGTCCATTTTGCAAGTTGATCATTCTTTGTGCGAAGAAAAATTCCTTGATATTGGTCCTAAAGTCAGCTTTCACTGGTTTGAATCTGCATGCACAATTTAATTTAAAGTAATATTTTGTGTTTACTTTTTCCATTCCCTTAACAATTGTATATACCTCTATAAGATATTTTGCTGAGACACATTCTTTCTAGACTGGAAAGTCCAAGGGTTGGATCTTCGGTTGTCTAACGCCTCAGTTAGTGCCAAGAGGGGGTGGTAATGCGCACGTTGGAGCCTAGTGACCGGGCGCACAGCTTTTAGCGCCCCGCCGGAAAATTCGTTAGCGATTTGGTAGTGGCGCAAACCACTAGCGCCCGGCTGCTGACAATCACTCCGATCCTGATGTCAGTCCTGGTGCAAGGCCCACGCTTTCGCCCCTGTTGCTAAATTCGGTCCGGCCGCCTCATTCAGCAGCCGCCAATAACAAAATCTGGAAAAACAGTCGGTACAGGCTTGCAGAGTCATTAACTGGTGGCTGCTTAAAGGGAGGAGGAAGCGATTCCCTCGGAGGCCACAGTCAGCACGGTGAGTGAGCCTCCGGGTTTGCAGCGGCAAACAGACATACCAGGACAGCTTGAAAACAAGTCATTTTGAAAACTTTAATGGGTGCCCTACTATACCGTGCCTTTAAGACTCATCTTTTCCTGGGATTGCATTGTGAAGATCAACGCATGTGCAATGGTCAGTTAAATTTAGCGCTGGCATTTTCATTATCGCTCCCCACCACTCCCCCCCCCACCCCCCACCCAAGTCAAGTGTGTAACGGCTGACTTTGTGCCACTTTCAGCTCTTCGCTTAATTCTGACAAATTTCTCGGCGGGAGGCACAAGCCTTACCAAGGCGCTAAAATTACCGCTCGGCCTGGGTTACCGCCCCAACTGAGGCGCGACCAAATTTCTCCCCCATAGCTGTCTCTAATTTTCCCTCAGAACTCAGACATCTGACATGAGGGATCAGCCATATGGTTCTTCTCTCCACAATTTCCTGTGCTTGACTGTCTCTCTTGTTTCTTGGCAAACAGAACTCGGCAGTATTCAAGTGTGGTCTAACCAGAACACTATAACGTTTAATCACGACAGCCTCTGACTTGTGTGCTACTGTTTTGGGCTATGCAGCTCAATGTTTTATTGGCTTTGTTGACTCCTAGATATCTTTCGCCTTCATCCTTAGTTATTTCAACATCATTTATGGAATTTGCAGGTCGTTTATTTTTCCTTCCTATGCACTTTACATTTGTCTGCATTAAATTTCATCTGCCATGTTCTGCCCAACTGAGCTTTTTGTGTGCTGTATTCTGTCAACCAACACCATTTAATTTATAGCTCCAATTCTATTTCCTCTTAATTATTCCCCTGCTCAAAACAAGGCAGAGAATTTACCATAAGGTTTCTATATCTAGAGCTGTAAAAATGTCAAATTCACATTAATTAATACGACTAAGATACTTCTTTCGGAAACTGTTCTCTCACGCAAACTCTGCAAGGTCTGAGCCACTACAGGTCATGTTCAAGCAAACAGCGTTTCCTCAGTTAATGACATTGGTTGCTAATTAATCTATATTTTATGGATCATACATTTATGTTTAGCGAGTACATCGCCAGTTTCTCATATGCTTTAGAATTTCCAATCTTTTCAGTGATGCATTTACTGTATAAACTTCGAATGTATTACTTCAAATTTCTTCCGTGATGCAGTATGGCCGAGCATCTCTAGCTTCAATTTAAAATCCCTTTTGTATTGATTACAGAGTTGGTCAGGCTCGAGATATTATGTAGCAAGATAAGATTGTCAACAAGTTAGTTAACAATGCATGTCTTGATATAATTTGCACCGGGGCTTACATTTGTTATGATGGAGAAAGATTACAAAGTGCTGCAGTACAGCGGGACCTGGGGGTCCTTGTGCATGAAACACAAAAGGCTCGTATGCAGGTACAGCAAGTGATCAGGAAGGCCAATGGTATCTTGGCCTTTATTGCAAAGGGGATGGAGTATAAAAACAGGGAAGTCTTGCTACAGTTATACAGGGTATTGATGAGGCCACACCTGGAATACTGCGTGCAGTTTTTTTTTAACCAATAAGGGAATTAAGGGTTACGGGGAGCGGGCGGGTAAGTGGAGCTGAGTCCATGGCCAGATCAGCCATGATCTTTTTGAATGGCGGAGCAGGCTCGAGGGGCTAGATGGCCTACTCCTGTTCCTAATTGTTATGTTCTTATGTTCTTATGTTTTGGTTTCCATATTTACGAAAGGATATACTTGCTTTGGAGACAGTTCAGAGAAGGTTCACAAGGTTGATTCCAGAGATGAGGAGGTTGACTTATGAAGAAAGGTTGAGTAAGTTGGGCCTCTATTCATTGGAATTCAGAAGATTGAGAGGTGATCTTATTGAAACGTATAAGATTATGAGGGGGTCTTGACAGAGTGGATGCAGAGAGGATGTTTCCACTGATGGGGGAGACTAGAACTAGAGGGCATAATCTTAGAATAAGGGGCCGCCCATTTAAAACTGAGGTGAGGAGAAATTTCTTCTCTCAGAGGGTTGTAAATCTGTGGAATTTGCTGCCTCAGAGAGCTGTGGAAGCCGTGACATTAAATAAATTTAAGACAGAAATAGACAGTTTCTTAAACGATAAAGGAATAAGGGGTTATGGAGAGCGGGCAGGGAAGTGGAGCTGAGTCCATGATCAGATCAGCCATGATCATATTGAATGGCGGAGCAGGTTCAAGGGGCAGTATGGCCTACTCTTGCTTCTATTTCTTATGTTCTTATGTTCTTATGATTGATATTGATGAGGGTAAATATTATTAATTATGAATTATAACAGCAAAGTTAAGGCAGAAACGATAATCTTTGTTTGTGATGAATGTAACCCAGTTAAATAAATATTCATGTTTTTTTTAACGTATTTTTGCCAATGGGAGTCAATAACATGATCAACATAACACAATAAAAGGTGAATCAATAAATTGTCTTTGTTTTCTGTTTGGACTTAATTTTATTTCCTTTTTTTTTCTATTTGTTTCCAATGTATCTGTTCTTCTTGTTCCCTTCTTTATTCATTTTCTTTTCTTTTATAATCTACTCCTAGTGATTTTCTTCATCTAGTTTTCAAAATTACATATAGATAAGGTCAGTGTTATGTATGTAAACATTGTAACTGTGTAAGACTTGCCACCAGAGGGCGCAACTGTTGGAGGCCCAAGGGTCACCTGCACACCTCGTGCAAGGGAGTAAAAAAGGTTGTCTGCCAGGCTGCTTAGGCACTCTGGAGTTGTATTAAAGAGATTAATGTCACATCAGTTTTAACTCACAGTACTCAGTTTTATGGAGTTCTTCCATACTTAACAATTGGCGACGAGTAACAGATTACAAACTTTCACGTGGTCATGGCTGCCGTTGGTATTTTAGAGAGATTTGTAGATTGGGAAGCCTTTGTTGAGTGTCTCGACCAGTACTTCGTGGCCAATGAGCTGGATGGGGACGATAAAGCGATTAAGCGCAGGGCGATTCTCCTCACCGTGTGTGGGTCCACAACATACGGCCTCATCAAGAATCTTCTAGCACCAGAGAAGTCAGCGGAGAAGACATATACAGAGGTATGTACGCTAAGGAGAGCGTCTTAATGGCCAAGTATCGCTTCTACACACATCACCGCTCCGAGGGCCAGGATGTGGCGAGTTATGTCGCCGACCTGAGACGCCTTGTGGGAACTTGCGAATTTGCTGGATTTTGGAGGAAGTGCTGCAGGACTTTTTTGTGCTTGGCATCGACCACGAGGTCATCCTTCGCAAACTGCTGTCCACTGAATCTCTAGACCTGAGCAAGGCCATCATGATAGCCCAGGCATTCATATCCACGAGCGATAATACCAGACAGATATCTTCCCAGCATCGAAGCTCACCGGAAAGTACTGTGCATAAAATAACATCGCTAGCAGGTGGAACTGCACATGGCAGGGTCTACACATCTGCAGCTGCAAGACCTAGGATGAATCAGAGTCCGTCATCGGGTGTGAATACAAATCCATTAGCACCATGTTGGCGCTGCGGGGGTACTCATCGAGCCCCTCACTGTCGATTCAAGCACTACGTGTGCAAAGGATGCGAAACAATGGGGCACCTCCAGCGAATGTGCAAGAGTGCTGCGACTCACCACGTGGCAGAGTCGGCAGAGGATGATCGATCCGGCGCGGATCATGCAGAACAAACAAGAGAGGCAACTCAACCTGAGTTACACACCTTCACCACTAAGAGTCCTCCTATGATGCTGAAAGTCAAATTGAACGATATTCCCAGTATCAATGGAGTTGGACACGGGGCGAGTCAGTCAATTATGATCCAAAAGGGTTTTTGAGCAACTGTGGGGCAACAATGCACAAAGGCCCAAACTGAGCCCGATTCAGATAAAGCTGCGCACCTGTACCAAAGAGCTCATACCAGTCATTGGCAGTGCGGCAGTTAAGGTATCGTACGATGGAGCTGTGCATGATTTTTCACTGTGGATTGTACCAGGTGATGGCCCAACGCAATTCGGCAGAAGCTGGCTGGGAAAGATTCGATGGAACTGGGACGACATCAAAGCACTATCTTCAGTGGATGATGCCATGTGCGCCCAAGTGCTGAGCATGTTTCCGTCGCTATTTGAACCAGGCATCGGCAACTTCACAGGCGCCAAGCTGCAGATCCATCTAGTCCCCGATGCAAGGCGCATTCATCACAAGGCTCGAGCGGTTCCATACATGATGCGAGAGAAAGTCGAGATCGAACTGGACAGACTTCAACGCGAGGGAATCATATTGCCGGTTGAGTTCAACGAGTGGGCCAGCCCAATTGTTCCGGTGTTATAAAGCGATGGCACAATCAGAATCTGTGGAGACTACAAGGTAACGAGCAACCGAGTCTCGTGACAAGACCAGTACCCGCTACCCAAGGCGGATGACCTGTTCGCAATGTTAACGGGGGGGGGGGGGGGGGTCAGCGAAGTCATTCACCAAGTTGGACCTAACCTCCGCCTACATGACACAGGAGCTGGCTGAATCTTCGAAAAGATT
The DNA here is from genome assembly GCF_044704955.1 of Pristiophorus japonicus. Classification (NCBI taxonomy): domain Eukaryota; kingdom Metazoa; phylum Chordata; class Chondrichthyes; family Pristiophoridae; genus Pristiophorus; species Pristiophorus japonicus. Next base: position 10,602,264 of record NC_091988.1, on the reverse strand, counting down.
GACGTGCATCAACACGCACAAAGGCCTGTTTATATACCACAGGTGCTCTTTTGGGATTCGCTCGGCTGCTGCCATCTTCCAGAGGAACATGGAGAGTTTGCTGAAATCAGTTCCGCGCACCGTTGTGTTTCAAGACGACATCCTGATCACCGGTCGTGACACCACCGAACACTTGCAAAACCTGGAAGAGGTTCTAATTCGACTAGACAGAGTGGGACTCAGGCTGAACGCTCCAAGTGTGTTTTCCTGGTGCCAGAGGTCGAATTTTTGGGGAGAAAGATTGCGGCAGACGGCATCAGACCCACGGACTCAAAGACAGAGGCCATCAAGAATGCACCCAGACCACAGAATGTGATGGAGCTGCGTTCGTTCCTGGGACTCCTCAACTATTTTGGTAACTTTCTGCCCGGGTTAAGCACTTTGCTGGAACCATTGCACATGTTGCTACGTAAGGGTAATGACTGGGTTTGGGGTAAATCTCAAGAGACAGCCTTTGAGAAGGCCAGAAGCCTACTTTGTTCTAATAAGTTACTTGTACTGTATGACCTGTGTAAACGATTAGTGCTAGCTTGTGATACATCTTCGTACGGGGTCGGCTATGTGTTACAGCAAACCAATGTATCGGGCAAACTTCAACCGGTTGCATACGTGTCTAGAAGTCTGTCTAAGGCTGAAAGAGCCTACAGTATGGTCAAGAAAGAGGCGTCAACAAGTGTATATGGGGTTAAGAAAATGCACCAATACCTATTTGGACTTCGGTTTGAGCTTGAAACTGACAACAAACCGCTCATTTCGCTGTTTTCAGAAAGCAAAGGTATAAACACCAATGCTTCGTCCCACGTCCAAAGATGGGCACTAACATTGTCCGCCTGTGACTGTTATCTGCCACAGACCAGGCACGGAGAACTGTGCTGATGCCCTCAGTCAGCTACCATTGCCCACTACCGGGGTAGAAATGGCACAGCCTGCAGACTTGCTTCTGGTCATGGATGCTTTTGAGAGCGAGGGGGTCACCCGTCACTGCTCATCAGATCAGGGCCTGGACCAGCCAGGATCCTGTGCTATCACTTGTAAAAAGTTGCGTCCTCAATGGGAGCTGGTCGGCTGTTCCCGGGGTAATGCAAGATGAAATTAAGCCGTTTCACCGACACAAAGTTGAAATGTCCATCCAGTCGGATTGTCTCTTATAGGGTAATCACGTGGTTTTGCCAAAAAAAGGCAGGGAAACATTTATACGCGACCTACACAATATCTACCCAGGCATAGTCATAATGAAGACTATAGCCAAGTCGCATGTTTGGTGGCCCGGCATTGATTCGGACTTAGAGTCATGCGTATACCAGTGCAACACGTGCTCACAATTGAGCAATGCACCAAGGGAGGCTCCATTGAGTCTGTGATCATGGCCCTCCAAACTGTGGTCCAGGATCCACGTAGATTTTTCTGGCATCTTTCTCGGAAAGATGCTTTTAGTTGTAGTTGACGGTTACTCTAAATGGATTGAATGCGTAAACATGTCATCCAGCATATCTACTGCCACCATTGAAAGCCCCCGGGCTATGTTCGCCACTCATGGCTTGCCCGATGTCCTTTTCAGTGATAATGGACCGTGTTTCACCAGCTCGGAATTCAATGAGTTTATGACCTGCAAAGGCATCAAGCATGTCAGGTCTGTCCCGTTTAAGCCCGCATCCAATGGTCAAGCAGAACGGGCAGTCCAAACTATCAAGCAGAGCTTGAAACGCGTGACGGAAGACTCCTTGTAGACCCGCTTATCTCGGATTCTGCTCAGCTACCAGACGTGACCCCACTCGCTTACTGGGGTTCCCCCTGTAGAATTGTTAATGAAAGGAGCACTCAAAACCAGGCTCTCCCTAGTCCACCCGAATCTAAAGGATCATGTGGAAACCCGGCGTCACCGGCAAAACATGTACACGATCGCGCGGCTATATCGCGTGACATTGATCTTAATGACCCTGTGTTTGTCCTGAATTACGGTCATGGTCCTAAATGGGTTGCTGGCACTGTCTTGGCCAAGGAGGGGAATAGAGTGTTTATAGTCAAACTATTGAATGGACAAACATGCAGAAAGCATTTGGATCAGACCAAACTGCGGTTCACCGACAACCAGGAACGAAAACCTACAGGTCTCCCATCTACAAAGGAAGTTGTCTTGGATTTAAAAAAATGTATTTTTGATGTGCTCAATAGGGTGAGAAATATCAATGCTGGGGAAAAAAAATCATTTTTTGCCACTTTTTGCACTGTCAGCAAACACATCCAGAACTATACTAACACTCACTTAAAGCTCCTTGTAAATGTCAGAGGACCATTCCTTGCTGCATGTTGTGGTTGTTCCATTTTTTTGCAGCTTTCCTCAGCTGATTGACTGACAAATTAGAGGTGTGGAATTGCATCCACAAAAGATCCATTTCCAGCATGGTTACTGATCTGAGATCAATTGCTGCAGTTCAGACTCTAGCCAGGCATAACAACATAAGAACATAAGAAATAGGAGCAGGAGTAGGCCATACAGCCCCTCGAGCCTGCTCCGCCATTCAATACGATCATGGCTGATCCGATCGTAGACTCAGCTCCACTTCCCTGCCCGCTCCCCATTACCCCTTATTCCCTTATCGTTTAAGAAACTGTCTATCTCTGTCTTAAATTTATTCAATGTCCCAGCTTCCACAGCTCTCTGAGGCAGCGAATTCCACAGATTTACAACCCTCTGAGAGAAGAAATTCCTCCTCATCTCAGTTTTAAATGGATGGCCCTTTATTCTAAGATCATGCCCTCTAGTTCTAGTCTCCCCCATCAGTGGGAACATCGTCTCTGCATCCACCCTGTTAAGCCCGCTCATAATCTTATACGGAACATCGCCCTGTTTACATTGCTTGACTTTTGCCTGATGGAACTTTTAATTCTCCTCTTCAGAAGAGAGCTTTACGCCCCCTTAGATACCTGGAGAGCTGTCTGTCAACTATCTAAATGTTTAGTGAGTGAGCGGAGATGCTCTCTGATTATTGAACTTAAGGGTCAGGTAGGTTTACAGGTCAGTCAGGTATTATTTATTCATTCATGGGATTGGGCATCACTGGCAAGACCAGCATTTATTGTCCATCCCTAATTGTCCTTGAGAAGGTGGTGGTGAGCCGCCTTGAACCGCTGCAGTCTGTGTGGTGAAGGAACTCCCACAGCGCTGTTAGAAAGGGAGTGCCAGGATTTTGACCCAACGACTATGAAGGAACAGAGATATACTTCCAGGTCAGGATAGTGTATAACTTGGAGGGGAACTTGCAGGTGATGGTGTTCCCATGCGCTGCTGTCCTTGTCTTTCTAGGCGGTAGAGGTCGTGGGTTTGAGAGGTACACACTGCAGCCACGGTACGTCGGTGGTGGAGGGAGTGAATGTTTAAGGTGGTGGATGGGGAGCCAATCAAGCGGGCTGCTTTGTCCTGGATGGTGTCGAGCTTCTTGAGTGTTGTTGGAGCTGCACTCATCCAGGCAAGTGGAGAGTATTCCATCACACTCCTGACTTGTGCCTTGTAGATTGTGGAAAGGCTTTGGGGAGTCAGGAGGTAAGACACTCGTTACAGAATACCCAGCCTTTGACCTGCTCTTGTTGCCTCAGTATTTATGTGGCTGGTCCAGTTAAGTTTCTGGTCAATGGTGACCCCCCAGGATGTTGGTGGTGGGGGATTTGGTGATGGTAATGCCGTTGAATGTCAAGGGGCAGTGGTTTGAATCCCGCTTGTTGGAGATAGTCATTGCCTGGCACTTGTGTGGTGCAAATGTTACTTGCCACTTATCCCAAGCCTCAATGCTGTCCAGGTCTTGCTGCATGCGGGCAAGGACTGCTTCATTGTCTGAGGAGGTGTGAATGGAACTGAACACTGTGCAATCATCAGTGAACATCCCCACTTCTGATCTTATGATGGAGGGAAGGTCATTGATGAAGCAGCTGAAGATGGTTGGGCCTAGGACACTGCCCTGAGGAACTCCTGTAGCGATGTCCTGGGGCTCCAATGATTGACCTCCAACCACTACAACCATCTTCCTTTGTGCTGGGTATGACTCCAGCCAGTGGAGAGTTTTCCCCCTGATTCCCATTGACTTCAGTTTTACTAGGGCTCCTTGATGTCACACTCAGTCAAATGCTGCCTTGATGTCGAGGGCAGTCACTCTCACCTCACCTCTGGAATTCAGTTCTTTTGTCCATGTTTGGACCAAGGCTGTAATGAGGTCTGGAGCCGAGTGGTCCTGGCAGAACCCAAACTGGGCATCGATGAGCAGGTTATTGGTGAGTAAGTGCCACTTGATAGCTCTGTTGGTGACACCTTCCATCACTTTGCTGATGATTGAGAGTAGACTGATGGGGCGATAATTGGCCGGATTGGATTTGTCCTGCTTTTTGTGGACAGGGCATACCTGGGCAGTTTTACACATTGTCGGGTAAATGCCAGTGTTGTAGCTGTACTGGAACAGCTTGGCCAGAGACGCGGTTAGTTCTGGAGCACAAGTCTTCAGCACAACAGCCGAGATTGTAGGGGCCCATAGCCTTTGCTGTATCCAGTGCGCTCGGCTGTTTCTTGATACCACGTGGAGTGAATCGGATTGGCTGAACACTGGCTTCTGTGATGGTGGTGACCTCAGGAGGAGGCCGATATGGACCATCCTCTCGGCACTTCTGGCTGCAGATGGTTACAAACACTTCAGCCTTGTCTCTTGCAATCGCATGCTCGGTTCTGCCATTATTGAGGATGGGATATTCATGGAGCCTCCTCCTCCCATTAGTTGTTTGAAAGACCACCATGATTTACGACTGGATGTGGCAGGACTACAGAGCTTTGATCTGATCCGCTGATTGTGGGATTGCTTAGCCTTGTCTATAGCATGCTGCTTCTGCTGCTTAGCTTACATGTAGCCCTGTATTCTGTGTTGCAACTTCCCGAGGTCTCCACCACGACTGTGTGGTGGACACTGCTACCAAAGCTGTCATGAACAGATGCATCTGTGACAGGTAGATTGGTGAGGACAAGGTTAAGTAGGTTTTCCCTCGTGTTGTTTCTCGCACCACCGGCTGTAGGCCCAGTCTGGCAGCTTTGTCCTTCAGGGCACAGCCAGCTCGGTCAGTAGTGGTGCAACCGAGCCACTCTGGACATTGAAGTCCCCCCACCCAGAGTACATTCTGTGCCCTTGCTACTCTCAGTGCTTCTTCCAAGTGGTGTTCAACATGGAGGAGTACTGATTCAACAGCTGAGGGAGGGCGGCAGCTGATATTCAGCAGGATGCTTCCTTGCCCATGCTTGACCTGAAACCATGAGACTTCATGGGGTCCGGGGTCAATGTTAAGGACTCCCAGGGCCATTCCCTCCCAACTGTATACCACTGTGCTGCCACCTCTGGAGGGTCTGTCCCAGGGACAGGAAATACCCAGGGATGGTGATGGAGGAGTCTACAAAGTTGCTAGGTGGTCCAACCTGAACTTTGCAAACCAGGTTTGACATCGCACTGGATTTACACTTCACGTGGCATCAAGTGGTCACACTTTGAGCTCACTACTCCCAGCAAGGCCAGATTTACACTGCTGCTGGGAGCATGGGAGCAAAATGAAACTGTTTCCAACAGAGTTAAATTTGCAATCTGAATATCCCCTTAATTCTCTTAGACCTGCTAAGGATTTTGAAAACTTAACTCCAGTTGGTTTGAATGGCTACTGAACTTAGAAGCTCTCGCTCACATTTAGATCAAAAACATTACGGGGGTGAAATTACCCCTTTTACCGCTGGCTGCTAGGCGCTAATGGGATGCAAAGTGGATTGCGCCCAGCCGCGGTGCAAAAATTGCCCCCCACGGAATTGGGCACGTGTTTTGCGGAGGCGAGCGCTGGGCTGCGCGTGGCGATGATGACGTGATCAAGGTGCGCATACCCCCCCCTTACCGCCACAAAGTTAAATTGCCCCACGAACCTACCTTACCACAACCTACCTTGAGCTGTCGGGTTGCAGTCGGAAACCAAATGCAATGACGCTATTTAAAGGCGCCACCTTGGAAATTATTTCCCGTCGGCCGTTACTTTTTTCAGATTTCCAACAGTTAGGCAGAGTAACTGGTGGACCGATAGCAGCGATTTTTAGCTCAAAGAGTCTTCTAGCTCCAAACCTTGCCCCTGTATAACTCACGGCACTTTCGAAGTTCAACCATTTCTCTCGCTTCATGCTCCGAATTCACCATCAGGGGATGCTTCGCCGGAGACAAAGGTGCCGCCAATTACAGAGGGAAAGTCATCGAGAGAGGGAGAGGGAAAGGCAACGACAAAGAGAGGGAGCCACAGGGAGAGGCCCAGGGAGTGGGAAAGAGAGAGGGAAAGAGAGAGGGAAAGAGAGAGGCACAGACAACCACAGGCAGCAGCACAGGGAGATGCACATCAACATGTTGCAGGGGGAAGAAGGAGCCACTGGGCTGCAAACAGGAGGCCTTACCCTCCCCGGGTATTCCATCAGCAGTTAGAAACATAGAAAATGGGTGCAGGAGCAGGCCATTCAGCCCTTCTAGCCTGCACCGCCATTCAATGAGTTCATGGCTGAACATGAAACTTCAGTACCCCCTTCCTGCTTTCTCGCCATAACCCTTGATCCCCCGAGCAGTAAGGACTTCATTCTACATGAATTTCACTGAGGAGCAGTGTGTGCGAAGGCTGCGTTTCAGTAAGGACATGGTCACAGAGTTCTGCCATCTGCTCTACCAGACCTCCAGCCTCAGACCAGGGCGAGGATGGCTCTCTCAGTGGCAGTCAAGATCACCATTGCGCCCAAATTCTATGACAATGGCTCTTTCCAGGGAGTGACAGGAGCCATCTCTAACCTCTCCCAGTTTGCCGTCCATTGCTCCAGCCGCGAGGTCCCAGATGCTCTGTACAGAAGGAGGAGGGATTACATCTCCTTCCCCGTGAGCAGAGAGAAGCAGCGCGACTGTGCATGTGGCTTTGCCAGGATAACGGGCTTCCCCATGGTGCAGGGTGCCATTGACTGTACCCATGCTGCTTTGAGGGCACCGCAGCACAATCCTGAGATCTTCTGTAACCGCAAAGGCCATTGGTGTGCAACCACACACGCAAAATACTCACTGTGAATGCCCGCTATCCTGGCAGCAGCCACGATGCCTTCATCTGCGCCAGGCCGGTGTGCCAGATCTGTAACGGCCCCCAAATGAAGCTCGCAGCTGGCTGCTCAGAGACAAGGGCTATCTGCTCTCCACCTGGCTCATCACTTCCCCTCCGCAACCCCACCATTCCTGCCCAACGCTCGTACAACGAGAGCCATGCCACCACCAGGAACACCATCGAGCAGACCATCGGAGTGCTGAAGCAACAGTTCTGCTGCCTTGACCGCTCGGGAGGAGTCCTCCAGTACTCGCCAGAGCGGTGTCCCTATTCGCCGATGTCTGCTGCATGCTGCTCAACCTGGCCATCGTGAGGGCACAGCCATTGCCGCCAGTCATAGCCGCACCACCTCAGGAGGAGGGGGAGAACCAGAAGGAGTTACAGCAGAAAGACGAGGAGGAGCAGGAGCGATGGAAGAAACAATGGTTCCATTGGGATCCTGCTGGGGAGGTCCACGACCCTCTCATCAGAGCTCGTTCCCACTGATTTCCATCCCACTTCCCTCTTCCTCTGCACGTTCCCATCACCACATCAATTTGCCCTTCCACACCAAAGACTGAAATGAGAGACAACAGCAAACATTAAACAATGCAATTTATCAAACAATAATAAGATGTATAACTGTGTATTTATTCATCACCTTTGTGCATTTTCTTATAGCCCCTCTTTCAGTGACCTATTCTAATACTCCTCCACAGTGTGTCCACTGTAGCTGCAGCAGGGCTGATGGAAGGCTGCTGAGTGTCAGGGCCAGAGACCACAGCTGGCCTTGTACGATGCCCTCGCCCAGCTCTGGGCCAGGAAGGCCCGGCTGTAGACTGCACCACCTCAGGCTGGGCGGCGACAGTCTGGGCTGGCTGGGTGACAGGCAGCGACAAGTGCAATGGCGGAGTGGCAGTGGTGGGATCAGGAATGCTGTCATCCTGAGAGCGGACAGTAGGTTCCTGCTGCGCTGACCCACTGCCACTCCCCCGGAGCTGCATCCCAGCATCCCCACCAATCTGCTGGAGCAGAGATTGCTGGGGTTCTGCGAGACCGTGAGATCCCGGGTCGACTGTGGTGGACCCAGCTGCGATGGCGGCAGTCAGAGCTTGCATGGCATCCGGCTGAGACCGCGTGACAGCAGTCTGAGCTTCCGTGCGAGTAACCATTGATTCTATTGCAGCACTAAGACGTTGCGTTGCTTCGGCCTGTGCTGCAATGGGTGCTGCCACATCGCCCACGACACACGTCATGAGGTCTGGATCTGCACGCTCTCTCTGGGAGTCCACCATCGCCTGCACACTGGCAATGATAGGCTCCATGTTGTGCACAGAGCTGTGTACAACGCGGGAGGCAGACTCCGCCACGCGCCTTACGACTTTGAACAGGCTCTCGCGCAGGCATGCAGACAATGTGGCCTGCCCAGTGGAGCTGGTCGAGTGTGGTCAGTGCTTCGATGCTCGGGATGTTGGCCTGATCGAGGACACTAATCTTGGTGCAACCCCAGGTGGGAAGAGGAAACGTTACAAGGACACCCTCAAAGTCTCCCTGATAAAGTGCAACATCCCCACCGACACCTGGGAGTCCCTGGCCCAAGACTGCCCTAAGTGGAGGAAGTGCATCCGGGAGGGCGCTGAGCACCTCGAGTCTCGTTGCCAAGAACATGCAGAAAACAAGCGCAGGCAGCGGAAAGAGCGTGCAGCAAACCTGTCCCACCCACCCCTTCCCTCAACGACTGTCTGTCCCACCTGTGACAGAGACTCTAATTCCCGTATTGGACTGTTCAGTCACCTGAGAACTCACTTTTAGAGCCATCAATATAAGATAGTCACCAAGAAATCCAATAGGGAATTCAGAAGAAAATTGTTTACCCAAAGAATGACGAGAATGTGGAACTCGCTACCACAGGGAGTGATTGAAGTGAATAGTATCGATGCATTTAATGGGAGGCTAGATAAGCAGATGAGGGAGAAGGGAATAGAGGGTTATGCTGATAGAGTTAGATGAGGAAAGATGGGAGGAGACTCGAGTGCAGCATTAATGTCGGCATGGACTGGTTGGGCCGAATGGCCTGTATCTGCCGTATATTCTGTTTAAACATCATCCCTCAGGTGACTCTTTTGCAGGCTGTAGACTGTAAGGGATGGTTTTCAGGGGGTCAGCTTTCCCTTCTGACCTTAAATGAGCGGTTTCGAATCGCTCTCACACCATTGGTTCTAGACACTGGAATTATGAAGGGGCTGTGACAGACTTGGACAGACAATCGGTTTCAAGGTAGGAAGCAGGTATGGCTTTATTGTGTTTAAATAGAAGTAAAAGGCACACCTTTAATAACACACACAGAATAGCGATACCAGTGCACACTGAGGGGTACAACACATTGAATAAATTGTCAAATTACAGCCTGTGGGGTAAAGAATACAGCTTAAACTCTAAATGGGGTAAAGAGGAGAATGCAAATACATTTACACAAGTTATCCCAGCCTCCCCCCTCCCAATTCCCCTAACTAACTAAGTTATAGCTCTGGGGGTTCAGGGGCTATGCTCACCAATCCCTTTAGACAGTTGCCGGTGAATCGCAGTTTCAGGGTTCGCTGCACTTGGCCTTCTAGGCGAGCCGTACCCTGGACGGAGGAGAAGACTTCGGACTGCGTAATCTTCAGTTGGGAAGAGTCCGTTGATGCGGTAAGTCGTGTTTTGGATGTATGGGGTAAGTACCCACTTTCTTTGGTTAGGAATTGTTTTAGTTAGTCCTTTTTGGTAATTTCTCACCCGTTGGTCGTTCGGAAGTAGATTGTAGAGTGGAAATAAATGTCGATTCTTCGGTTTTTGCTGAGTTGGTTTTGGTTGGTCGTTTCGCTGGTTGTGGTGACCCGGGTTGTCAATTTGGTTACTGACAACCTTCCGCTTCGTGGGCCTCATGCTCGGTCGGTCCTTGATGATTTCTAGTCGTTTCCTTACTACTCCATTTCTTCACTCCCCAGCTCCGGCTGCTTGAGTTTTTCCCTTGTAAAACTGGGAATAGATACACTCCACAAAGGCTTCCTTATCTCCCACCAAATCTGGCCCAACTCTTTGTTTCAATTTTGCAGCCCAGCTAACTGAAACTTGATTAAGTGGTTTTAATCTGGTGTTGATAGACTTTTCTGAGTTGATGAGCTCTCGTCCATTGTGATAGTCTGGCCTGAGCCAGATATTTCAATGCCTGTTGAAAAGGTGTTGGAATATGTATGTGACATTTGGGTCCTCTGGGTGGGGTGGATAATGTTTCTTCCGTGGTCGATTGTTAAAATGTAAATGTCTTCCAGGGACAGGTTTCGAGGGTAAACAGTTCCCAGACAATTTGATTAGCTCCAATGTCCAAACTTGCCCTTTCGAGATTGACCCCACCCCTTTTCTTGCAGACCCAACATTCATCTTTTAAAAATCCCAAATTCAATTAAAGTTCGTAGTTTCTTCCATGTGCACTTTAGGATTTCAAACTTTCTGGTAGATAGTTCCAAATTAAATTCCCTTTCTTATGAGTCCAAACACTGGGTGGGGGAGGGGGAGGGAGGTGGCCTCCATGAATGCGTCCCCTTTTATCCCCTGCAGGCCTCGTCTGCCCCTTTAAATTCATTTGTGTCCCGAAGTTTTTCCTTCCATTTTAAAAGTCCAGAAAGGGATTATTCTCCTCTGCAGGGGAAAGGTGCCAGGAATCTTTGCGAAATATTGGTAAATTCTATACTAAGACCCCAAGTTTTCTAGTCCTTCCTCACAACTCAGACCCAGTCACTGGTGATCCGTCCAATAGCTTTGCTCTGCACTGCATCCATCATTTAAAGATCTCTCTTTTTTCTTGGTGACTGGAACCAAATGCAATATTCTAAGGGTTAGAAATTCGCTGACTTTGCGACCAGGTTTTTGCCGCCATTTCACCCTCTGCGGTGAAAATCCGGTCAGTGGGATCTTCAGTGAACTTTTTGCGGTGGCGTTTTCCACGTACCGCCAGGGAGGGGAGTACCAACGTGCAACACCCGAAATAGCATTTGCGATCGTCGATAATTGGCTCTCTCCACACCCCTATTCTGCGCCCAGAATACCGACAGGGAAAAACCTGCATTGCAGCCCTGCCAGCAGCAGTAAGTTTGAAGACCTGCAAAAAAAAGGTAAGTTAAAGTTTTTATTTTTTTAATTCTTTTTCACCGATTTAGTCGGTAAGAGTTTTGTGAATGTTTTTTGGGTTTGTTTTTGCAATTTGTTTTTGCCGTTTTTCCCCCTCCCAAGGCCTCTCTTGCAGCGCTTTCGGCCCTGGACCAAAGTTTCTGAAATTTGTGGTTTGCACCGTGAATCCTTGTGCTGTGCCGATTTTTACCGATGGCACAGTTAAAGGCCGAAAAGTGCACCTAAAAACAGTAGCGCAGCAAAAGAGGTAATTTTGGCTGAAAACCGAAATTCTAGTCCAAGATGTGTTTAATTATTACGCCCTCTGACTGATATTATACTGTTTTGGCTATGTGGTTTAACATCCAATTGGCTTTCTTGACTGTTGATCTGTATTGGTTGGACATGTTTAGCAACAAATCCATTACAACTCCTATACAAAAGCAAAATACTGCGGATGCTGGAAATCTGAAATAAAAACAGAAAATGCTGGAAATCTCAGCAGGTCAGGCAGCATCTGCGGCGAGAGAAACAGAGTTAACGTCTCAGGTCCATGACCCTTCGTCAGAACTGCAATAGTTAAAGATATAAAAAGGTATTAAGCAAGTATAGGGGCAGGGAAAGGGGGAGGGGAGGAAAGAACAAAAGAGAAGGTCTGTGAGAGGGTGGAAGACAGGAGAGATTAGCTGACAAACAGTATGGTTGTGCAAGGCAAAAGGAGGTGGTAATGGGACAAGTAAAGTAACAAAAGATGTAAATGGGAATTTCAGAATCAACAGTTGCCATCTGAAAAAGTGGTGGCAGAGGTTCTGGTCTGAAATTGTTAAACTCGATGTTATGTCTAGAAGGCTGTAAAGTGCACAATCGAAAGGTGAGGTGCTGTTCTTCGAGCTTACGTTGGAACAGTAGAAAAGGCCGAACACCAAGGGGTCAGAGTGGATGTGGAGCAGAGAATTAAAGTAACAGGCGACCAGAAGCTCAGGGTCACACTTAAGGGCTGAACGGACGTGTTCCACAAAGCGGTCACCCAATCTGCGTTTGGTCTCCCCAATGTTCCCGATAATGGGGAAGTCCAGAACCAGGGAACATAGTCTAAGGATAAGGGGTAAGCCATTTAGGACTGAGATGAGGAGAAACTTCTTCACTCAGAGAGTTGTTAACCTGTGGAATTCCCTACCGCAGAGAGTTGTTGATGCCAGTTCGTTAGATATATTCAAGAGGGAGTTAGATGTGGCTCTTATGGCTAATGGGATCAAGGGGTATGGAGAGAAAGCAAGAACGGGGTACTGAGGTGAATGATCAGCCATGATCTTATTGAATGGTGGTGCAGGCTCGAAGGGCCGAATGGCCTACTCCTGCACCTATTTTCTATGTTTCTATGTTTCCATGTTTCTATGAGACCACATTGTGAGCAGTGAATACAGTATAATAAGTTGAAAGAAGTCAAAGTAAATCGCTGTTTCACCTGGAAGGAGTGTTTGCGGCCCTGGACAGTGGGAAGGGAGGAGGTAAAAGGGCAGGTGTTGCATCTCCTGCGCTTGAAATGGAAGGTGCAATGGGAAGAGGAGGGGGTGCTGGAGGTGACTGCGGAATGGACCAAGGTGTCGCAGAGGGAGCAGTCCCTTTGGAAGGCTAAAAGGAGAGGGGAGGGGAAGATGTGCTTGGTGGTGGGATCACGCTGGAGGTTGCGGAAATGGCCGTTGAACATGGAGTCTGGTGGGATGGGGTAAGGACAAGGTGAACCTTATCATGGCTCTGGGAAGGAGGGGAAGGGGTGAGAGCAGAAGTGCGGGAAGTAGAACGGACACGGTCGAAGGCCCTGTCACCTACGATAGAGGGGAACCTTCAGTTGAGGAAAAGGGAAGACATATCGGCAGCGCTTGTGTGGAAGGTACCATTATCAGATCAGATACGATGGAGGTGGAGAAACTGAGAGAATGGACTGGAGTCCTTACAGGAAGCGTGATGGGAGCACGTCTAGTCAATGTAGCTGTGGGAGTGAGTGGGCTTGTAAGGGATGTTGGTCGATAGCCTATTTTCAGAAATGGAGACAGAGAAGTCGAGGAAGGGAAGGGAAGAGTCAGAGATGGACCATATGAAGGTGAGGGAAGGGTGGAAATTGGAAGCAAAGCGAATCAATGTTTCCAGTTCAGGGCTCTCTGTCCTACATGGACCAGTCCTACTTGGGACCCCGCCCTCATCTCTTTTTCCGGTACATTGATGACTATCGCTGCCGTTTCCTGCTCTCACCCTGAGCACGTGGGCAACCGGAAAGTTCCAGCCATGCATTTGTTAACGAAGCCACTACATTGTCATCTGACTTCCGGATTTCCCGACCAATTAGTGCGAGTGGGCGTGATGATGGCACGCATGAGTCTATTTCAGCTGAACTATGTAAAGGGACCCTGCGAAGACGAAAGTTGAAGGATTGTCCAGGTGGGGGAACAGAGGAAGAAAGTGTATTAATGGAGTTCCCAAAGCGGCAAGGCTGCACTTCGCTGAAATGATGCCTCCTAGAACTCACATTGTAAGGGCCTTCAGGATGATACTCTTCCCAAGCCAACTCTAGCACATCACTCCTTATACATACTTACTTCGAAGGTGCACCCATTCCTATCTGTCCAGGCATCTAAAGCACATCTTCAGAACTCCGTTTGCTTGCTCAATGGCAGTTCTCGAGGTGATGTGGCTTTGATTATATCTCTCTTGAGCCTCATTGTCTGGTTGTCAGCCACCTCTTCAGGGGGTAACCCTTGTCTCCAAGGAACCAGTCATTAACGCTGCTTCAAGGTCCGAATAGCTCTGGGAAGGTGGACTGCTGCTGGATGAAAGCATCAAGGCAGCTGCCTGGGAATTTTGCACATGACCTGCATGATGATCTTTTTGTAGTCGCATACGAGCTGAACATTGATGGAGTGGAAGCCCTTGCGATTGATGAAGACTCCAGGTTGATCTGGGGGTGCCTTTAGTGCAATTGATGACTCCCTGGACCTGTGGAAATGTTTTCACTCAGAGGGTGGTGAACCTGTGGAATTCTCTACCACAGAAGGCTGTGGAGGCCAAGTCACTGAATATATTTAAGAGGGAGATAGATAGATTTCTAGAAACAAAAGGCATCAAGGGGTATGGGGAAAAGCGGGAATATGGTGTTGAGATAGAGGATCAGCCATGATCATATTGAATGGCGGTGCAGACTCGAAGGACTGAATGACCTACTACTGCTCCTATTTTCTATGTTTCTATGTGGGAAGCCAGCTAGAGCTGCAAAGCCAAGCGCCCGCTCATTCCGAGTGGCACCATCATTTGCAAAGTGCACATAATTGCCGGCCCTGGCAAACATGGCATTGGTCACTCGAGTAATGCATTTCTGGGCAGCGGATTGCGAAGAAATTGAGCCGGTGGTGACTTTGACAGCCACTGGCAAAGCGTGTCCACCATGTTCCTGTTATGTATGTAAACATTGTAACTGTGTCAGACTTGCCACCAAAGGGCGCAACTGTTGGAGGCCCCAAGGGTCACCTGCACACCTCGTACAAAAGGTTGTCCGCCTTGCAGCTTAGGCACTCTGGAGTTTTATTAAAGAGACTAAGGTCACATCAGCTTTAGCTCACAGTACTCAGTCTTGTGGAGTTCTTCCATACTTTACAGTTCCCCTGGCCGGAGGTCTTCTCCCAGGAGACTGCAAACGTCTGCAACCACCTCATGCGATACCCTCTGTGTTCTCACATGTCCAGGAAGTTGATCTTCTGCCTGTATACCCTGTGTTGCGGGTACTGCCTCCTGCGAGTTGCACCCTGTGCTCACGCGCTCCTCTCTCTCTCCTGTGAAGCGGCAGGTGGGTGAGGAGAAGGCCGCAGCTGCTATTGCTCATTTGAGGACCAAGATAAAGCTGCACAAGCGGCACCCGTACTCATAGGCAGTCCCTCGGAATCGAGGAAGACTTGCTTCCACTCTAAACATAAGACCCTTGGTGGCTGAATAGTCCAATACGAGAACCACAGTCCCTGTCACAGGTGGGACAGATAGTCGTTGAGGGAAAGGGAGGGTGGGACAGGTTTGCCACACGCTCCTTCCGCTGCCTGCGTTTGCTTTCTGCACGCTCTCGGCGATGAGACTCGAGGTGCTCAGCGCCCTCCCGGATGCACTTCCTCCACTTAGGGCGGTCTTTGGCCAGGGACTCCCGGGTGTCGGTGGGGATGTTGCACTTTATCAAGGCGGTTTTGAGGGTATCCTTGAAACGTTCCCTCTGTCCACCTGGGGTAGCACCAACGTTTGCGTCCTCGACCTGGCCAACATCCCCAGCATCAAAGCACTGACCACACTCGACCAGCTCCGTTGGGCGGGCCACATAGTCCGCATGCCAGACACGAGACTCCCAAAGCAAGCGCTCTACTCGGAACTCCTACTCATACTGAACTGGTGCTTGACAGATGGAAAGTGCAGGTCAGACTAACAAAGATCCAAGGTAGCAGAAATGACATAGAAACATAGAAACATAGAAAATAGGTGCAGGAGCAGGCCATTCGGCCCTTCGAGCCTGCACCACCATTCAATATGATCATGGCTGATCATTCAACCTCAGTACCCTACCCCAGCCTTCTCTCCATACCCCCTGATCCCTTTAGCCGTAAAGGCCACATCTAACTCCCTCTTGAATATGTCCAATGAACTGGACTCAATAACTTTCTGTGGCAGAGAATTCCACAGGTTCACAACTCTCTGGGTGAAAAAGTTTCTCGTATAAGACTTACCCCTTATCCTTAGACTGTGTCCCCTGGTTCTGGACTTCCCCAACATCGGGAACATTCTTCCTGCATCTAACCTGTCCAGTCCCGCCAGAATTTTATACGTTTCTATGAGATCCCCTCTCATTCTTCTAAATTCCAGTGCGTATAAGCCTAGCCGATCCAGTCTTTCACCATCACTGCACTCCCTCAATAGCAAGCATGTCCTTCCTCAGATTATGCTATGAAGGCCAGCATGCCATTTGCTTTCTTTACTGCCTGCTGTACCTGCATGACTACCTTCAATGACTGATTTACCATGACACCCAGGTCTCGTTGCATCTCCCCTTTTCCTAATCTGTCACCATTCAAATAATATTCTGCCTTCCTGTTTTTGCCACTAAAGTGGATAACCTCACATTTATCCACATCATACTGCATCTGCCATGCATTTGCCCACTCACCTAACCTGTCCAAGTCACCCTGCAGCCTCTTAGCATCCTCCTCACAGCTCACACTGCCACCCAGCTTAGTGTCATCTGCAAACTTGGACCAAACTTTGATCTCCAAAATGGTCGAATTCAGCTGCAACGTCGTGAAAGCACACTCTCCGAAAGCCTTTCACTTGGGTAAGGAAGCAGGAGTGAGCTCTGAGAACTTACAGCTTTGTTTGCCTGTCATTTGGTCTGCCCCTCAAACCGCACTGTCATCTGGCCTCATTTACACTGGCGACTTCCAGGGAGCCCAGAAAACGTGTGCACGCAGAGTTAAAGCTCAAATCTGCAGATAAAACAGCTCCTAATTGCCTCTTAACAGCTTTCAATTGCCAACCCGCCTCTCCCATGGGGGCATCTCGCACCCATCCGAAAGCGCTGCTCTTCAAAGCAGAAGTCGACAGGTTCGATCCGGCCTCCCGACCTGCTGTCAACTTCATTGCTTTTAACAAACCGCACTCTCCCAAACACACTCACTGTTTCCGGTCCAAATTCCCCCTTCTGTGTCCTCTTAGGTGGTTGAAAATTAAAAATGGTTTTCGTATTATTTCTTTGCCACAAACTGGGTGATACTTTTCACTCTGTAATTTTATGAAACCTGAGAATCGGACTGTAATACAGAACAGCTCAGTTTACAGAAATCATTATCCACTGGCATTCCATCATGTGAATGCCAAAAGGGGGAAAAAAATAATGGTTGTAGATTCCTTATTGTCACAACCTTTCACTTTGGCAATCACATTAAACCTACTTATAAGATAAAGGCTGTGCTGGCATTTACAGGCTCTGTGAAAGATAGGTGTATTTAATTTCAAACACTTGTTACAAAACAAATGGCTGTTGCCTGAGGTTCTGCCACAAATCAATAACTGTAAAACACAATTCTCTCAGGATTTGTCCTGATGATTTCGATTAAGAACAATGTCAACATGTGACATGTACACCATTTATCTTGTTGCCACATTACAGAGCAAAGTTCTGCAATCGCCTCCATCAGAACACTAATCTTTGCAAAGCCTTTTTACCATAATCACAACAGATTGAGGCACAAGCAGATGCTGACTTCTATTCTCACAATATGGCCGGAAAATCTTAACAGTCCCAAAAACATAAATGTAAATGCGCCTTAATCCATTAATTAGGATCTCCATTAGTCCTTTGCCTGGGCATCTTAAGTTTATAATTGAAGCATGCAAATAAATGAATGATGCCACGTATCGACTTTGCTTTCCATTATTATATTGCCCTGATTGCATTTTATTCCATTGTATTCTTATCAGCCAGCCCCATGGTGCAGCACATTACTCGACTCATGATGAGGAAGGAAATATTTGAGGGTAAAGTCTATTTAGAAAGTAACCGGTTAGAAACAGCAATGGTAGCAGTCTTGCAACAGATCATTTTTTTTATTCGTTCATGGAATGTGGGCGTCGCTGGCAAGGCCAAAATTTATTGCCCATCCCTAATTGCCCCGGAGAAGGTGGTAGTGAGCCGCCATTTCAGAAGGCAGTAAAGAGTTAACCACATTGCTGTCGGTCTGGAATCACCTATAGGCCAGACCGGGTAAGGACGGCAGATTTCCTTCCCGAAAGGTTATTAGTAAACCAGATAGATTTTTATGACAGTTCGGTAGTTTCATGGTCACCATTACTAATACAAGCTATTTATTCCAGATTTATTTAATTAAATTAATTTAAATTCCCCAGCTGCCATTTGAACTCATGTCTCTGAATAGTTAGTTCTGACCTCTGGATTACTAGTCCGGTAACATAACCACTA